>NC_063169.1:61292218-61618290 GCF_023159225.1 Perognathus longimembris pacificus
GGTAACCTGCAAACCTGGAGGCAGTTACCTCCCCTTTCCCTGATGTCACATCCTAATCCACCTGGCCACACCCCTTGCCCCTGCCCTAGTTATAAGGCAGGGCTGGGTGGGGGGCGCTCTCTTTCTCTCCCTTCTCTCCCATCTCTCTCTCTCTCTCTCTCTCTCTCTTCTCTCCAGCCATGGATCATCTTGGCCACAGGCCAGCAGTTCGGTAATAAACTTTCTCTCCTGCCTGAATACCGCGTGGCATTCTCCTTTACCGGCTACCTACTTTAAAAACCTAACATATATGGTGCCGTGACTCGGATGGGGCTTAAGAGTCAGGACAGGCGGAATTCCCATCTATTTTTCTCCTTTTTCTGGGAGTATCCCCAGTCCTGATGGCCCTTTTTCCGCGAACCGAACTGCTGCGAGTCGCCACACGGCACTTTTCACTAATACCATTGGTGGCCTCCACACCGACCTCCACCTCCACCTCCACACCACTTGTCTACCCTGGTGAGTGAAACTGCTGCTGCTCCAGTTCTCTGCCGCTCTGTCCGCAGCTTCTGCCCGGTAAGCTCTCATCCACTCACCAGGTGCCTCCCTCCCGTGCTTTACCTAACACCTTCATCTTCCTGTTTCCTGGGGGCAAAGACCCTCTTCATGACCTAAGAGAACCAAAATGACTCTAAACAGTCATAACATTTTATATTTTTATTCCTGATGTTACCATTTCATTTTGTAATGGAGGAATTAGGGTTTCAGCTCTATGTGGACTATTAGACGAACTTTCTCCAGTTGTTTTGATGCATAAAATGAATCTTCCTCTACCCCTTAAATAAAAGAGGAAGGGAGGGAGGGAAGGAAGGAGAGATATACTTACCTTTATCTCGAGTTAGAATTCTTAATTAAAATATTATGAGCATGAATGGATTGAGGGTGAGGAAGGATATTTCTTGGATAGTTACATGGAATTCCCCAATCAGTTCTTCTGTAATTAAATTAGAATTTAAATCTAAAAATCCAGACGTTCGATGATGTGTTCAATAACTCGTGCTGATATCTATTTTTTTCAGTAATGCTTATCTTTCCAAGGGGCATAGTTAATTTCTTTCGTTCTCTGTAAATTATTACAGAAATTACAAATCTCCTAGAAAATCAATGCAACTAATTGTAAATTAATAGATTTCTAAGTGTGAAGGAGCCTGCAATAATGTCGATGAGGTCTTTGAAGCTCATGCCAGTTCTAGTACCAAGGGCTCTGGACTCCAGCTGTTTCATGTGATATCTTCAAGTGTAAACACATTTCTTTCCCTCCCCCAATTCTCCCCCTCTACCCTCACTTCCAACTGATTTAGTCTGCCACTGCCACGAATAACATTTCCATTAGCCACCTACTGTTAAATCGCAGAATAACGATGTGTTGTTTTTTTTTAATCCAAGAGGAAAACAAAACAATTGAGAAGCAACTGGGGTTACCGTCTGCCCTCAAACATTATTTTTTCCGGGTCCCTCCAGTTTTCGACGAACGGAAAACAACATGTGAAATTCAATAAATTGGATCTAATTGGGTTCTGTGATATGGGTTTATATCATGTGCAAATCTGGATAGAATATTTATGATTATATAATTGATATGCTGAACAAATCAAACCTTTAGTCTTGAATCTGTGCCTTCGTTAATTTTTCGCATGGGATTAGTTGTTTTGTGTATCATTACCAATCAATTTTAGACAATTATGGGCTTATCAATAAAAAGGCCAATCATTATCATAATTATATTGAAGTAATCAATGAGAGTGTGCCAAGGCCCTGTCATGCCCTGTGCATCCAGATGAATATTTTTTAAAAGAAAAACGATGTAGGTTTGTGTTCATTTAACACCAAACGTTTTACAAAGTGCTTTGGCTTAGTTTTGGGGTTTCATAGTAGTAAATTAGGGAAGATGTTAATCATATTCTACAAATGAGAGGAACAGGTTCAGAGAAATTTAAAAAAAAACAGAGTATACAGCTAGTCACTAGTCATGATATTTTTCTAGGGGTAGTTGTAGATCAGTACTCTCTTTCAATTTATAATGTGCTTACAGAATTGTACTTGGAGGTCAAGCTCAAGGTCTACATAATATATACAGTGGCACCAAAGCCACATGGTTGGGAAGGGATGGGGAACCTTCAAGGAGAAGCAGTCATCACCATGACAGGGGCTAGGCACAGTGGCCTAGACACTTCCCATCTCCCACACATCTCCTAGCTAGAAGCAACCTGGAAGACAGTCAGGTTTGCCCCAATCTTTTTTAGTCTATGGTTAAGGAACTGGTTTAGTACCTGGCCAATAGAGCCTGTCCAATAGCTGTTTCCCTTGGCATACTTATGATGTCTGGTGCCCTCTGTCCTCAAGTCAATTGAAGTAAGTATGGGAGGAAGTGGAGAAGGGATCCTGAGGAATAAGGGACAAAGAAGTTTGCTGACTCAACCGTTGGCTGAGAGAGAGTGGACAGGGCACTACCACGAGGAAATGAGCATAGCCAACATTGGAAGTGCCACACTGAGAGAGTCAGAAGTATTTAGCAAAACTCTCTTGCCTCTTTGGCTGTAGTTTAAATTTAGGAGACTGAGATAGAACCACAGTGTGGCTACAGTATCTTCAGTTATTCAGAAATGAGCATGTGTGTAGAATGCAATTGATGCTAAAGTTTGAATTTAAGGACATTTAACCAAGTCCTAAAGAGTCTTCCTATTACTGGGGTTTGATATTTATGGCCTGTAATCAGGTGTGAATCGTGTGCTTTTACAAGACATAGTTTGATCTAAACATTTTAAATCTTAAATTAACTCATGAAAACAGTCAACTTTGCCATGTAAGGACACAGTTCAAAAGTCAAAATATTGGCTCCTGATTTGTGTTTAATATATTAGTATTGCCCAAGTTTTCAAACTTCCTTCTTCAAAGATTTCAAGGGCTGGAAATTTTTGAGGAATTTACAAAAAGTGTACATGCTCGGGCTGGGGATATAGCCTAGTGGCAAGAGTGCCTGCCTCGGATACACGAGGCCCTAGGTTCGATTCCCCAGCACCACATATACAGAAAACGGCCAGAAGCGGCGCTGTGGCTCAAGTGGCAGAGTGCTAGCCTTGAGCGGGAAGAAGCCAGGGACAGTGCTCAGGCCCTGAGTCCAAGGCCCAGGACTGGAAAAAAAAAAAAAAAAAGTGTACATGCTCAACTATCCTTCCATAAAATATTGACTATTAGTCCTCAAGCCTATTAATTTCCTCAGGAGGTTTCTGCTGTCCTAGAGAATCTCTGATGCAGGTCTTCTTTCTCCAATTGCTTCAGGACGGGCACAAGAACATTCTAAATAGAATCTTTTAGAGTAAAGTTTTGTCTCCTTGTTATAAAGGGGCATTCTTTATGAGATAATGCGTGATGATAAATTGTCCTATTGAAACAGAATGTGTGGTACAGAAAAGGATGTCGATTTAGACACTGGGTTGATTAGAAGAAAGTAAAATCTGATGATTGTGATTCTTTTCCAGAAGAAAATATGCCCCTCCTTCTGCCACATTCCTGCCCTAATCACTAGGTCGGCACAGGTACTTTGTATTTACACTCTAGATGCCATTGTCGTTCAAAAAGTTGCACCATGCATATATCTTTGCTTCTTCTTTTGTAAAATTTCAGTCCAAGAGGGCATGAATGCAGACTCAAGCTTTCTCTGACAATCTATTCCCTTGGAGCAATTCTGCACCACCTAGTTGAATCTCAGAAAGAACATCCTAGGAATTAATATTTAGGGTGTTTGAATCACATTGACAAATGTATTTCTCTCTGATGTCATGCGTCTCTAAACAATAAATTGTAAAAAAAATGATTTTGTATTTAGCTTGAAGAATGTCATAAAATTTTTTGTTTGCTGCAGAGCAAGAGCTGTGCTTCCAGACTGTTCTTTCTGATAAGAATATTCTTTGAGTTACAATTTGTGTGTGTATTTATCTTTACTATATAAAAGCCAGTGGCAATCAATGAGGGAGATATTTGTGTCTTTTGTTTCATGGAAATTTGCATATAGAAAATATGCAATAATACAATGATTAAGTTGCAAAGAAGCATGCAGTTCAGTAAGCATAGTATTTTTCTTGGCATTTGTGAGTGAAAAGAAACCTTAGAGCAATACTTTGAGCTCTAAATGTTATCCAAGGAAATCTTCCATTTCTCTTTTACATAAGGTGGTAAAGAAATGTGTTGAGCTAATAATTTTTTGTAAGTAGCATGAAGTTAGTCCCTGTCTTTTGGAATGCCCAAAGCATATTTCTCTTGTCTTGTTTTATCATTACATATAGCCCATTTGTGAAAGAAGATAAGACATGTGTTGCTACAGTTTTACAAGTAAGCAAACTGAAGTACAGAGGTATTAATGGAAGCAAAAGCCTGAACCTAAACACTTCATGGACTTTTGAAGGGGCTAGGTCTTAGTGTAGCTTGAGAAGAAAAGTGGAGGATCCCACTCCCCCGCCCCCCCAGCATACCACCCTAAACCTGGCTCCCTTATAGGCATGGAAGACCCAGGGAAATCCATTTGATGTACATGTACATGAACTCAGATGCTTCACACTACAGCAAATAGACATGTTATTAGAAATGAATTTGGGATAGTCTACTTTTCCTGGTAAGAATTTTGAATGAATGTAATTGCTGAAAATATTGTCTCCCAGTTGTGCCTATTTCTTCTTGAAGTAAAAGAAATGTAGAAGGTCTTACAGAAAAGAAAGAGAGATTTGGGACAGGGGATGTTGCTGAGTCTTAGACAAAAGGGAAGCATGTTAACTTGTATGGCTGAACTTACAAATAGTGAATGGCCACATGAACGTCAGCGTTCATTCAGTCATGTTCCCAGGGACACCCAAGCAGATCCCTCAGAGCCTGCTGTTGCAGCCTCTTGTGTATTATCTGAATAACCATCTAGAAACTAAAGAGCTTTCCTCAAACTGTGATAAACTGATTTTGGTCGCAAAAATCACCATCATCATACTACATCAGTAGTTTCAACTTCACATGATTATAAAAATTAAAAAATAGAAGCAAAATGAGCTCATGGAGAGTTATCCTTGGAGTTTATCTTGGCACGGATCCCTGTGCAAGCTTACACACTTGCTTCAAAAATCTTCCTTCTTCCCATCCCAGACAAAAGATTGGGAAGCACCTATAATCACCATGGACAAGAGATTTGATGCGCTATTGTCATGCCCTATTGCAGCAGAGCAGCAGTGAGGAATATGAGCAGGAATCGGGCAGTGGACTAGAACACAAAAATGGCATCCTTCCTGACATAGCTTGTGGTATATGAGATGAGGGAAAGCAAGGCCAGAGACTTCCAGATCCACTGGGGGGAGGAAGGGTGAAGAAGAAACAATAAAGACTTGATGAAGAAAGGCAACACAGTGAGGGACTGTTGCAGGAGTCTCCGTGAATTGCTAACCCATGCTGTTAAATGCTTGTTGGCACGCCCATATACCTGTGTTACGGTGGTGACAGCAAGGTAGGAAAGAGGAACTGAGGCCCCATCTATTTTTGCTTTGTAACCTCAGGCAAATACCTTTCTTCCTTATTTGAAAACTGATTCAGATAAAGGACTTTTCAGAGGCCCCTTTGCAATCCTAAGTAATCTAAAATTCTGTGACATCTCAAAATAACCTAAGCTAATGCAAATGTCACTTTTTAGTATCCTATATTCAAAACAACAAAAACAGCAAGGACTGCCTACAGGCATCAGTGTTACCAGGAGCTCACATTGGGCCCCTTCATTATAAAGCAGAGAAAAATGCATCTGGTCTATTTCATAGAATGACCTCCTTCCAAGGAAGAAGAATGTGTCACAAGTTACCAGATTATGAGTCGAAATAGGAAATATTGTTCTAGCTGCAAGTGACCTTTCCTGGAGAGATCATTCACTTGCTGGTTATGCTGTCAGGTGAGTTAATACTACCCTTGAAAAGGTCATTGCCATGGGTGTGCCTCTGGGCACTTCTCATATATGTTTCTGATTTACTTCTTCCCCATAAAATATAGCCTATGATGAGATGCCATGCCCCCACCGACTCTGAGTATGGGTGGGGGACATTTCTTCCTTCTCTTATAAGCATAGCATTAAAGATAAAGCTGGAGGAAGAACAAGAAAGGACACCACTGCAAACTTTTGCCCACTACTCTGCTGAGTGAAGAAACCATTCTAGTAAGGGAACTTGCCAGACCGAAGTCTAATTCTTCCCATCATCTGACATTACAACTTTTGAGAGTTGAACAAGTTTACACTTTTGGCTCTGCAGTTCCAAAGACAGAGAACCCTGAGTAGTAGCATTAGATTATGTGCTGTGATTTTTATTTCCTTCACGGACCTGGAAGTCTCTTTTAAAAGTTGGATACACAAGCAAGCCAGGGAGGAAAGGAGGGAAGGTTGAGTTCGGAAGCGAGTAATACACAATGAAGAAAATTAACCCAAATTCATGAAATGGAAGAAATTTGTTACTCCTGGGTCCCACAGTATTGAGCAGTGGCTGATGGGGCCAGAGGCATGGAAAATGTGGAGGTGGTAAGGTAGATAAGGAAAGAAGGAAGAAAATAGAGGGAGAGGGAGAACACACACACACACACACACACACACACACACACACACACGGACTACTCCTTTATTGAAGCCTGTGCCTTTTATCCCTTGGGTTTTCCCACAGGGGATACAAAAAAATTAGCAAAGGAAAAGACTTTGTTTGAAATGGCCAGCTAGAGGATGCTTTGGGGATTTTGTTATTGAGCTGAGGAACAACCTACCTGACTACCTACCCAACCTAGCCTACCAACAACCACCGGAAAGGGAAGTGTTCATGAGTCAAAGGTTGACCAGGTATGTTTACAAAGTTTCACACAACTTGTGTCAGGCCTAAATGAGGAAGTCAAGGAAGAGGCTACATTATACTCATCTGTGATGCTGCTTCTTAGAGAATATAGTTCCTAACATAACGGCTTTCACAAACACACTGAGTGTCTTCAATATAACCCTGGGCCTGGGCCAAGATTAGAATAAATAACTGCTAAGTTTTCATTCCAATGTTTTCAGATGGCCTCCAGATAGGCCACGGAGACATGGCCGAGCTCACACCCACCATAGAGCTGGTGGAGAATCTTCATAATGGCTTCACAGGGCCCTGGAGGGGACTGAAGCCAAACAAAAGTTTAAAACTAGGGAATAATGGAATAATGCCCACACCAGTGGTTCATGCCTGTAGTCTGAAGGATCATGGTTTTGGGCACAAATGTTCACTCCAATCTCCAAAGTAACCAGAGGGGGGGAAATTGGAGGTTTTTTTTTTTTTTTTTTTTTTTTTTTTTTTTTTTTTTTTTTTTTTTTTTTTTTGGCAGTATTAGCCTAGCAAAACACAGGGCTCTGAGTTCAAACCCATAGTCCTGCCAAAAGGAAAAAAAAAAAAACAGAAAAACAGAATAGATAATGTAAGCTGTAGTTCGTACCAAAATCTTGATGGCTCAAAACCATAGATGTTATTCCTCTCACAGTCCCAGAAATTAGAAATCCAAAATTAGGATTGCCGCAAGATGGATCCCTTCTAGAGAAACTGAGGAAGCATGTTCTTCAGCCTCTCTCAGCTTCTGATGGCATTCCTTGACTTAGGAGTACACCTTTCCAAAGTCAAACTTCAGTCAGATGTGGTGGCATATATCAATAGTCACAATCACATGGTATTGATTGGGAGGATCATAAATCAAGGCCAGCGTGGTCAAAAAGTTAGTAAAACCCTATCTGAATAGTAACCTACTACAGCACAGAGGTCTGGAGGCATAACTCTGGTGATACAGGACTTAGAGGTCCCAAATTCAAGTTCCAAGACCACAGGGGAGAAAATCCTCCACCTTGTCACATGGTTTTATTTCCTCTCTATCTCAGTTTTTCAAATCTCTTTTTTTCCTTCTCTTATTAAGACACCATTCATTGAGGGCATACCTACAAGTTCCAGAATGGTCTCATCTCAAGACCTTTAATATACCTACAAAGACAACATTTCCAAAAGTGGTCACATTTTCAGGTACCAGAGGTTCAGCCTGGAACCTATCTTCTTGGAAGACATGACTCGCACTACCCCAGTGAGCCTACTACTTAGAAAGACAATGATCATTCACATCTAATAAGTTTATTGTCACCAAGAGGTTCTTCTCATTCTTATTCTCCATCCACGTGAGGAAAGATCATGACTGCCTCTCCTCTGCAAATAGTGAGGCTTGAGCTACATACGCTCATAGGCCGAGGAATTGAGTCCGGTGGATTCATTCTTTTGTAAAATAAGCATAATGTATATGCCAAATTACCCGTTAGTAAGTGTGGAATGATATGACTCCCCAGTTACGAGCTGGGCCTCATGGGTTATTTTTTTTTAACAGCGATTAAGAAATAGCATTACTTCTGAACTATGGCTCTTCTGGTGCAGCGAGTGCAGAAGTGGAGAAGGAGTAGCATAAGCTAACATATTTCTTGGTTAAGGTTCTGTGTGAGAAAAGAGAACTCATACTTAACTTCACAGGAATTGGTCTCTTGGTACTATGTCTCTTGAAGCAGAATTTTAAATATTTTCATCCTCATGAAAAAAAAAATTATGACATGTAAAACCTACCTGACTTTCTGAAACTGTGTTTTAAATGGGAAGAAGTATCACATTAGGAATCGAAATACGGAGTTCTGGCAATGTACTGCATTGCCAACCAGGTGACCTCAGCCAGGCCTCCCTGGGTCTCATGCAACTTGCTGCCCTTTGTAAATCAGGGAAAAGCAAACTGAGCAGTCTCTTAGGTTTGATGCCAGAGCCATACCCTAAATGACTTTGTTCCAGGATATACAACCTTAGCAATTCCAGGATCCAAACTTAGATCTTCTCATAGAGGTGGGAAACACCAAAGAGATGGAAAGGGAAATTCAATAGATGTGTAAGGTTTACATTTGAAAAGTCCTGGGAAGGCCCTTCCACTCATTCTTCCTTTATCATTGTAACAGGAGAGTCAGCCCACCTGAGGCTGGAAAAGGAAACAGAATAAAATCTCAAACACCACATGTTTCAGCATATAAAAAAGGAAAAGACTTTTCTTACGTATGTAGAACAGTTTCAGCTCTTGGGCCATTTTATTCTATAAAACCTGTTCACCTCCCTACTGACTGCAACCTCCAAGAGAAAGGTTAAAATTAGGGGAGTGAGCTGGGTGCTAGTGGTCACGCCTATAATCCTAGCTACTCAGGAGGCTGGGCTTTTCAGATCCTGGTTTGAAACTAACCCAGGCAGACAAGTCCAAGGGACTCTTATCTCCAATTAATGAGCAAAACAGCAAAAGTGAAAGTGTGGCTCAGGTGGTAGAGTGCCAGTCAGACTTGACCTAATAAAACAGAAGCCAAGTCAGAGCTTGAGGCCTTGCATTTAAGTTCCAGTACACACACACACACACACACACACACACACACACACACACACACACACACTCAGAGTTAGGGGAATAACGTGATATTCTACCATAATTATTACATGCAAAAAGAAAGCCCCATTCTTCAAGCTAGGAAAGCAGTTCACTACCTTCTGATTTATCCCTTCATCATCCACCCATCACTTCCAAGCTCTTCGTCAAAACAAATTTGGAAGAAATTTTCAGTTCCATCGGCCTTAGGATAACACTTTCCCCTTACTAAGGCCAGGATTCTAGTGGTCAGGTCTGAGAGCAGATGAGATGGGCATTGACAAGAACTATGTACGGATAAACACATGTGTGTGCCTTACTTGGAGGAGGCAAATGAAAAGAAAGATTTACAGAGTTACCAAAAGTTGGATCCAATTGTCCAGGGACAAGAATAGATGGGAAGACAGAACTACAAGTCATGAACCTAGGAACTAAATGGATGACCCTCATGACTAACAACCAGAATACCACTCTCTCAATCAGCTTTGGCTCTGCCACTTGCCCCAGTTGCATAGAGTAAGTAATGGAATTGTTGCAGGTAGTAACATAAAAGCCTTCAAGTAAATATCAATTTCCTTTTACTTTGAAATTCTGTTAGTCCTATTTACCAGGAAGAGGTATTGAAGACAACAGCAGTATTGAAGAGTGTCCGGGATATGAAGAAATTCAGATCTGCTAGCAAAGCCAGATTGCCTGAATTATACCAATACAAATCTAGCTGGCCTTAAAGCAGGGTCTCTGGATCAAACTTATTGCACTTTGGCCAGCAGTAAGTCACTAAACAAGGACTTCCAGGTACTATTACTAAAAGAGATGTTATTTCCCTAGACTTGAAAACAGAAAGAGATTATCATTACTTTTCAATAATCCAGCTGGGTTTATTAGAAGAAAGAATTACACCTCAGTGGAATAATTCAAATCAGTCAGAATGGCCATAGGAATTTTCCTAGGAAACCATCAAGTAACATTATTAATAACCAGAGGGCTAAAAACTATCTTGAGTATAAGATTATGGGATAAAACTATCTTGAGCATAAGATTATATGAATCAAATATCTACAGAGGAATTTTAATTCACATTATAGATGTAAGAAGGTTTGATCTAAACTGCCTGAGACTGCTTCTCAGGTGCTTGATTTGAAAAATCAAGATTTCACATGTTTATATGCATGCCAAAACCTACACAGCCCTCTTAGGGACCAATACTTCAATAATTCCTTAACAGTTGGGAAAATTTATGGCTGGTTAAGTTGAGTCACTTAGGAATAATAGTAGAGTTTCAAGTGAAGTGAAAAGTCTATGTAATTCAAGATGCGATTGAGCCTTTAATGAGCCCATCTCTCCACTTGTAGGAAATGACTGGCTTAGAGGAGAACTTGATGTACATTAGAGAACCTGCAATGGGAGGAATGAATCACTTCCCCAACCTGTGCTAACATTGCTTCAATCTCTCAGCTGTCCATGGTTCCAGTCATGTTAAGAACTTTCATCTAAGGAAAATTTGAGAACTGAAAAATTCTGGCACAAATATTATATCTGTGGTATCATCGTGTGGGCAAGACGGTAACACCATGATTCAGAAAGTGTGTGATTAATGACATTCCCCTTGACTGGGTTTGCAAGTTCCTGAAAACAGACCCTCCATTTCTGTAGCCTCTTTCTTCAATTTGAGGTGATGGAAACCTCATAAAGGCTTTCTCTCGTACTTATTGTTATATTTGTTAGTTTTCTCTTCGTTATCTTTTATTTGCATCGTTTATATTGAATTCATCTTAGTAGCAATGCCTACATGCTATCAGTGTGTTTTGTAAGATACGTAGCCCACCTTTGGGGAATTCAGGTCTCTAATGCACTGCCATCTGGTGACCCGGTGATATATGTGTGTGGATAAATACAGATTCTGCTGCTTACTTCATATGTGCATTTAATTAAGTGACAAATTCCTACAGGCATGTGGTTAAAGGGGGCGCTTGGCAGATTTCCCCAGTGGAGAGGCTTGGCTCTGTGTCGCTGAAAGTCACTGGCACTGGAATTCCAAACATGCCTGCATTTGTAATAATCATGGCCAAGGTCTTTGCTAGCTTTGATTTCAGTTTGTAGCACAAGCACTTTTATAAATCATCCAGGAAATAGAGTACAATCATTTTAGGTGCAATTTATTTATTTGCTTCATTCACAATTAACAGTTATGAACAAAGAAGTAGGAAGCCCACAATAGGAAAACACTTGGTGAGTGAAGCTTTATCCTTAACAGTTGTTCTTAAATTATTGTATTTTGCATTGTGCAATTAATGAGAATGGTATTTAAAATCCAAACCCTACAAAGACAAATTATTTTTAAAATTCAGTGACAAAAATATGATACCTTGGACACAAATTTAACATGTTTCTGACTGAAATGGATTGTGTATCTCTATGTGTGTAGGTTTTAAGGGAACACATTTCCTGGGGAGGGTTATTGAATTCCATGTGAGTTGATAGAAGGTAGTGGAACAATAGCCAGAAAAGAATCTCCTACAGCAGTGCCATGGGAAAAGTCTCTAATTTGGAGAGAATGACTATTTTTTGGGCCTCAGTTTCAATCTATCCCAGTCCCTAAGAATATTCAAAATGAAAGCAAACACAAGGCTACTTAGGAGGCTGAGATTGGAAGATCATTGTTCAAAGCCAGCCCAGGCAGAAAAGTCTATGAGACTCTTATCTCCAATTAACCAGAAAAAAAGGAAGTGGAAGTTTGTCTCAAGTGCTAGCCTTGGAGCAAAAATGCTAAGATAAGCTGCCTAACCTGAGTACCACACACAAATAAATAAGATGTGGTCATATATGACTTGAGTTTTCAACATCAGGATGTCTTTGGAACTAAAATGCTTTGCTTAACTTCTTAGTAAACTTTTTTTTTATGATCATTAACAATGTGAATGGGAAGAGAGTTTGGAATAAAAGAGGTTAGTGTGGCAGTTATGGGAGCATAGGGTCTCCTACAAAGTGCACACTTTGTTAGTTCCCTGAAGGAAATCTACTACTATAGGCTATAGGCTCAGTACCATGGTATGTTAAAGGGACTGCCTAGAGAATTCCCAGTTAGAAGAATAAAGATATCATAAATTTATCTTCCTTCTGATTAGAATCAGTTGGAGATAAATCTTGTTCAGTGAAAAATCTATCTATCTATCTGTCTGTCTGTCTGATGCTTTATGATTCCTGATGCTCTTCTATTGCTTCATCTTGCTTGAGAATACACGTCCTAGAACAGATACCTGTAGTATTGTACAGACAGGATGAGAAATGAGAAACATGATAGGAGCTGTAGCATCATTTTATCCATTAGTAAGTTTTTAGGTGTCATCCTGAATGCCAAATATGGTTTGGGAGAAGACTGGTTGTTTTTCTTCTCTTTAAGTCCTGTCTTTTCCCTAGAAATCACTTCACCTCCTGATCTGCATTCTGACCACAAATCACTTGTCTTCCTTCTCCAGGAAACATGACTTCTACTCAATAACCTTCTTGAACTTTCCTCTCATCAAAGAAGCCCCCTGGTCCCTGCCACTGTCATCCTCCTCCTTGGTTGCTCTATGTATTTGCTCTGAGATCCTCTCTTCTTCCTGCCTCCTCACCTCCTCCCAGAGCCCCTCCACTGCCATCCTGTATTCCTCTGCCAACTGTACTAATATTGAGGTTCCTTCTGCATATAGATTTTATAAAGCATTCTCCCCTGTATTCTGACCTGCCCCAATCCTGTCTGTTCTCCTGGGATGAGGTGCTGTTAACCAAAAACTCGGCAATCTTCATCCCTGCCCTCTCACATGCACTTCAAACCCTCTCAATGTACAATTGGTTCAGAAGAGGCTGCATTTGTCAGAACTGATACCATCTCAGTTTGCACCATCTGCCTCGTCAGATATTTTCCCAGTTTTCTGGTTGCTTGAATGCCATTGGAATATGCCCAGCTGACCTTCTGATTGACAGAGGCTACCTGTTGATGTCAGGCCCTGGCCAAACTCTGGCTCCTCATTGGCTGGGTGTGGGGCCAAGGGATTTCCAAGGATACCACTTCCTGGGAGTGACTACAGGACTCCCACTTCTCTTCTAAGTCTTGCTTAGACTGCTGTCTAGGCCTCTCCACAAAACCTTGTCTCTCTCCCTCACCCCTTCTTTCCTCAATATATCCTTTCATCCAATTCTCTCCCTAAGAAAAAAAATCCTTGCCCATTTAATCCTATCTTAGCACCAGAATCTCAGAGGAGCCAAACTAATTCAAATTCATATCCTCAAGGACTACTGACTATCCTAGCAATGATTCTTACAGATTTTCCTTCGTTCCTTTTTCAATTTTTTTTCTCACATCTCCATTCATTTCCGAAAGCTGCTTTAACACGTCACAGACTTGTCTGCCTCAACAATAGAAATTGATTGGGGAGGCTAGAAGTACAAAATCAAAGTGCTGGCAGCATCATTTCCTTCTGCATGCTCTGAAGAAAGATCCATTTCATGTCTCCTTTTGGCCTCTGGTAACAACTGGCAGTCATTAATTTTCTTAATGTCTAGATCCACTCAATCTCTGCTTCTGTCTTTCCATGGAATTTCCCCTGCCTGGGTCTTATACATCTCCATCGTAATAGATTTAACAACCATCCTTTCCATTGCCTATCATGTCCATCCAGACTCCGGAAGGGGCCATATAGCAGTTCTACCCAGATTCCCAAAGTCACACCTCCTAGTCTAGTTAACATTCCCAGCATGTTCTCTGGGATTTCCTGCCTCCTTGTTCCTTATGCCCACCGCCTCTATTTAATCCTGTGCTCTCTATTCTCTACCAGACTCTATTTACCACAGTGCAGTCTAGGTACTGGACCTTCCATATGTCTTGCTGAATACACCCACAGAGATCACTGACTTTTTTCTTCTCAGAAGTCCTGTAGCACTCTCATTTTACTACATTCATTGCTATATATAATATAGATATAGATTTAGATATGGAGGGGGGGTTATTGTTCCTAACTGTATATTTCTTGATGGATAATGGACAGAAGTGACAACCCTGGAGAGGAAGTGACAGGAGCTCAGAGTCCTACAAGAATCCATGACTGCTCAGTACTGGCAGAGTGCAGAGCAACAGGCATGTAGGTCCCACCCTTGCAGTTCTGTGAGTGCGGGGGAGGGAGCAAATGCATAGCAATTCTCTATGTGCTCACAAATACATGAGATTCCGCTTCTGGAGTGCCTAGCACAGCTGTTGTCCTAGCTCCTGTACATGCAGACATGCACTTTGGTCTCTGCACATCCGGATTGTCCTGGGAGGAGAGGGTGTGGAGAAGCCAGTTATCACTTAATCATGGCCCTCAGCTGCTTTTACATCCTTGGTTCACACTACTTTCTTCTGAGAGGCACTCTTGAAATACAGATATCAGGACTTTGGGCACATTCCTCAGTAGATCTCAGCTTACTGTATTCAGACCATATGCAGTGTCACCTGGGATGACTTCCCAAGCCCCTCTTCAAACCCTTCCCTTACCCTTTGGTGTGCTCTAACTTTCTCCATGAAAGTTTGACTCCCCTAGCCCCCATCAGCATACCCATTCGGCATTTTATTTATGTCTTCTCTTCTGACCACAGCTGTCTTGTGCCATCTTGAGATGTGCAGACTTCCTTTCTCCTGTAAACTTCCAAGTCCTTGGGGCATCAATGTTCTTTTTGTAAGCATCTGGCTTCCATGCAGTGTCTATGGAGATCTTCCTTGCATGGAAGACATTGAAAAAAAAAACATCTAAAAACAAGTAATAGGGAAGCCCAGAGTATTTCTATGGAGCTCTGCTCATGGTTTGGGCTATCAATCGAACTGATGCTCTTTATTTCCAGATCTCTTTCATCTTTCATGATTTCATTATAAATTGTGCTTAATCTTCACAAGTCTTAAAGAGTTGGTAGAAAGACTACACTACATTCTAAAAATAAGAATACTGCAACAGAAGCCATGACTTATGTACTAAAGACCATAACTGTAGACGATTTTAAAAACAGATTTGTTTCTAGTGTATGGTGTCTTCTATTTCGTGACATGTAGGTAGGTATCTTTTCAATGGGAGGGAACTTTTTATATGCTCAGGGCCATTTAGAGACTTCTACAGCATTCACAGTCCATTCAAAATTAGCAATACAGGCCAAGAGAAGCATACAAGGAGCTTCGTGTCTGTCCTGTCATGTACAAATGATCTTTCAGTTTCTCCAGGGCCAAGGCTTTTCATATAACCAATTACCTGTTTAAGTTACAAGTCTTATATAAATTACAAATGTCTCATCCTTTGAATGATTTGATAACTGAGAGCAATCATTTTGTGATTACTCCTCAGATTGAGTGGGTGGGGAGAAGTTATTGTGATGGCTTCTTTCTAGAAAAATGTGGCTCCACAAACAACCCAAGTCTAGTGTGAGCTGGGGATGATTGAGCTCTAGTTTAGGGGAGCTTTTCCTTTGATAAACAAAGAGTCATTGAAAAAGAGAGAGAAATAAAACAACTAAAAAAATCCTCTGATATTCAATTCTCTAAGTATCTTTTGCTTTGCCTCCAAACAACAAAGCTTTGTTTCTGCTTTAGGTTCTGTTAACCTTTCTTTTTTGGGGGTGCTACCTGGTGTCATTTCTCACAGTGATTTGGGGTACAATTAAATCACAGGATTTTTGCATATTGAAGACTTGCTCCCTAATCACAAATCCCCCTTCATGATTAAATAAATGAAACTCTGGGTCTTTCTTCTAAACACTTACAAGATGATCATTGGGAAAATACCAGCAGTACAGGGGTAACAATAATCTGAAAATTGCAAACATTTCCCATTAAAGGTAGCATCTTAATCTCTGCCTTTCTTCCTTCCTTTCTTAGGTAAGTGGTGTTTCCTCTTCATGGCTTTGGGCAATGCTGGTTTATCTGGTAAGTGTTGGTTTGGTTGTAAGGTTTGCTGCTACTTCCCAGCTGCTTGAGAACTTCCTGTGAGGACCCAAAATCAAAACCAGAGAGCACCAGAGAACATTGGAAGTGCTTTCATTTCATCAAGAATTCTGGTGAGACATTTTGAAACTTTTTTTTTCCCCATGAATTTTCACCATGGAGTTAGAAGTCACGTGGCTCTTAATTCTGGAAAAGGGCCTTGGGGCTGATTAAGTGTTGATGAAATCTTGCCTTTCATAAATTCTTTTTATGTGGATTTCCTTTTCTTTTCAACTCTCTGCTTTTATTGGAATTTTTTTAAATGTCACTCATTCATACTTTGTTTTTGAAAAAAACACACATAAAACTCCACAGAGAGGCATTTTACTTTGCAACTTATATGTGGCGTGACTCTGGTGTGCTGGCTGTATCATTACCAAGTGCTCCTTTGATGTTCTTGTCTTTTCCGAGCACAAGGACTTCCTCCACAGGGCATTATGCTGTCCTGTGGTGCTGGACACGATCTAGTAATTGCATCTTCCTTCAGAGTAGCATTTGTATTAGATTACTAAAACTGATGCTTCCTTATATTTCTAGTTATACTGACACATTGGTTACTTTAGGGATTTCTTTCCATAAATAGTGACTTGAAAGTCCTCACCTTTCATTAGCTTTGTTAATGCCCAGATTGCTTCTTTAAAAGAATATCTGAAGAATAATCTTGAAGATTCAGAGTCCTTTGATTTGTACATAAGATTTCATAGTAGAAAACATGGGTCTCACGGTTTGGTTTTACCTTCATTTATTTATTTTTTATGATGGTGGACTCTTCTACTTTGTTGCCCTCACAGAAGTTCCAAGACTGCGGTGTGTTTGTTCATTCCTGGAATACAGGAAATGAAACCTCTCTGAGTCTAACCTGTATGTGGTGATTTTACATGATTAGTTCCAATGATTTGTTCCGGTAGAAGCTGTTGACTGTTAAAGGCATTTTCTGTTATCCTATCCTTCATATTCCTCATCCCCAAAGCCTTGCTCTTAATTAATTTGCAATACCTGCCATTTGTTTCTTGATAAGACTTTTACTTAAACAGATCTATCTCAATTTTATTTAGACAGATCTAGCTTGATATTTGCTTTCAGTAATCTCTCCTTAAAAAATATATTTTACTTGTGTTTATGTGTATTTAATAGAACGTGTTTGAAGAAGAGGCCCCAGAGGTCATCCTGGTTGCTCTCAACATGTTTAAAAGACTGTAGATGTTGCTTTAAATAACCTGTAATGGGATTTTGACGCCCTGCTGTTTTCAGTCTTGTAACAGAATTTTTCTATTCAAGGTTCTGGATTTTAAAAAGATCAGAAAACAGGAGACAAAAAGATGGAAGGGTGAAGGAGGTTAGATTTCAAACTTGCATAGGCTTTCTCCTAGACTTTGAAGCCTATCAGAGCTCCACAGACGTGTGAACCAAGACGTTATTTGAACACCTCGCTTAACAATGAACTGGATGGTGAAACACATTTTAAATTGACAAAGTTAGCCTGCACAGGGAGCTTTTCATTCTTTGCCTTTGACCTTATTGGATGCCATAGATGAAATATGGTTGTACAGGTTGGAAAAGACCAGAGGCTACTTATTTATATGGCTTCTGTGATAGGGGGAAAAAAGCCCTAAGAGTGAACAAATACAGTGTGTTTAACTCTATCCCCTTAACTCAGGTGACAATAATACAAAGATGATTTGGTTCCAATCTGTAATCTTGCTTCGGTAGGAGATTTTCTTTCATTTTTAAAAAATTATTTTCAGCTTATTTAGGTTAGCCATGAAGAAGGGTCAATTCTGAAGAAGTGACTAGGTTATTTTCATGATAAAGAAAGCTTGAAAATTTTTTTGTGTGAGATCAAGTCCATTTTAATGTAGGAATAACCATTTATATCATTTTATTTAAAAATTGTATTGTTATTATAAAGGTGGTATACAGAAGGGTTTACAGTTACTTAAATAAGGCAATGAGTATATTTCTTTTTGAACAATGTCACTCCTTCCCTTGCTTGGTCTTCTAGTTTTTCCCTCTCATCCCCACACACACGATACATAGTTTATTTTCAGACCAGTGGGAAGCGAGTACCACTGCTGCATTTGCTCATCCTTTGTCCCTCCATTTTTGTGTTTTCCCTTGTATTCCCAAAGACATATAAACAAACAGGACAAAAAATAAAAGAAAACAAAAACAGCAAAACCCAAAAATCTTCTTGCATCCATTTCCTGGAGTTGATTTACATATTATTATAAATTACTATATTATGGATCATTGTAAATGTTATTTTGTATGATCAAATGCACATAGGATTGTGCCTTTCTGTTCCTTTCCTAAGAGTATCTTCCTTTGGTTTTGCTGTGTATCAATGCCTAGAGACCTGTATAATGAGAAAAATGAAACAGGCATCTTTTGTCTCTCTGAGCTTGGCTTACCTCACTTAACATGATTTATTCTAGGTCTGAGTGTATCAGTTTATTTTTATAGGGGTATCTTCCTCTTTGCATTTGAACATATTAGAATTTCTGCTCCTGAACTTGTTGAAGTTTTCTTAAAAAAAATACCAGTCTAAGTCAGGTGCTGGTAGCTCACACCTGTAATCCTAGTTACTCAGGAGGCTGAGATCTTGAGGATTGCAGTTCAAAGCCAGCCCTTGCAGGAAAGTGTCTGAGATACTTATCTCCAAATTAACCACTAGAGAACTGGAAGTAACACTGCGGCTCAAAGTGGTAGAATGCTAGCCTTGAGCAAAAGAGCTCAGGGTTAGCTTCCAGGCCCCAAGTTCAAACCCCATGACCAACAAAGCAAAACTAAATTATCAGTCTAGCTATCCATAACATAGACTGTTCATACTAGATTTCTACTACATTGTATAAAGTAACCACATGAGTGTATGAGTGATAATTCATTCTATTTTGTTTGAAAATCTCTCTGCGGTACTATTAACTTAAATGAGCTATATTTCCTTGACATTAAAATTTTAATTATATTACATTCAGTTTATTATAAAGCATTTATCATATAATCCAAATGTGATCCGATATATTGAAAAGTTGGGCTGAATTATGAAAGGCATTATAATTAATCTCTTTGCTTTAGTGACTGTTAGTACTATGTAGATAATAAGTATAGTCTATCTTTGTCTCCATGAAACTATTATATTAGGGGAAGGAGATAAAATAAGTGTTAGCCTAAAAAGAAAAAGAAAAGATAAGATGAAATAAAAGGTATAGTAGAGAAAACAGATATCTTAGGAAACTAAGAAGCATTGACACTTACACACAGTTTTACAGACAAATAGTTGTTTTTTCTCCTAGAACTGGATCTGATCTTTTTAAAAATTTTATCCTACCAGATAGGAAGATTTGTGCATGATTCATCTAAATTTTTTTTCTCATTTAAACAATCTTCTGCCATTGAGAGAGGAAAAAAAAGTTCAAATGCCCTGCAGGAGCGGGCCTAGAGAAGCTTCAGCCCCACCCCAACAGTACCTGGTACATGAGGTGCTCCGGGGCTTTGCCTCCTCCTGTTCTCAGTGTCTAAGACCTTCTGAGCTTTGATCACAGTTTGTGAGTTATATTCAGACTGCTGAGGTAAACCGTGGTTTGCTTCTGCTATAGCACGTTCTCCTGTGGTCTAGCAAACTCTCATTTGACCTCCAGCTAGCATGCCTCTCCTTCCATCCATCTACAGGAAAAGTTAGTGGAAAATTTCCAACTAGCATATCCAGCTGCCTCGCCCTTCCTAATGGGACATCTCCCCAGAGCAGCCCAGTTAGCTCAGCCCTATTAAGGACCTTATGTTTCCCCAAAGCAACCAGATGTTGGAACTCATAGGTTGCTTCAGGCTCCCTTTAAGATAGTCTCTACTCAAAAGCCCAAAAGGAATTTCAAAACCAATCTGTTTATACCCAGCCAAACAGATACTCCTCCTTCTTGGGATTATGCAACAGAAAAGAAAAGTTGAGGTGCCTCTCTCTGCTTCCCTGGCTGCAATCTTTATCTCCTCACAGTCCTCCAATGTTCTTTGTTCTTGCACCTTGTCCTGAGTTCTCTCTACTTGTGTGTAATACTCCCTTGAGATCTAGTAGCCAGGCTTGCCTTGAATATGCTAAATGAGAGCAAGTAAAACTTTAACATATTCTTTGCCCTTCAGCCTTGATCTTCAGAATTGTCTCCACTGGAAAATTGTATTCAGTCATCAAAGGCTGAATTCAGACATTTTCTTTTCGCTAGCCCCTCCCCCCCCCCCACCTCCCCTATTTCTCCCTTTTTTCATTTGTGCTGACAGGGCAATTACACTCTATACATCAGGCAGGTAGATTCCTTGGGCTCATAAAGGAGGACGTCATGTTCACAGGACTGCAGGACAGGAAACCACGCTAAAATATGTCCACCATATTTTACCTCCTTTGAAGATCAGGATGGGTATGCAGGGAGACCGGTGCTGGGTCAGTGCCCATTGTGTTTCATGGCTTATATAGGAGATCTCAAGGACTGAGGCTGGGATTCAGGGGAGCTGGATGACTGGAAAGGCATTCAGTGACATGGAACCACATTTCTACACTGATTGTGGCAGAGAAGTAGTTCAATAAGACATTCCACAAAGTACAAAACTGCCCCGGCCTGCGGGGTTTCGTCAACAGGAGCCCGAGGGGGAATTGACCTGAATGAGAGACAAACCAGACACAAGGAGGGAGACCAAGACAGGATTCTGATCAAGGTCTCAAACTTTATTTTCGCAGGGCAGCTTATATAGTAATCAGCAAAGGGTAACTCACACAGACAGGGTCATTAGGTTGCTAGGTTACAGAACCATGGGATGGTCCTTCTCAGGACAGGGACTGAGTAAAGTTTACAAGGTTGTTAATTAAAACTAGACAAGATGTTAGGCTTAACAGGCAAGGTTGTAAAAGCATCAAACATTCTTATCAGCTAAGACTTATAGTGTCTTCTTGTTAGAGCATGACAAACAGTGCCAGATTTTCTTATCAGTTAAGTTTTATAGTTTCTTTAAGTTACATCCTGACAGCCATTTTGGCTCCCGGCATCTCCTCCCTTTTTATTATAATTAAGAGGCCAATTATTACTTTGGTGGGGGTGGAAGGCCCAGAACATAGCCAGTGCTTTAGAAGACAGTTTTTGTACAGTTATATCGGGAATGGGGGCATTAACCCATGGAAGGAAGTAGGGACCCATCCCCCTAAAGTGTTTTAATGATCCTTTTTGAGGGGAGAGGATTTTAAACGGATCCAACCTCTATGCAGATGGGTATGCTTCCACGAGCCCGAACGGCAATTGTTTATAGCCCTCGCCGGCAGATACCGCTAGGTTCTACCCTCCCATAGGTGCCCATGGCATATGTGTCTAGCCGGTCCGGGTTCCGGCTGCCTTGGAGCGCAAGGCTCTCTGTCCTGGCCACACAGGTAGCAGGACACAGTGACCGAACCGCTGTTGTCCTGCCTTTGGCTGGCCAAATCCAGCCTATGATAGTGAATTTGAAGGGGTTTAGATGCAAGGGAGTCAATTTGCTGTTTTACAAAGCTCATAATTCTATTAAAAATACAGGGGCCGACAGCCACAAAAATTAACATTCCAAGCAGAGGGCCTAGTAAAGGGAGAAGATAGGGAAGGAGTCCGTTCAGTCCGGTCCACAATGGGCTGTCAAACAGTTCTTGCCTCCGTTTGATCAGGTCCTCCTGGAGGCTTTTGACCTTGTCTCTAAGGATCCCAGATTTGTTGGCATAAAAGCAGCAGCGTTCCTGTAAAGCTAAGCAAATCCCTCCCTGTTCTGCAGTAAGTAAATCCAGTCCCCTCCTGTTTTGTAGGACTACTTCAGCCAGGGAGTCAATTTGATCTTGAAGATCGTTTATGGTGCTGGATAGTGCCTGAACATCCTCTATTAATTGATTAGACAGTTTTGCATAAGAATGTACAGCTACTCCCAGGCCTGCAGTTCCCGAGCCCAGGGCAGCAGTTACACCTAGTCCTGCCAAAAGGGGTATAAGTTGAACTGCTCTTTTCTTTCTTCCTCCTATCATATCAAAACTAGGAATGGGTAATGGTTCACTACCTGGAACAATGTCTATGTCTGGAAGTAACAAAGCAACCACACACAATCCGGTCCAGTTAGCAGGAAGCATAGAGAAAGCCAAGTTTCCTCCACATACAAATATCCTTCCTTTTGGGGGGCAAAGGGGGCTTGTGGGAGAAGAATAATTAGTTACTTGTAAGCATTTGCCAAATGAGATCAGGCCCACATCTATATCTAGGCTATTATTTTGGAAATCACCATATATGCAAATAGAAAAATTACCAACAGGTTGTATTTTAAAAGGCAGACTTGGACTGCAAGTAAGATTGTTATCTGTAAAATTAATTAAGTTATCAGAGGGAATAGCAAGGGGCATGGGCGTTCCTAAAGATATGCATAACCAGCAATCATTAGCCAATTCGGGGTTGGAAGTATTTAGGATGTTAAGTGTGGCCTTTAGGATATCCGAGGTATGGACATCTAGATTTGTTTCCTTGGGCCTTGGGAGGGCCAAGGGGTGGTAATCAATTTTGGGGTAAATTTGTCTTTCTAGTTCCTCAAGCCTTTTTTGTACTTCAGCTTCTCTAATTATATCTGTAGGTCCTCCTCCATCAGAGATATGAATAGGGGCTTTAGTGGGCCAACAGGCATCAGCACCTGGGGTGCCCATGCAGGAGGCTTGAGTGTATTTATTGTTGCCCACTACTTGAGGAAAATTGGACCAATCGCCTCCCTGAACTGCCAGTTTATTTTTTTGTAATATGGCAGTAAAATATCTTTTGCCATCCGTACCAGTGCATTCCTGTACAGTGGAATAACAAGAGGAGTGCATTTGGGTAACATAGCTACAACTCTGGGGACATTTTCCAGGAATACCATTATTGGATGGTATAATTTTTGGTTTATTGATGCATATCCATTCTTGTTTTCTAAAACCTCCTGCATTACTAGGCTCCATCTGAAGGTATGCAGTGCTAGTGCCACAGTCAACAACATTAGTATATCGTTTAGGAATGGTCTTAAATCGTCCTCCCTGACACTCACATGGGGGACCAAAAAGGGCTTTAAGCAATTCTTGTTTGTTTATCGGGGCCCCCAATCCAGCATGAGTTGTGAAGGGCAGGGCCAACAGGATTGTTGTTATAAAGGTCCAGGTCATTCCTGAAAAAGAAAAAGGTGTTCTCAGGGGATCATGTTTCCCTGGAAGATAGGTTATGATCAACAGGTTTAATCAAACGTTCAGGAAGCCAGCGTGCTGCACCTTCTTTGTTGTCAAATATACAAGCAGACCCTCGACCCCAGATTAATACAGGGTCCGGGCCTTTCCATTGAAAGGTCAGTGGATCTTTCCACATAACAGTAGCATAATTATGAATTGTTTGTGGATGCCAGAAACGATCGGCTGCAGATTTTCCATTAGCGTCTAAAGTTAAGAAATTAATGACAAACAAGGCATGATGAAGAATATTTTTGGGGGATCCTTTTGTGGGGTAAAATTCCCCCGTTTTTAATTTCTGAAGAGTATTTTTAAGAGTTTGGTGAGCTCGTTCAACAATTCCTTGGCCTTGAGGGTTGTAGGGAATGCCAGTAATATGTTTTATTTGTAATTGGCCACAAAACTGTTGAAAGTTTTTCCCTGTATACCCAGGGCCATTATCAGTCTTAATAAGTTTGGGCTTTCCCATGACTGTTAGACAATTAAGTACATGGGCAATAACGTTTTTAGAGGCCTCTCCAGTGTGGAGGCTGGCAAAAATAAAGCCACTAAAAGTGTCAATAGTGACGTGAAGATATTTAAGATTACCAAAAGAAGGGACGTGGGTAACGTCCATTTGCCAAATTTCATTAGGGACCAATCCTCTGGGGTTGACACCTAAGTGAGGGATTGGTAAAAAGGTGACACAATTGTGACATTGTTTGACAATTTGTCGTGCCTGCTCCCTGGTAATGTTATAGAGGAGGCGCAGGGTTTGGGCATTAAGGTGATGCAGACAGTGAGCTTCTTTTGCTCGAGCTATAGGGTCACATTCGATCAAAAGGGAAAGTTGAGTTGCTTGATCAGTTACTTTATTGCCTGCTGTCAAGGGCCCTGGGAGACCAGAGTGAGCACGAATATGTCCTATATAAAAGGGACAATGTCTAATTAAAATATGTTGTTGGATTAAGGAAAACAATGGAGTGGCATTTGTAGTTGGTTTAATATAGGATACTGTTTCAAGTAAGGGGATGGAGTGGGCAATATAAGAGCTATCTGTATACAAATTAAAAGGAGTATTAGGTAACTGAATAAACACTTGTAAAACAGCAAAAAGCTCAACCATTTGTGCAGAGCGATAAGGGGATTGTAGGGAAGTGGTTTGGTTGTCAATAGTAAAGGCTGCCATTCCATTTGAGGAACCATCAGTAAACACCAGGGAAGCGTGGGAAAGAGGTTGACGAGAAGTTTGAGTGGGGAAAACAAGGGATTGGTATTTTAAAAATTGGAGGAGTTTATCAGCAGGGTAATGATTATCAAAGATTCCTTGAAAAGAAATGCAAGACACCGTCCAAGTGTCATCATTTTGCATTAGCCACTGAATCTGAGTGGGGGAATATGGCAATATTATTTTATCAGGGTCTCTGCCAAACATTTTTCTGCTATGTTCTCTTCCAACTTTAATTAGTTCTGCCACCCAGGTGGCATAAGGGGTGAGAACTTTAAGCGGGGAGGCAGGTAAATGTACCCAAAAGAGGGGTCCCTCTTGCCAGAAGACTCCAGTAGGTGTAAAGCTGGTGGCACAAATAATAAATTGGAGGGGTTTCTTGTAAGAAATAAAAGTTACTTGTTGATTTGTGATGGCAGTTTCCACTATCTTTAAGGCCTCTTGGGCGGGAGCAGTTAGTGACCGACTGTTGGATTTGGGTCCCCTTTAAGGATGTCAAATAAAGGCTTAAGTTCACCAGTGGTTAGTTTAAAGTATGGCTGAAGCCAATTAATGTCTCCTAAAAGTTTTTGAAAATCATGCAAGGTACACAAATGAGAAGTCTTAATCTGTAATTTTTGACTAGTAAAATAACAATGACCTAAAATAAGACCAACAAATACTTGCCAGAGTTCTGCTGTAACACTTAGAAAACAGCAGACTGAATGAGATCCATGTGCCATCAAATCAAATCATATTATTTAACCTTACCTTACCAGCAGGTGGAAGAGAACACAAATGAATAACAATCAAGAGGGCAAAGGATCAGGACAATGTAAAAGTCTCAGCTTCAGTGGATCCCAAGTGGCTTATGTCTTACATCCCGAATCAGTAGGCCAGCAGGAGGGATGGGTTGGATCTGGGCAAGGCTGTAGTGGCATCTCTCAGAGTCCCCTGAATAGATAGTCACACCTTCTTCTGGGTTTCCTGCAAATTTCTACACAGACTGGTTAAAGACATTTGAAACCTTCCAGTATTCCTTGGTTGTTTACCCTGAGTACTCTGGCTTTTGTTGGCTGGTGCCCTAATGGTTTAAGCAGGGTGACAACTTTAAAAGATTTTTGAAGGCTTGGGCCTTTAACCATCTTCTTAGTCACAAAATCCACAAAGACCAAACGCCAACAAAGTCTGCTCTCTGCAGCAGCCACGACAGTTTCTGAGACATGGAGGGGGAAGATACCAATGCTTCCCCAATGCAACCCTGTGGCCACCAAACACAACTCTGATGCTTTTAACTTTGGAGTAAATATTGGTGGCAACTCTGTCATGATAGGCCTGCTATAAATCCAACTCTAATCTTGGGAGGGGGTGGGGCAGAGCTGGGCCTGTCAAAATCTTTACAGGACTCATAGATTTCCTGAACAGTTTTCCATGAAAGAGAGAGAAAGGAATCAGTGAAACCAGGCAGTTTGGGAGCAGACTGTGGAGGCAGCTTTCTGTAGCCACGGACTGCCACAGTCCACACAGCTAGCGCAAGTGCATCTAGCACATATGTCGACCTGAATCCTATAAAGCAAAATATTAATCCTGGGTCAGGAAAATATAGGTTAGCAGCCACATTTGTATACTTGTTTTAAAATGACTCTTGTCCCTTGATCTTAAAAAGTTTATGAGAGCACAGAAAAGAATGGAGAAGCAAAATCTTAATCTATACCAAAGAATTGTCAGGATTAGGTGTACACTTGACTTTTAACATAGATAGAAATAAAGAATAAAACACTGGTTTTACATCAAGGTACTTATATCACGTGCTGTATATTAGAACTTTTTGGAGTTTTTCTTAGATACACTTGCTTGCACCCAAACATGGGTTTAAAACCTGTTTTTTTTTTGTTGTTGTTGTTGTTTTACTTTTACCAACAGACATACAAACAGACAGACAAACAGACATACAGACAGTTGTGCACAAGCTTTGGGGCGCGCTTAGAATTGTTTTTTAATTGGCCATGTAAATTTTCTGGAATTCCAGTAGCAAAATGATATTATTTTGCCCATATTTTAGAACCACGTGGTTAGAAAACAAAAAACTTTTTCAGCAAACAAAAATTTTCACAGATTATCTGAGAAGCCACATTTTGAGAAAGCAGTTTAGCTCCAATGAGGAGCTGAAATGGGACACTATGACCAGAGAAGGTCCAGGAGATGGGAGACAGGGCATGAGCAGAAAGAACACAGACATGTGGCAAGGCATAATGGCAAAGGAGCTGGTCAGAGCCTTAGCAGGCTCACAGCAAGACAGCTTCACCTCCCAGCATTTGAATTGCAAGGCACCTTTGAATTGCAAGACCACAGTTCCAGAGTTCAGGGTGGGCTTCCACCTCCAACCAATTCTATTGTCCACCATGTGCTGAATGCTAGAGAAAACTTAGGATTTAGCCAAACAAGCAGAATTTAATGCAATCTCCAAACTTAACAAACATCAATAACAAGAATAAAAAACCTTTCTTTGTGTCTTTCAAAACAGATGTTAAACAAACATTGGTACATTTGG
Organism: Perognathus longimembris pacificus; assembly: GCF_023159225.1. NCBI lineage: Eukaryota > Metazoa > Chordata > Mammalia > Rodentia > Heteromyidae > Perognathus > Perognathus longimembris. Next base: position 61,319,643 of record NC_063169.1, read on the forward strand.
AAGCTAGTACCAGCCCATCACATATCACAAGCAGGCAGGTAGGCAGAGTTTAGAGAGAGGCAGAAAAAGAGAGAGACAGAGAGAACTTCGTCTGCCCAAGCACTCATAGAAGTTAAATAAAATATTCCAAATTTGTAAGGCTGGGCTCAAACTTGAGCAGCTTTTAGATTGTGCTCCTCCCATTGTAGAGCACTCGGTCAGAGAAGTTACCTCGGTGGTGTTAGCACTTCCCTAGCCTCAGGTCCCTCCCCTCTGTGAGTAGCCTGCACCTAGGAGAGCTGTAACTCTGCCAGGACTGAGGTGGGCAGTGGGCGGAGATGATAACTCTAAGTCAAGATCTCACAACCGTTTAAGAAGCTGAGACCTTTCCTTTTTGGCTTGGAGAAGGGCTTTTAAGGACTGAGCCTCCCGGGAAAGTTTAACTGTTGCTTGTCTGGTTATTTCCTCAAGATCGGGGAATTGGCAAGAGTGGGAGCACAAAAGGAAGGTGCTGTATTGTAAGGAGGTGGCCGTGCGCTGGAAGCGGCCAAGGGGGGCCAGTCAGGATTATGGTATTTGGCTATCTCCTCCCCTAAAGTGGCCCTATCTCCCGGTGGAGGCATATCATCATTAGAGCCACCAGATTCTAAACCAGAGAGGGCCGGGTAAATGGACTTTGGGCCCCTAGGCTGGGGATCACTGCTGACTTCAGGCATGGGAATGGAAACAGAAGGACAAGGAGACATAACAGAGGGAGGGCGGGGCGTTTTAGCAGGCTCCTCGTGGAGAGAAGCCTGGCTCCCTTTGAATTTTTCTTTTAGGAAAGTTTCACTATCCTCAACTACCTTGGAAACATCCGCTTGATAATGGCGGACTTGTAGAACCTCATGTATAAGATTCCAATTGGAGAAGGCCTGCACAGGTACCTTCTTGGGACCAAAAGTCTGATAATAGTCTTTAAGGCAATCTCCAACACGACACCATCTTTTTTTTATCTATCGTCCCTTCTTGTGGGAACCATGTACAAACATCTTCCAAAAATATAAAAATCTCTACTAAGTCTTTTTTCTTAACCCGTACTCCTCGTGCCTTGATAGAGGCCTTTAGCCCCCGGAGAAACAGCTCATGCTTGCTGAGTGTTTGTCCCATAATTGCGTCGCCTCTCTTACCTCACGGATCTGTATCGCAGACGGGCGTTTCTGCGGTGATCTCAGTGCGGATCTTCACTCACCGGCTGGGTGGCAATCCAATGAAGGGTGCAGCTGCTCTATGAGGTCGACGTTCAGACCAAACTCCGTTCCTCGAGCCCCACGTTGGGCGCCACTCTGCCCCGGCCTGCGGGGTTTCGTCAACAGGAGCCCGAGGGGGAATTGACCTGAATGAGAGACAAACCAGACACAAGGAGGGAGACCAAGACAGGATTCTGATCAAGGTCTCAAACTTTATTTTCGCAGGGCAGCTTATATAGTAATCAGCAAAGGGTAACTCACACAGACAGGGTCATTAGGTTGCTAGGTTACAGAACCATGGGATGGTCCTTCTCAGGACAGGGACTGAGTAAAGTTTACAAGGTTGTTAATTAAAACTAGACAAGATGTTAGGCTTAACAGGCAAGGTTGTAAAAGCATCAAACATTCTTATCAGCTAAGACTTATAGTGTCTTCTTGTTAGAGCATGACAAACAGTGCCAGATTTTCTTATCAGTTAAGTTTTATAGTTTCTTTAAGTTACATCCTGACAGCCATTTTGGCTCCCGGCACAAAACAATTCCCATGAGTATTCCTGTTGTTTATTATCCTATTCATAAGTCAGATGATTCTTGCCATACGGGAATACACTTGTTAACATTTAACCCAACTGACCTGTTAACCCAGAACACTCATTGCAAGAACAATTGCTGAAGTAATAACAAAACCAGGGACTTTTTGTAGGAGCAAACATAAGGGAAGTCAGGCTTAAATAACATCATTTTTATTGCGGAACTACTAGGTACAGGACACACTGATTAACCAATCCAAAAGACAATAGACAAATCAGTTCTTCGGCTATCAGATTTGCTCAAACATACAGACTATCTGCTTAAGGGGTATAAAATATCAGATATATACAATCAGTTTACTACCTGTAGAAGTAAAACAGTGTGTTTTTATTTGTCATATAAAGATAATTTACCAGTGCTCCTCAAAAATAATTGCTTGTAGTGAATGGATTCTATATTTTCTTTTCCAAGCCAGTCTGATATATTAGTAAATTCATTAATTAGATGTAGTTATAGGTATCAATTCTGTGTGATACTTTGGACATAATATCAAGACTTTTTTATGCTATATTGTTTAAACTAAGCCTATTCATCCTTGAAAGGCCCTGTGTGAAATAAAACCCATAAAGGCCTACATTTCATTTTATAATGAAATATCTCCTTTTTAAATGGAAAATGTTACAACTCTTTATGTTAATCATGATACAATGCCTTAGAGAACTTTTATAATTATGTTTTTATGGCTTGACCAGTTTTACATTTTAATTTTTAATTTCTTCCTCCTGCCATCATACAATTTTCTTCTTTTTAATGTGTTCTCCTCTACTCTGGGACACCCAAATGTGCAAAACATTTTGTATTCAGTACCAAGAGTCTCCCAAATTCATCCAAGTCAAGGGCAATGTTTTTTGTCAATCACCGTTTTGCCTTCTTTAAACAATTATTTAGAAAAATTATTTCATGTTGTTAACTCTCAGTAACATGGGAGGCCAAACACATCTTAGCTACATATATTTGTTTATTCAATGATACCTTCTCTATATTTTTTTCCTTTCTTTTTCTGTTGTCCTTTAGCTGTTTCAACCATTCAGCTATCAAAAGTTCTGTCAGGGAAAATAGGTAGATATGAACTTGAAGATAAAGGTTTGTAGGGAAAGACACAAGGGATCCATCAGTGTTAGAGCTGAGAGGAGCCTTATTGGACTTAACACTTGGTGTCTTATTGACATCAGTGTTTTTGACTCCCAATGCTGTTCTCTTCCTGTTGCATCAAATCAAGATATTTGAAACTAAGCATTTAAAAACAATTTGGGGATTATTTCTGGTCACCTTCCCGGTCTTATTTTTAGTTACATTAAAATCTGGTGAAATGTATAATAATGTCCATAGAGTTCTAGTCATGCCCAATATCATAATATTTCTTCAGATACCTACCATATATATTGTAAGTGAACTACTCACTATTGACATATACATGTGTATCCACATAATGTGTGTAAGATTTCCTAAATGTTCAATGGTCATAACCTATTCCTTAGTTTATTTGTCCATAGTACAAAAATATCTATTCCTGAGTTTGTCAACGTTACAAATTTATTTTTGAGCACCCCCATAAGTAGGGGCCTTGTACTTGCTAGGAAATCCATAACTTTCCCCAATCCCTCCAGTACTTTTTAGTTATCTTGTTATAGAATATGAGGAGTTATTTCAATTTCTTATATTTCCTAAGACTTGTATTATATCCTAAGATATGATTTATTTTACAGAATATTCCATGGGCAGCTGAGAAGAAAAAGTGACATGTGGAACTGTTGAATGAAATAATATGTAGATGTCTGTCAAGTCTTTTTAAGTCTACAGTGTCATTTAATTAGGAGATTTCTTTGCTGATTTTTAGGGGAGTTAGATGACTTGTCTAATGGTAAGAATAGTGTATTGATGTCATCTACTATCCTTGTGTTAGATCCATCTGTGCTTTAAAGTCCACTAGAATTTGATGACATTGGTTGCATTGACAATTGAGACATCAATGTTAGCAATCATTATTTACTATTGGTGGATTATTCCCTTCATTATTATTTATTAGTATGATTATTTATTATTATTATTCTCTTCTGGCTAATTTTATTTGAAATAACTCATCAGATATGAGTATAACTAATGGTGACTGTTTGGGGACTCTATTTGCTAAATAAATCTTTTTCTTCCCTTTCACTTCAAGCCAATGTCTATTTTTCTCAATAAGATACATTTCTTGTAGGCAAAAAATATTCAGTTATGCTTTTAAGTACAAGTTGCTCCCCTTTACGTTGATTGGAGAACTGAGACCATTAACATTCCATATAGTTATTGAAAGGTATATAGAAGTTTCACATATTGTTTTTGAAGTATGTGGTTCTTTTCTGGTCTTTATGTGCTTATCTGCTAATCTGTGAGTTTTTTCCTATTTTTTCACTGTTAGGTTTATCTTCCTCATCCATATGAAGCATTCTTTTAAGTATCTTTTGTAGTGGTAAAACATTGTGTTGGTTTTGTTGGCCATAGAAAAGTCTCATTTGACCTTCAATCATAAGCGATAACTTCGCCGAGTAGATTAATCTATTTTGACAGTTGTTAACTTCAAATGCATCATTCCAACCCCTCTTTGCTTTTAACGTTTCTGATGAGTAATGGCAGTTATTTTGGTTGGTTTTTATTATATGTGTGTGACATAGTGTTACTCTTCTCAAGTATTTAGGACTTCCTTGTTCTGTACACTTAATATTCAAGTGAGAATATTTGGGGAGTATCCTAAAGTAGTATGGTACCTGAGTGTTTTATTTTTCTCAAGATTTGGGGAATTTTCCTATGGTTTTGTTGAGTATACATTCCATCCTTTTAACCTTTAGCTTTTGTCCTTCTATGTCCATGATTCTTAGGTTTGGTCTCTTAATGGTATCCCTAGGTTCTGCATATTCCACTGATGCTTATTTTTCCCAAATTATTTGTTGACTGTTTTAGCACACCTAAGTTGTCCACAAAGCACTGATGTTCTCTCTTCAGTTTGACGCATTCTACTGGAGAGATTTCCCACAGTTTTTATTTATGACTTGGTCCTAAAGCCTGCTTGGGACTACTTGTTGGCAAGCAATGTAAACTGATCACCATGTAATCAGAGCTATCAACCAACAAAGGCTCTACCTTTTGTTTGCTGAGCTAAGCAGCCTCCACTACAGAGGAGACAAATCCATTCCTGTGCAACAAATCCATGCTTCCTACAAGCATCAAATCTCTGTTATGAGAATTTGGTGGTTTCCCCAATGTAACATGCCAACATCAGACAGGACAACCTTTTGTTCCCCATATCTCAGAAAGTGGCACCATCTTGTGGGAGGGCCTCTAGCTTGAGACTGAGATACTCAAGTTATCAGATTACATTGTTTGAGAACAAAGGAAGAGCCTGGATGGACAACAGAGGGAGAGTCCGCCCCCTCTTCCCCTGTGAAAGCAACTTCATAGCTAGAGTGGGTAGCCAATCCGAAAACCATCTCCTGGTTTTCTCTGTCACCTTTCTGTTTTGCCACATTTAACAGCCCTGTTCCTCTCTGTGGTTCTCAATATTCCTCCTTAGTTTTGCTCTTCTGAATAGTCTGTCCTTCATTACTCAGACTTTTCTCATTCACACAATCCAAAACAGAAGCCCTCTACTCTGCCATTTTGTCTTGGCCCTGGTTTGTGTTTTAGATAGTCTTTCACTTTTGCCCTGAGCAGACATAGACTGATGTCTTAATAATTCTGCCTCCCAAGTAGCTGAGATAACAGGTGTGTGTCAATATTATAACTTGTCTTTTGAGACAGGGTCTCACTAACTCTACCAGGGCTGGCCTTGAAATGCAACACTCCTATCTCCATATCTTAAGTAGCTGATATCACACACATTTATAACCATACCTAGTCCCAGTATTCAGTTTTACAGATAATAGACTGTAATGGTGAGCTCCAGACTTTGTATTATAGTAAGTTACCAGCAACTGCCATAAAAAATTAGAAGTATTCCAATATTTATCATATCAAAAGCTAAGTGTATTTTTATATATAATCCATTCTGGAAAATTTAAGGCTCAATAGATTAAGACCAACTTATTGACAGGGTTAAGCTACCAGAGAGACACCTCAGGATAGGCTATAATATGTTTTTAAACAATGTAATTTATGCTATACAAAGCTAATATTCTGTGGGAGGGCAGTTGCAAAAGCTTTTGCAGAAGCATTGAGAATAAAGTTCTCAGAGATAATTGTACAAATGCTCTATCACTGGTTATAAAATGAAGACATTATACATGATTTTTTAATATATTTTCTTAGAGTGATCTATTAAGAAAATATACTTGCTTTCCAATAAAATAAATCAAATTATAGATAAATGAATTAGTGTATGAGAAAATTCTTCCATTAATATTTTTCACAAAAAGCATAATGAATTGCAATTCATTTTTTAAAAATTAAATGAAAATATTCATGCGGTCAAATTTTCTACATTTTTGCTTTCATTAAAGTATTCTTGCTCACTAAATGAAGGCATTGTTTTATCACCTTAGTGTTTGGAGGTTGTATTGTATAGAGTTGAATTTAGTAAGTGAAATTGCTGTACTTCTGCAATTAAACTCAAAAGGGAAATCTGAAGTTGATCCAAGTCTATCTCAGGATGTCAGATTGAAAAGCTTTAACCTAATGATGAGATATTTGATAGTGCCTTGGTTTTAGATATACTTACTAGTAAGTTAGCTATGAGGTTTTTTTTCCATTTATAGAGAAAAGTTTGTGCAATTCTATAATTATTTAATAGGACTCAGGGTTAAATTCTATAACATTACAATTCTGGGTAAAGTAGATAGGGACTGAAATATATTTCATTGTAATTTCATAATGATTTAGTTATAATGACATTTAATTCCACTTGTTTAAGATGAACAATGAATAAGTTGGAGGTGACTTTATCTTGTTAAATTGTAGGTCTTAATTTTGATTGCAATTCACCTGAGAGCACTTAGCTGAAGTATTTATCTGCATTAATTTACACTCGTCATACCCAACTACATTGGATCTAAAGTTTACTTAATTTTTTAAAAGATAAATCATCTCCAAATATATTATTATGTGATAGATCAAGGAAACTGTGTATCTCAATTTGTGGTGTTGCATGCACGAAGCTCTGGGTTTGATTCCTCAGCACCATATAAACAGACAGAGCCAGAAGTGGTGCTGTGGCTCAAGAGGTAGAGTGCTAGCCTTGAGCAAAAAGAAGCCAGGGACAGTGCACAGGCTCTGAGTCCAAGCCACAGGACTGGTTAAAAAAAAAATGTTGCCTATGGAAGAGTGTATTATTTTGCAGATTTTTTAATTGCTCAAGGGCACAAAAGAGTATTAATAAATAATTTCATAGATTGTGCCAAAGCTAATGTTTTATTTTTTAACTTAAAATTAATTTGAATGGTTAAGTCTATTAATACCAAAGATTAAATATATTTCAGTGAAAAATTATTTTTGTATGTAAGCATTTTTATAAATATATTAATGGAAATTCTTTCTCATAATGAATCATTTACCTTATTTGATGTTTTTCTTGGAAAGCAAGTAGTATTTCCCTTGAGGTTCCTCTCTAAAGAGATATTAAAAAGTCTCATATTATAATTTTGTTTTAGAACCAATGATATAGCTCTTTTTTTTGTTTTTTTTGCCAGTCCTGGGCCTTGGACTCAGGGCCTGAGCACTGTCCCTGGCTTCCTTTTTGCTCAAGGCTAGCATTCTGCCACTTGAGCCACAGCGCCACTTCTGGCCATTTTCTGTATATGTGGTGCTGGGGAATCGAACCCAGGGCCTCATGTATACGAGGCAAGCTCTTTCGCCACTAGGCCATATCCCAAGCCCAATGATATAGCTCTTGCATAATTATCTTTGAGAACTTTATTGTGGATGCTTCTATACCAGTGTGATACAGATACTTCTTACTTATATTGATAGCACAAGTGAAAACCCCTCTTTTGCATGTACAGTTAAATTGAATTTTGCAGCCAAATGTCAAGTCCTGTGCTCCATTTTTTGTGCCTTGTCCAAACCATATTACAGGTAGATACATTTGTTTTAATCCTACCCTCAAGCCACCTCCTTCTTAACCCATCTTACAAGTTGATATACAAACTGAAGAGAATTTTAATGATCAAATTAAATTAGGAGCATCATTATCTATCATTTAATCAATTACTGAGTACCACCAACAAGCCTTTTACAGATACCGTTATCAACCTATGCATATTTTAATAGGAAAAGGAAAGCATTGCCCTATCACAAAGAAGAAACTTGCAGTGAGAAATGTGTGTGGACACACTTGCAATAAATCTGAAAGACACATAGATGGTTGGGTGCCTTTTTGTGTTTGAATTTTGGCTGGTTTGACTTTAATACTGCATAAATAAGGTTTCCATTTTTCACAATATGAAATCCAAAAGCGCGATTCCTCTTGTGAAGAGTTTCGGAGACAAGTTGAAAGTCATATGAATGCTTGGAGACGTGTAGCTCGCCTTCCTTTTCTCCCCCTTATAGTTCTGCCACTCATTGATCAGAATCACTCTTGACTGTCCAGGAAATGGGGAAATTCCCAAGTCCTCCGCGTACACAGACTCTCCAGTGTGGCTTTCCGTTTCCTTTGACCTGTGAATCCAAGGTTTGTCTGAACCACTTGACATGTTCCACATTGAACACGTGCTCACAACCCTTCAACTCCGCACAAGTCTTTGTGGGTTTCCAAGGAGCACAAAACATGAGTCTTTCCCTGAAGCTTAACCTGTAGGGATGGCTGTGGCTTTTGAAGCATAGTTTGTGTCTTTGTGGAAGTACTGAGCAAAGAGCGCCAAGTTTTTCTTTCCTTTTTTCTGTGACAAGGCAAATTCTTTCAGAAAGAATTCTGTGCTCTGTGTAAGTCTCCGAGGACACAGCTCCAGAGACTCAGCAGACTTGTCTTAGTGGGGACAATCGTGCTTTTAGGCATTGATCCTCCCTTCCCACTGAAGCAAGGAATAGAAAGTTTGTTCTAACTGTATTCATGCACCATAGTGACTGTTTTCGTTTTCTCGATTGTTTTAGATTAGTGTTCCAAGTACTTTCTGAATAGTGTTCCATGCTATGAATACTGCTCAGGAAAGAAATTATTAGAACTATTGTGCAATTGTGTTCAGTAATTGTTTCTCATGGATTTAAGTTAATTAAATATCCAGAGAGCTCTAATTAATATGCTACGCTTTAGGAGTTTTGTTTCTCAAACAATAAAACTCTCTATAGCTGTAACTTTACCCTTATGGGTGACTGCCTCAGGATGATAGAAATTTCAAAAATAACTCAGGTGATATTAAAATTGGTAAAATTGGTAAAAATTTCTTCTAGCCCTAGGACAAAAACAGACATTAGGTGTAATTACTTTTGTACAGTCATGCTAAAACTATGCATCATCCACATAAACTTGCTTATTGAAGTGTTAAGTACTGAAAGTAGATACTCTGAAAGAGCTTTTTTTTTTTTCTAAAAACTGTTTACTCTTTCCTTGAGCCCACAAATTAACGGGCAGAAATGTAAAGAGTTGCCTCCCTACCTCCATTTTACATCGTTGCTCTGAGCGGCTTTCTTCCATTGTCACCTTGGAGCCACTTTGGAATCTGGAAAGGATAGTACTGAGGGATAAATGTGAGGCAGGAGTCAGAGCTACCCTACCCCTAAGACAACAAGGAGCTTCTTCTCATGATCAGGTGACCTGATCAATCCTGAGTAAATGAGTACCTAGACCATACCTTTGCCGACCAGTAGAACTGTTTAATAATTATGTATGCCACAAGACCAAAGGAGGATATTCTTAGGGGAGGAACACAAACATACAATGCCTGTGTGCCTCTGAATATGTAAAATAATATTTTTCAAAATGAAAAAAACAAATACATACACACACACACACACACACACACACACACACACACTTCTTGACAGGTCCAACTCTTGAGAGTTAGCGTTAAATGTAAAGTTCATGTCTGTGTCCTAAAGACAGGCGGAAGTACTTTACTTTTCCCACAGGGTTTCTGTACCACAGATAAATCTCCTTCCTCTGCCCATTACTACGATTGATGTCTTTATTTTGCATATTGGGGCAAGTGGCCAGTCCTGAAATGTTGGATTCATGGAGTTGGGCCTCTAGCCTAGCACGCTTGTGACGTTAGGGAAAAAGTTTTTAACATACTGAGTACATTATTCATTCAATTAGCGATTCAAGTGGCTCTAATTATTACTTCTACAGTTATTCAATCTGTATTAAATGTGAAAAAGGTTACTGCAATCCAATTGATCGAATTATGTGAAAATGCCAATATTCAATTGCTTTTGATCTATAAAAATGGATATTTTTTAATCTTGACTACATCATCAATAGTTGTACCGGGAGTTATTGTCTAGTTGAATTTCAACCTATCATATTTGCCACTATTTAAATATCAAAGAGAAATAAATGATGTACTGTGATTTGATGAATAATGTCTTAAGTATATTTTCTTCATGGAAACAAATGGCATTAGAATATTGCCAAGCTCCTTTGTAACTCACAAATACCTACATCTAGCATGCTAGTTCACCATTTTGTGGGGGAACAAAAACATCTAAGAGGAAACAAAAGGCTTTCTAAGGTTTCATATTTTCTGCACAGCTTTTTTAATATAACATTAAAATGTGACCCTAATATTTAAAACTAAAATAATTGCCTATGCTTAAAGATAAGAAAGAAATCCCCATAATTATTAAATCATAGAATTTCTACATGATGCCTTAGGCAAATGCAGCTCTGACTTTTCAACAGGTTAAACTCCTGTCTTACCTTGGGAATGCATTGGTGGGAACAAAACTTTGTTTGCTCATAAATCTATCATTGGACCACAACACTTGAAAGCAAATACAGTTTTTGGATTATTCAGAGTAGCTTTCTTTTCATTTCTGCAATAAAGTATGCCTGGCAAAAGAAAATTGGGGTCAGGCAGCCATTTGCCATAAAAAAAACATGTTCTTAGGAATTATTTTTCAAATGGATGTAGATATTGTCATTTTCTGGAAATAGTAGATATATATACAAATCAAATCACCTAAGCATCTCACTTTAGCATTATGGCTCTAGCTGAATTTCTTGATGGAATTATACCTGCATTACCACCAGCTGTCTCTTCTCAGCCTTAAAGTGTAATTCCATTTAGGGACTCTTATTATATCAAAACCCAATAAAAATCTAGTTACATAGTTCAAGATTCCTCACAATCAGGTACTCTTTGATTATGCATTGTGTCAGTGGCTCCTCTGACTAATTCCTGACTCACCCACATCACCTTCTCTTTGAACAGCACCTACCTGGAAGTCACTGCAGCAGCCTCAGGTGTATAAACAGTGTATCCCCAGGACTCTAAACAGAGAAATCGGGGCATGGGATGAGCCCCTTCCGAGGAGGATAACTGAAGCCACAGAGATTGCAGTGGCTCAGTCACTCACACAGCTGTTACTGGGCATGCCAAGAGTTCTTTCTACCTTACCTGCATTTCTTCCTCACAAAGTTACAGGTTGACGCTGCATGTATTCTTCAGATACCATCTCCATGGAACACCAGTATTATTCCTAGTCCTGTGTCAACCCTGTAAGACATCCTCAGATATAGTAAATGAAAGAAGCAATGTATTCTGGCTACCCTGTGGGAAACTTCCTAAGAAGAGGCAGTGTATTCCCTTAGAAATTTTTGTTGTTGTTGTACAAACATAAAGGAAGTTGAATGTATTCCTTAATAAAAGACATTCAAATATCCTGGACCCTCTTCATGCTTCAAAATCAATGTTCAGGGGCTGGGAATATGGCCTAGTGGCAAGAGTGCTTGCTTCCTATACATGAAGCCCTAGGTTCGATTCCCCAGCACCACAAATATAGAAAACGGCCAGAAGTGGTGCTGTGGCTCAAGTGGCAGAGCAAAAAGAAGCCAGGGACAGTGCTCAGGCCCTGAGTTCAAGGCCCAGGACTGGCAAAAAACAAAAAGTTCAGAGACAGCACTCAGGCCCTGAGTTTAAGCCCCACAACCAACCAACATAAGATAAAATATCAATAAATAAATGAATAGTAATAGAAAGTGGATTTTTGTGCCTTCGATTCACTCTGTTTAGGTGGAACATCCAGAAATCACAAACTTGGTTGAAGTTCCTCAAAACAGCTAATAATTCCTCTCTAAAGAAACAACATCAAAACAGATTCAGAGTTATTAAAGTGCTTCAGAAACCTCTCAGGATCCATTGGCTTGTCATTTGTTATTTCTTAGACTGTCAAGGGCAGCTTTTATGAATAGGAAATGATTGTTATTTACCATCTCGTTTGTTTCTGATGGCGTCTTGTGGGCTGCCAAGGTTACCGGGGGCTGGAGAAAGAAGAAGATTCACCCCCCCTCCTTTATTTTAGATTAGTGGTTTGTTGAATTTGAAAGAAAGCAAAAATGACTCTTTTTTTTGTTTGCTACTTTAATAAAAAGTGAAGAACAGAAGAGAGAAGCATGCACTGTCTTTATATCTAGTGGATTGAAATACTGATTACACCATCAAGTTATTTTGTATAATATAGACTGTCAATATACACATATAAAACCCTCCATGCTACAAGTAAAAATTTTAACCCCAATGATGTGATATTTCTATTGACAAGCTTTGTTCTGGATTAAATCTCACATCTTTTTTTTAAAAATGGATAAACAAGGAAAGAAGCTCTTCAACAAATATTTTGAAGCAAACTGAGAGAAAATGACTTCCCATACAGACGGATAGGAATATCGTGCCCAGATCCCAAATGTAAATGTGTTTTAATTCTACTGAGCTACAGGCTTCCTCTTGCCAGTGATCTTGGCTTCTTGCTTGCATAGGTTGGAAAAATATTCAGGCAACGGTGTTGGCACCGGCAGGTCCCTGGGTCTCCGCTGAACTGCAGGGAAGCCGTTAGCAGGGAAAAGTTGCCTTTCTGCCATATACAAATTCAATTAGAAGCCCCAGGTAAAAACTAAATTAAAAGGTTATGGAAATAAATGCACTATGTACCTGGCTTTAAAACCTGCCAAAAATCTGGCTCTCTTGAACCACCAGAGGGAGTGAATTCCACAGGCCCTGGCCCCTAGTATGAGAAATGCCTGTTGCCTGCGGTATCTGTTCTTGGTCTTAATGACAAACTTGGGAGACAAAGTATGTTTTGCTATAAATTAGTTACTGAAGCAACTACTGTCTCGTGAATCAAGACCCCCTTCTGGAATTTCACTTGAAATATACTCCCAGTCTGAAGGCCAGGAGAAATATGAGAGGCTTTTAAATCTCTAGTTAGGAGTTTCGTATTGAGAAGTCAAGCTGTGCAATGCTTTTGTACCTGAAATGTGTTCCAACTTGTGACCCTCTTTCTCTTGTTTCTCAACAACACAAAATCCTAACAAATTCAGACAGTTCCCATACTTCTCACTGCCATTTCAACATATACAGACAAACATTATTGTCAATGGCTGTAGTTAGAAGATGGCTTGTCACTTTTGAGATCCAGATTATATGAGAATGCATTGTGATGGAATTGAAAGGCAGAGATGCTGAGTGGCAATTAGGACATTAAGTTAACAGAGCAATTCCTTTCTCTAATAACTAGATGAATTATCTGGAGACTGGATTAGTGATTTAAAAGTGGGTGGTTATATCAAAGTGAGTTTGGCTTTCTCAGCCTTTCTTACTCTCTTCTCCCAACCCTTGTTTTTGCTTGCCCTCTTCCTTTTCCCTGTTATATTCCCTATTATACCCTATGATACCCACCACCAGATACCATCACGGTGCCCTTCCCCAGAATCATGAGCAAAAATAACCTTCTTTGCTGAGTAAGTTACTTAGTCTCAGGCATTTTTCTTATAGCAATAGAAAACAGAATAAAATACCAGCCATCAGTTTTCCCTTCTATAGAGATGTCATTTGTTGACTGTCCTGGGCCAGACATCTAGGTTTGTGATTGAAAAAAGAATGGATTCTCATGAATCAAGGATTCTATGCCTTAGAACTAAAGGGCTGAGTAACACAGTCAAGGTCACAAGGATCAGATTTTCAACGCAGGCAGTGTGACTCTTGGGCACATTTCCTGAAGCAGTTCAGACTCTACAGGCCTTTATTTTCTCAAGGTCTTTGAGACCTACCAGGATCTTTGGTCACATCTAGATTTCATGAGTTCTAAAGGTCATACAATTTGGGAAATTCCCTTTAAGAAAATGAATACAAATGAAGCACATAGAATTAACAGCAGGCTCTTGCCAGAAGCTGAATACAAGAGATGAGCCCCCCAACCCTAATCAAAGCTGAGGGTGAGCCGTTTCATGGTAAACCCAGCTCAGTTCTTCTCATAGGTGACAGACTCTAGCATCAGAAGGATGTCCCCTTAGAAATCATCATTCTGCATTTAATGACATAACTCAATGATACATTTTCAAACATATCTTCCTCAGACAGTCTACACCTCATTTGTCTGTATCAGTATGGTGGCAATGTAGATTACTCTCCACGAATTTAGAAAAATTCCTCCTGCAAGGTACTTGGATTAAAGATATGGTTGCTGCTCTCAAGTGTCTCACAATCTATAAGGACAGACAGACAAGCTCACAGCCACAAATGGGTCTGATAAGAGTTGGAAGATATGCAAGATACTTACTCTTGATTTTAGAGGTTGGACTCAGGTTCTGTGATTTCTAAGAAGCCTTCTTATACTTCTCCTTCCATCAGTAATCTCCCTTGAAAAGATGAGATTGTGCTACAGTAGCACATGTCACTGGTACAATTAGACCTGCTCCACCACTTAAAGCTTCTTAAAGGCAGATACTGCACCTGTTACTGAAGGTGGTAATGGATTGACACTGAATAACTGTGTAAATGAAGGTCTGAGTCACTGATAGTAGCACATCAATAGGTCATAGCAATGTTACTGAACAATCTCATTTAAAAGCTAGTCAACAGTGCTGATAATTCACACCTGTAATCCCTATACTTGGGAGGCTGAGGTAGATGATCAAGAGTTGAAGGCTAGCCTCAGCTACATAGTGAGACCGTATCTCAGAACAAACAAATAATTTTGACCAAGATGAAGTTTATGCATAATCTGACTTATGGAATTATCACCTCTTTGTATATATACTTAATAATATAATTTTTACGTCTTTCAGTAGAAGCCAGCACTGAGGAGAGAAACTAAGCTAAAACATAAAAAGCAGAACTCTGCATTTTTGTGTACTCTTCAGAGTGAAGGACAATGTTTTATTCTCAAAGAGGATTCATGGAATTGATCTTTTCTTCATATTTTGGTGGAAATGAAATTTACAAGCTACAGAATTAATTATTATAAAGTGAGCACATTAGTGATACTTAGCATATTCACAATGTTATACAATTATCATCTCTTAACTAATTCCCCAAAATTTCCATCACCCTAAAAGGAAACTTACACCTATTGAGAAGTTCCCTCTACTTTCCTCCTCTGAGTACCTGGCAACTGCTAACCTAATTCCTGCCTCTACTTATTCTGCATGTTACTTATGTTACTGACTTCCTTCACTTGGCATTATGCTGTTGAACACCTTACAAGTTATAGGAACTATTGTTTCTTCATTCCTCTCATAGCTAAATGATATTTCATGGCGTGTATATACTATGATTTGTTGACCAGTTCATTCATCCACCAGTGGATGGCTATTTGGACTTTTATATATTTTGGTTATTGTGAATGATGTTCTTTTGAAGATGTCTGTGTACATCTTGAGCAGTAATTTGGGTGTGTGTGTGTGTGTGTGTGTGTGTGTGTGTGTGTGTATTGCATTGGAGTAGCTGAGTCATATTATGTGTCTGCATTTAGCTTTTGAAGAACTCATCAATTGTTTTCAGGCTGCACAGTTCCCAACGGAAACTCATAAATCTTCCATTTTCCCCATACCCTTGCCAATAACTGCTACATTTTCATTTCTTTAAAAAAATACAGACATCTCATTTGAACTGAGAAAATTATTCCACCTATTTTTCTAAAGACATAAATAGCTCTGATGGTCAGATAATATTCTAGTTTGAGGGGTTTTTTTTAAGTCCCCAATCCTCAAAATCTGACCTTGTCAGATGCTTGCTAAAAATTGTTAAAATCACCATGACAAGTTCATCTTAAAATAAATGAAGTTTTATTTTTATTTTTGCTAGTCCGGGGGCTTAGACTCAGGGCCTGAGCAATGTCCCTGGCTTCTTTCTTTGTTCAAGGCAAGCACTCTACCACTTGAACCACAGCACCACTTCTGGTCTTTTCTGTTTATTTGGTACTGAGGAATCCAACCCAGGACTTCATTCATGCTAGGCAAGCACTCTACCGCTAAGCCACATTCTCAACCTAAATGAAGTATTTATTTAAGGGTGATATATCAGAATAGAAAGATCAGTCAAAGAAGTATATTCAACTTGTCATGCTTTCTCGAAGCAATACTAATTAAAATTTTAATTGTATATACAACAAAATCTCATTTTAGTTCTGAGTCTTTTTGTTTGTTTGTTTTTTGCTAGTTCCAGCACTTCAGATGAGGGCCTTGTTCTCTCACTCAACTTTTTCTGCTTAAGGCTAGTGCTCTACCACTTGAACCACACCTCCAGTTCCAGATTTTGCTGGCTAATTACAGTTTTTATGTTTTGTCTATCATGGCTGGGTATGGACTAAAACCCTCATATCTCAGCCTCTTGAGTAGCCAGGATTGTAGGTGTGAGCCACTGGTGACCAGTAATTCTGAGTCTTTATATTTTAAAATGTATTTGGAAATTGGATGGATAGAAGTGGGTAAAACCTAAATACAACCATATATTAAGTGCCTAAATTGTATTTTACCCTCAGGGGGAAAAAAAAAAAACCAGGGCCTCACATTCTCGCGTGATTTTTCTTAATCAAGGTCGCTACTCTACCACTTGAACCACTCCTCCACTTCTGGCTTTTTGAGAGTTCATTGTTGATAGGAGTCTCGTGGACTTTTCTCCACAGGCTAGTTTTAATCTTTGATCCTGTTCTCAGCCTCCTGAGTAGCTAGGGCTGAGGTGTGAGCCACTGGTGCCCAGATAGGCTAATTTTCTTCATATTTAGGTATCTTTTATGCTCAGGGACTTCTGTTTCTCCATGTAGAACAAACCGCTTGAATACCAAATAGTCCTAGACACAGCACCTTATCCTTTCTGTGTTTGACATCAAGAGTTCATCTGAAATCTGTGCTACAGGAGGATTGGAATGAAGGCAGCAATGTTGGTGCAGCGTCGACATCTTTCTTGGCCTTTTAAATCATAGATTCACAAAAATTTGAACCCTTGATGTTGGTGGTTTTAAAACAGATCTTTGCAAGCAACCTCCCCTTCCCCAAATAAAAATGGCAGAGTCTTCATATTGCATAAACAAACAAACTTACGACAACAACATATCTTACTATGGGAACAGAGCAAAGCTGAATGCTGCCATTGGAGGCAGGGCTGGGGGTGAAAAGCCTTGGTGCCACTGACACTCCTGGACTGACCCATCCCACTGCAGCCCAGAGGTGTGGATGTACCTTCCTCAGATGTGGAAGAACACAGTTGGAAAGTCATGGGTCTGGTCTGTTCATTGCCCCCTCTCTGCCATAGAAGGATTGAACACTATAGGTGGACTTAGATGACACTCACAGTCAGGATAAAGCAAAGTCTCAACCAAGGGTTTACCAAGCCAGAGCTGAATAATTTCTACATATGAAAATCTGAAGAGTGAGCCATCTGAAAATAGGGGGAAATTAGGTTAAAAGCAGAAAAATAGAGTTCTTCTCTGATTTTTTTTTTTAGCTCTTCAACAAGCTGAAAAAATGTCTAGGGCTTTTAAAGAGGTGTTTTGAAAGATATTTTTAGGAACCAAGGAAGATTATCAAGTTCATGTATGGTAAATGAAGTGATGTTTTATCATTCAGAAAATCTTTTCCACTAGCTAACAGCTAGAATCTAGTTATTAGAAGCTGGAAAAATATTCAGCACTGTATTAAAATACTCTGAAGATGTGTTGATAGCGTGTGTGTGTGTGTGTGCGTGTGTGTGTGTTATTTAGGATGACCATGGTAATTTGAACAAGAAACAATACTTTGGGATATAATGTACAGCAGTAGTCTAATCAAGATGTTTGGAAAGGCAGTGATAGCAATAAATGTTAACTATTAATATTATTGTTCAAGGCATCTAACAAGTTATATTAGTCCTCAGAATTTCTTCATTAGAACATTTGTATTTTCATCAATAATGAATTGATCCCAGAGGTAAAAATTATCATAAGACTATTTCTCCTTCAGGTCAAGCCAAGCTTAAAGAATATAAGTCCAGTGATTTGCAGTAAAAGCTACCAGGAGGAAGAGATAGAGCTCTTTTCTTTATCTTCTATTTGGGAGGAACATTAAAAACAGACACTGAACAATTGACTTTGGCATGACAGCTTTGTTTAAGAGATGTTCTGTATAGGAGCTGGGAATGTGGCTTAGCGGTAGAGTGCTTGCCTAGCATGCACAAAGCCCTAGGTTCGATTCCTCAGCACCACATAAACAGAAAAAGCTGGAAGTGGCACTGTGGCTCAAGTAGTAGAGTGCTAGTGCTACCTTGAGCAAAGAGAAGCCAGGGACAGTGCTCAGGCCCTGAGTTGAAGCCCCAGGACTGGCAAATAAAAGGATGTTCTATATAAACTCTTTTCAAAAATTCTCCATGATGAAAAGAAGTTACCTATGAATAAGTCTATATTTTATGCCATCTTTTTGTTTTTCATATAATAAAACCTTTAATTTCTCATTACAGAAAAAAGACAAACCTTCAGTCATAAAATAAATGGAATTTTATCAAGGTAATTAAACTAATACCTTGATTCCAACCAGAACATTATCAAGATATTTGATACCTATGCTGTGCATAGATACATAGAAACACACACCTTACAGGTGTGCATTGGTTTATACTTCACAGATGCTTATAGGCTGATAGTTATAGATAAAATTATAGGTCAACAGTTCATGAACAAATACTTGTTTGTGGCTTTTAGATGATTAGATAGGCATACTTTATAAATTTGTATAAGCTTATAGTTGTATAGTCTTATAAAAGCTCATACCATATATATGTGTGATATATATTTAGACATTTTATATATGTGCAATGATTTTATAGCATCATATATGTCCATGCAAGCCTATAACATAGAGTCTTATCATTTATAAGATGACCAAAGATTCCTTAATGATTTTTTTTTTTTTGCAATACTGGGGATTGAGCTCAGCTTCTTGAGCTTCTTCTGACACTTGAACCATGCCCTCAGCGTTTTTTGCTTTCATGAATTTTCAGTCAGCTTATAGTGTCTTTTCTCAAAGCTGTTCGAATTAGTTGGAACCACATAATTACACACCATATAGGTAGGTATATAATCACAGCATCTTCATAGAGCTTCAGCATTTTAGGCTCTCTCTTTCCTATGAAATGTGCCTTGTTTGTAGCTTCAATAATTAGAGATGAGACAGTATTCTGACTCAAGGGTGGTATATATAGATATATATATATATATGTGTGTGTGTGTGTGTGTGTGTATACTATATACATATATATTCTAATGGCATAAGCTTAGCTCTTCTTTAAACATAGATTGTACAAACTTTCAGACTATAACATGACATGCTGAAATGGGGAACTGATTAGGTGCACTGTATATAAGCAGATAAATTGATCCTATAATGGTATGTTGAGATTCTAACCCTGAGGTTTTAACAATGGATCCCTTAGGAGGGAGTCCTGAAGGTGGAGTCTTCATGAATGGCATTAATATCCTATACAAATAGTTTGAAGCCAGGTGGCTCACATCTATAATCCTTACTACTCAGCAAAAGGCTAAGATCTAAGCATCATGGTTCGAAGCCAGTCTGGGCAGGAAAGTTTGTGAGACTCTAGCTTCATTTAACCACCAAAAAAGTCAGAAGTGCAGCCATGGCTCAAGTGGTAGAACGCTAGCCGTAAGCACAAAAGCTCAGGGGCAGTGCCGAAGACCTGAATTCAAGCCCTAGGACTAATAACAACAAAAACCCCAAGACTTAAAAATTTGCCTCCTGCTCTTTCTGCATTTAAGTAGGCATGCAAAGATGCCTCAGGGGGTCCTCTTCAGAAAGTGAATCTGCCAGCACTTCCACCTTGGCCTTCCCACCATCCAGACTGGCAAAACATAAGCTCCGTAAGCTCCACCTATGTGTTTTGTGGTAGCAGACACACCAGAATAAGGCCCATCCCAGTTGTGTCGGCATTGTTCTTCCTAACGCTCTCTCAGCCTTGTTGCTCATCTTAAAAGCCAGCAGAGCATCAAAATGGAGTCTCTTCAGAGAGTCTCAAGCATTCCGATATTTTTTTGCAGTTTAATATGTTTCATTTAAAACATCACCCAGGCAGATTGTTGTCAGCTTGTAATTTATTTAAATTGCTCTTGGCTTCATTTCCATTTTGTAGTCTCTAGCTTAGCATTGCAGAAGCCAGAATTGAATCTGAGTTCAAAAATGCCATGTATTTTTTCTTAAATACATGTTAAATCTTGCAAGGCCTGTAAGTAATGACTCATTTCAAAAATTAAAAATAAAGAGACTCAATGGGAAGCCAGATACCTTTTTTTTTTTTCTAAATGAGAAGGTAAACTCTTTTAGCAAGGCAGTCACGGCTATTGGAAAGCACAGACTAGATGTAGGATGCAGTATTGATTCAGATGTCATAATTAAATGAGCCTGAGACGGGGATCAGATTGGCACAGTTTGGAAGATGGATCAAGAGTCAGGAAAAGATATGAGTTAGAGTCTCTTTCCCTAATAGTACTTGTCAGAATTTCAAGGATGAGAGCCTCTATCAATTGGAACAAGGGCAGCGTGACTGAGATGGGCATTGGCACCTTATCAATTCTCTGCTTTCTAAGAGAACATGTGGGTGACATCTGTGATTTATTTCCGATCTACCAGTCTGCTGAGCATGAGTCTGGAGATCACTGCCAAATTACTCTACTCGTCTACATGCTAAAAGCCTGCTGTCACATTTAAAATGGTCAGAAATTCACATCCTTCCCGTGGGGGGACCCAGAAACTACACAGAATTAGGATTTACTTGTCATGCGTAGTCAGCTACGTGTGTGTTAGGTTGGGGCTAGTCAATGGCTGTACCACCAAACTGGCATTTTTCCTTCTCACTTCCGCCATATTATGCTTAAAATGTATGGTAGTTATAGCAATGAAAATATAAAACATAAATACCTATTCTGCAATAATTTTGCCACCTCAACACCAAAAATGACTTTCCAAGCCTTTCCTAGACCATAGGCACCCTATTAGTATAATGTCATGAATTATATTCAGATTAAATTTATTAGCTATGTTAACATTAACATTTACTCTGAGAAGAAAGATCTCTTTGATTAATGACTGTTTATTTCCATGAGGTGATTTCTCCCCAAAGTGGGGAGGAAGATGCATGTCTAGGTTGGATGTAATACAAAAGAGCAATTTAAAAAGTGTGTGACCTAGAGGAAGGAAATGAGTTTTATTTCCACAGTTCCTGCAAGGAGCCCACAATTTCCTTATCTTTAGTGGGACTCTTGAAAGCTATTTTGGTTGTCAGAAAACTTTGCGTGGATTGGTTTCCTTCATCTTTACATCCTTAAAGGACAGAGTGGGGAGCCAGGCTTATGCTTATGATCCTAGCTACTCAGGAGGCTGAGATCTGAGCATTGGGGTTCAAAGCCAGCCCAGTATACCACCCAAAATCCACAAGTGGAACTGTGGCTCAAGCAGTAGAGTACTGTCCAGACTTAAGCAACAAGGCTCAGAAACAGTGCCCAGACCCTGAGTTCAAGCTCCAGGACTGGCACGCGCGTGCACGCGCACACACCCACACACACACACTCAGAAAGACTCAGAGCCAAGTGTTGGTGATGGTTCACACCCATAATCCTAGCTACTTGGAGGCTGAGGTCTGAGGATGGTGATTGGAAGCTAGTCAAAGCATAAAGGTCCATGAGGCTCTTACCCAATTTACTGAACAAAAAGCTGGAAGTGGAATTATGGCACAAGTGATTGAGTGCTAGCCTTGAGTGATAAAGCTAAGGAGCAGCACCCAAGCCTTGGCTTCAAACCCCAGTACTGGCATACATGCTCACATGCCTAAACACACACACACACACACACACACACACACAGAGTGACATTGGCACATAGGGTATCCATGGTGTCTTGTATTTTTCTTTAAATGTCACTACTTCCTAGGCCCAAAGCTATGAGAGACATTTAAAGTTAACACAGCAGTTCCTCTGGCCCTTGAATCATGACCTTCTGACCCGGGAGCTGACCTGAATCAATATGATTTATTGAAAAGAACTTAATATCTCAGAATGGCAGTTCTTACCACTCATGTGTTCACCATCTATCTCTTCCTGTGCTACCCTCATTATGACAGGAGTCATTCTTTTAGGCCGTCCAGTAGCCCTGGGAACTATAAAGTGGCTCTAGTGCTAAGTCTCTGTGGCACTTACATGTACACGATCTTTCTCTGATCATTTGGCCTAACCTGACCCAAAAAGAAATTTACAAATGTCTCTTAGTCTTTAGGCATCACACAGAAGATATTTTTTTAATCCATGTTCTTCCCTAAGAATTATAAGCAAACTGGAAAACCCACCAGAGTATATTTTATGTATTAAGATGTTAATTTCCCGCCTATGGGTGATATGTAGGATTCAGTGCTTTTTCAAATGGATTGAAAACGTTGTATAATACTTTCTAGGCTCTGGAAAGTGCTTGCATCTTTTAGAAATCTAAAATTAGAAACACCCAGCTATTCCTCTGCCCACATCTTTAATCCCACACTTTAAAAACAGGAGGTTCGCAAAGGTTAAGATTATCTGTCCAGGATCCAAGACACTCCCAGTGTAACACAAGATTTGGAGTCAAAAGGCCTGGTGCGAATCAACGATTTGCTTCTTATTGAGTCCTTGGGAGTCCTTGAGCAGTTTGTTCAGCTTCTCTCGTAACTGTGGTACCTGCTTTTGTAATATGAAGAAGAAACCTCTATGTCCAAGGGTATTGAGAGGATTAAATTCATTAGCAAAATGCTTAGCACTATTCCAGGCCCTGTTAAGTTTGTGGGTACTAATCTTTAATTAATGGGAAACATGCTTGAGGTTGGTAGTAGAGAGATTGTAGTAATGGTGACCATAGAATGATCATTGTTCTTATATACAAGATCTGAAATACCTAAGACCCCCTCTCCTTATCCCCACCCCACCCCCACACGTTGCTCAGAGGGGAGTAGACACTTACTTCCAGGGAGCTCCACGTTGAGCAAGGCTCTTTCCTGTATTATTTGCAATCCCATCCCCATGCCTGATAGGAGGAAAGCGTGTTGTGCATTTAGACAATCCCTGCTGGAAGGTGTTGGCAGAAATAAACAAGCTGTCAGGAGTAAATGATTCATTTCTCATCCACTCAGATGACATCTGATTTAAGTGTGATGAATACATGCTTGTTTAAATCGTATGGTGATGCTGATGCTATCTGACAGAAATGTTTGCAAATATTTTGGGAATACCCTCAGTGTTTGCTACCAAAGACTCAGCTTGTTTTTGTTTTGTTTTGTTTTGAGGGAGGCAGTCAGCATAATCTTTATCATAGTCATGTTTCCCTCAATCTTCCAAGGCTATGAGTTTCAGATCTTCATCTACCACACTGTTTAGAGATGAAAACCATCTATCCTGACATGAAATGTAGGTGCCAATAAGCAACATGCTAATGAAACAAATATTCAGTGATTATTAGGACATGTAGGAAATGTCTTTAGAATGAAAGAACTAGCAGGCATCTCCACATGTCCAAATGGACTTCAGTTACATTGAATAGTCTAGTTATTGTTTTCATGACCTTTGCAGCTATTTTATTTGATGGTGATTAGTGAATTATACTATCCAAACCCTGATGATCAATCCTGACATAGTGTACAGTGGTTCAGTTCCATAATGGACAGATGTGATGTGTTCTGTAAAATGCCTGTGTGCCACACACAATTGGTTATTTGGGATCATTCTTGTCAGGCCAATTCCTTTCCATATTGAATAATCTGCGAATTAGCAGTACTTAGCTAAAAGACACTGATAGTAATTTATATGCAGAGAATTTAAATTATATATAGAAATTCTAAATTATCTGAATATTGAAAGTTGAAGGCTTATGCATAATGTATAACAATTGCTCAGTGAGTTAGGAATAAACATTTACATAGAGAAAATCATGTGAAACATGTGTCAGAGCATAAAAAATACATGCTTGATATACAGCCCATTTAATAATATATTTATGCAAGGAAAAGAACACATTTTGCTTTGCATTCATGACACCAATAGCTACTGTTTGTATATAGCACATTGCACTTTTTAAAATACTTTCTGTGAATTATGTCACATAAGAAATTTTTATTTATTCCAGGCAATTAATTATATTTTTCAACAATATAATCCACATTTCAAATATGTAGTTGATTTCCTGACATCAATAAACAAAACCAATTTTATGAGCTATTTATATAAAAAGGCCTCAAATATTTCAGAATAATTGATTTTTACATAGTAAGTCTATAATCTCCATCATTATATTTTCTCCAAGTCCTCTGCTGTTAATTTATGTTTGGAAAGAGAGAGTATTTTATAAACAGTATTATAGTAGGCATTTTATGGCACATCCTAAAATAACAATTTCTGTTTCACATAAATCACAGAATTTCCCAGGCATGCCCTCAAGTATTAATAGTAATGTAGTAAATACAAAATGAGAAGAAATTGTATCAATTTCTAACGAGACAGAGTGTTAGCTAATGAAAAGAGGTTGATCTTGGATGGTGCCAGGGTTTGGATTGCCTTTGCCTAACTCAATTCTATTAAAAAAAACGTAATCTTAGAAGAGTAGTTCTAAATGTGTGTGTGCACAGGGTACACATAGGAAAGATTGAGAGGGTATAGAAAACTGGTCAATAATTATATTGGGAGATCGATACAAACAGGAATTCAGAGTTAATGAGAGCTTTTTATGTTTCATTGCATATGTCACTATATTATTTTAGGGATTTATTTTGCTGTTTTCTGTTGTTTGTAATACTGGAATGTGAACTTGAGGTCTCTGGTTTGCTAAATGGGTGCTTACTATATGAGCCACACCTTCAGGGTGTTTGTTGGCTTTGCCAGAACAATATATTCATCAGTTGTTTTTGTAAGAAATAAATAAATAATTATGCCTAAACTGGAAGATCACACCAAGAATAAAGTGTGGCCCAGCCTGATCAGATCTGATTTTTTTTTTTTTAGGTGTTGGTTTTCCTTTAATAGAGTTGGCACTGAGCATCTCAAGATGGAAAAGATCTTGTGTCGTTCTTCCCTATGGTTTAACCCCTGTAGTCACTGTATTTGATTTTTGGTACACTGGGTATTGTATATATATGTTTATCTGAATCAGGGAAGGGAAGAGGAACATTAAAATGGGGAGACCAAGGATAAAAGGCAAACCAATGCAACAGCGATACTTACAAGACAATATATTGTAAATTAACTGTACAACTCTGGGGGGAGATTTGGGGAGGGGAGGAAGGTGGGAGAAAAATGAGGGAGGAAGGTAACAAGTTTGACAAGAAATGTACTCACTACCTTATTATGTAACTGTAACCCCCTCTGTATGTTACCTTTACTATAAAATTAAATAAAAAGAAAAGAAAAAAAAAGATAGGAAAAATCCTTCTGCCCGCCCCCCCTCTTCTTTTGGCCTTTGTTACCTTACTTGTGGCTCTATCCCAAGGGCATGTCTTCAACTGTTAACAACAGGCTTTGAGGGTAGAAGAGGAGCTCTAATATCTAGTTTCACTTGCAGATTTCATGGTGTAAACACTCTCAATGTGGCTAATTCTGAGCTCCCAACTAGATGTCCATTGGCTCCTATCTCTTTGAAATTGTCATTATCTCTATTGCAGTGGCTCAAATGGAGGTGTCCAGAGCCTTGCTTCTCCCCTCCAGGGATGCTCTTAGGATTGAGTATCAAGTTTCCCTAAAAGCCTCTGAGGTGGGGAAGGAGAGGCTCATCATGAGGCAGAGAGAAGATAGAGAGAAGATGTGCTCAGCAATTCTCCAGAGAATCCAAGGCCTCCCGTCTGCGGCTCACTGAGCCTCTATCACACTGAAGTGGCGGCGGCTGCCTTTCCCACAGGGGCAATGGGCACATTCCCACCGCAGGAATGCCAGTCAAGATGACACTTGAGTCGTCCTCTTGGAGCTTGACCGTTATAAAACCGGAAAGCATCATTTAGGAGCGGCATAAGAAGTATACATCACTTCAAAAACGAGATGTTTATGTTTAAATATTTGCACCCAGTGTGTTTTCTTCACACCAACACTTTTGAAGGCTGTCCAGGGTTCTCCAAATGGCACGTTGTATGGCCATGAGGCTTCGTGGTCCCAATTCTGCTCGGCACTAAACGAACTAGCTAATTTTACAGACATAGAAGGCTGGCCTCTGTACCTCGAAATGACAAAAGGATCACAGGAAAAGCCCAGCTCATCCACCTGTATGCTCTGCAGGGTCGATTCAAGGACAACTACATTTAAAAAGGGGGTTCACTTTAATTATGACAAGGCTTTTTCAGATGACTGCCTGGAAACCTGCAGAGAGCTTGGGGGCGAATCTGACCTTACTGCTCAGAGCATAGAAACTACAAAGGAAGAATGGTGTTTGAGGCTTTTGGTAAAGATAGATTGAAATGATGGCATCTTTTCATGATGTCCTTAATCTAAAAGTGTCTTCAAGCCATGGCTAACAGGGGGAGAACTGCTCTTTTGGGGGACCAACACACAGCAAGCAAACTGGCCTATACTGGTTTTGTTTATAATCGAGAAAGTGGCCAATGGACTCTATATTAGACATTTTGATGTGGGACTGTGTATGTGATGAATTCCTGGATATCACCATAGTCAGCTCAGAGTGGCTGAGAATCTTCAGTGAGGCTGACTTTGCCCAGTGTCCTACAATGACCTTGGAAGGGACCCAGGGTCTCTTTCTCCTGTGTTTTTATAGCTCTCTGTGGAAGCACACATCAGAAAAGTGTTTGATTTAGGGATTAAGAGTCTAAGAGAAGTAGCCTGAAGAATGTCTTCATCTCAGTTTGCTTTTGTGGCTGGCTGAGCATGCTGCTCTGTGGGAAGATTAGATCTTTCTTGTTTGTTTAGAAAAAAGTGTTCAGGAAAAAAAAAATCTTGGGCCCTCAGGCATCCTGCAGCTGGTAGGCAGGCTAAGGGGAAACCTGGTGTCTTAACTTGAACTAAAGGTCCTCATTAACATTCCCTTCTCCCCTTAACCCTGACTTACACTGATGGTTGGTTGTATTTATTTTACTCAGTTTTTGTTTGTTTTGCTTTGGGGTGTTTTTTTTTTTTTGGTCTGTTATCTCTAGGGGTTTTTTTGTTTATTTTTATTGGTTGTGTTTATTTTATTCCATTTTTGTTTGTTTTGCTTTGGTTTTTTTTGTCTGTTATCTCTGGAGATTTTGGTTTGACTTTTTCCATTTTGTTTGGTTTGTTGTTTGTATTTATTCTATTTGGTTTTTGTTTTGCTTCTTTTTTCTGTCAGTTATCTCTAGGGCTTTTTTGTTTTATTTTTGATTTGTATTTGTATTTTTTCATCAGCCTTTTGTAGGAAGCCTGCTGGTTCCATCAAACACCACCCCAGGTACAGCTCAGTAGCTACTCCCCAACTTCAGCTGCTCTTCCCAGATCCTAGGATTTTCCTGGACGTGGACTTCTTCTCATCGAATAGGGCTCATTCTTCCTCCCCGGGGAAAAATTCCCAAAGCCCAAACCATTCACTGAAGAAATGGCCACACTGCGACCAGAATCCCCTGTTGTTTGCATATTATTTCTCCAAAGGCTATCACTTTCTAATAAACTTTTCTTCTCTGCTGAAGAAATTTTACTGTGTGGAGTAGCAGCCTCTATCTGAAAGGAATATTTTCCAAGACCCCCACAGGATGTATGAAACCATGGCTGGCACCTGTCTCCATGTATTCTAAGCCTCTTGCTATAGGACCATCTTCGTGTGTGTGTATGTGTGTGTGTGTGTGTGTGTGTGTGTGTGTGTGTGTGTGTGTGTGTGTGTGTGTGTGTACTCCAAGTTCTAGAGCCTTCTCAGCATCACAGTTCTTGTTCCTTGGGTTCATTATTAAGTCAAGTAAGGGATATTTGGACACAAATATTAAGATACCAGAGCAGGCGATCTGATCACAAAGACTGTTTCCGAGTGATTGTGGACAGGTAATGTACACAGAGTGGATACGGAGGATAGGTTGTGGTTTGTCAGGCTACATAGAAGCAGGCCCTATGAATTTGTTCCTGGAATTTTCCATTTACTATTTTTCGGCTGGGGTTGATTATTGAACACTGAAACATTTGGAAACGAAAGTTCACATCAATGGGGACGATTGCCTCCACTTTTCTCAATTGTATAGAACCCTATGAAGTACTCCAGAGGTATGTCTGGGATTATTTTTGTATGTCCTAACTGTGTGATGAGATGACTTAGGGAGGAATAGTTCCAGTTTCTTGTTTAAATTCCTGCAAATTGAGGCGACTGGGTTGTAGCTACAGTTGTATTAGCAACAAAGTAAAGAATTGCTCATACACTACCCTTCACCATCTATGCAGTGAATAAGCTGAATGTACTGAATAATCTATATCTTCTACTATGTTAACTATGGACGGGGGGGGGGGGGGCTGGGGATATGGCCTAGTGGCAAGAATGCTTGTCTTGTATATATGAGGCCCTGGGTTCGATTCCCCAGCACCACATATACAGAAACGGCCAGAAGTGGCGCTGTGGCTCAAGTGGCAGAGTACTAGCCTTGAGCAAAAAGAAGCCAGGGACAGTGCTCAGGCCCTGAGTTCAAGGCCTAGGACTGGCCAAAAAAAAAAAAACTATGGACAGGATGCTGGGTTAAGAACAGCAATTCTGGCAAGGCATTAGTGGTTCAAACCTGCAATCCTAACTACTCAGGAGCCTGAGATCTAAGGATGCAGTTCAAAGCCAACCCAGATAGAAAAGTCCATGATACTCTTATTTCCAGTTAACAGAAAAAAAAGGCAGAAGTGAAGATGTTTCTTAAGTGGTACACTACCAGCCTTGAGCAAAAAGAACCTTTGGCGTATGCCATGTGGCTACTCTATATGATTTTGGTACACTGGGTATTGTATATATGCCTACCTGATCTAGGGAAGGGAAAGAAAAACGAGGGTGTAAGGTATAACAAGAAATGTACTCACTGCCCTATTATGTAACTGTACCCCTTTTGCATAACACCTTGTCAACAAAATTTAATTAAGAAAAGAAAGGAAAGTTGAGTTTCTAACAAAAAAAAAAAAAAAGAACCAAGCAAGAGCTTGAGGCCCTGAGGAAGCAACAATAACTCTTCTATATGAGATAGTATGAGAGGTATTACATATTCAATCTTTGAGCCTCCTTAGCTGAAGGACTTCACCATGTTGCTACATTTTATAATGTGACTAAAGAGAGTCTTTCTTCTAGGATAAACACATACTAAATGGCAAAACTGCACTTGAACTTGGATCTTTGACACCAGAATTCCTTTTCTCTTCATCATTCAATGCAGCCTTTATAGAAAAATGGGAAAAAAATCATAGAAAGTAGCCTCCCAGAAGTGTACAAAACCACTTCTGTGGAGACAAGTTTTCTTACAGCATGCTCAATGCACCAAAGAACTGCTGGCCTGCATGGAGTTAAACAAATCCTTGTAATGGCGTAAGATTCTCTAGGGATATAGATTAGCATAGAAGATGCTTAGCATTCTCTCCCCACATTTCAAACCCAAGTGAGAGTTGTTTTGATAAATGAATTGAACAACAGGGCAATTTCACTATTGCTTCTAGAAATACTTGTCAAAAGTGGTGAGGAAGAGTTTAGTGTTATCACAAAACTTCTCCACAAAGCACTGAAAGTTACATTCTCTTTCACAGTACCCATTGATGCAGAAAGCATTTAAGCCTCTAGCTTGTTTAAGGATGATAGAGAAATCACATATCCAACTTGGGCAATCCAGACTATGGAGAACAGTGGACGGTCCAAGTTGAAGACAAAAATGATTCTTTGGTGCCATTTGGATAAGATATTCTTCCCTTTTTCTAGTTCATGATCCCTTCAAAGTTTTGCCTGGCAGTAAATAAAAATCTCTTGCTTTCAATGACTTGGCGACTGGAAACAATCCAATGAAGAATCCATTAATGTCTGCTAGTGATGGGTGATGTTCAAAAGAGAGTGGGAATCAAATTGGTGTCTTGTTGGGTGCAATTACCATTTTGTGTTTTCCTCAAACTATTTGTTCTACATGTGCCAAATCTACCTGCCTTCCCCCCCCTGTGGTCATACAGAAACAAAGTTATTGCTGTGCAATATTCGATTTAACAAGGTCTTGAAGATTTCTAGGTCCTCGGATCCTGCAGAGACACAGGTTTTGTGGGTGGTATTAGAACAGAAGATTTAAAAACACAATGAACAGATAGTTGGGTTTCTCTGCCAGAAATACCCCAAACCTTGCTGTTACCCTGAAGAGAAGGAAAAGCACAATCAGATTTACACGTTGATTTTCTTTTCAGGACAGACACACGTTGCACACGGTATGACTTATGGTAAGGGGTGGCTTTTTGACCCTTGAGATAATATGGAAACACAAAGCTTCAATTCCAAGCAAGGTTTCTAACAAAAAGGGAAGAGTGAAATCTATTCCTGTACTTCCTGTTGCAGCTCCCAGGCAACTGATTGAAAAAATCTAAACAAAACCGATGAGAAATTTCATTGTGAAGCCAAGGCTTTCTATCACCGTGGTCTGGTTCAAAAGTGAGTTGTTATAGCAACAGGAGGAAAGTAAATGAGCATTTCTGTGTTGTAAAATTACGCCTGTCTTTGCGCTAAACAGCATTGTCCAAGCAGTCAAATGAGCTCAAGTCATTTAAAGGAGAAGAATTCCATTTTAATTGTAGAGGCTTGAGCTGAATTTACCTTTAAAATCAAAAGTTCACTTCAATTAACCTTGTTCTCCAAATCGATATCATACATTCTCTGGAAGGATGAGACTGAGAAACGTCCTGTCTGATGACGATGACCTCAGGAAAATATGGTGCCAGGGATTTTCAGCACTAACGAATAGTCCACGTTTGGAGTGGCAGGGAGCTGGTGGCCAGGGCAGAAAGCCTTTCACCTCTAAATCATTGTTTTTAATCCAGTATAGATTGGAAGTGGGCGAGAGACCTTGCTTTTTAACACTTGTTCACTGACCTGTGTTAAATTGGATGTTGATCTGGGTCTAGCTTCAAACGGACGGCTACACAGTGGACATTTTCTGCACCCACACCGGCCTCGGGAAAGATCCAGTGTGAACTTTGTGGGGGGGAGGGGTGGATTTGGGGGTTGGGTTTGGTTTTTGATTGCCCGCCCATCGTTTGGTAATTAGTGGGGTGTCTTGTAGGGCAACTTCTTGGATTGTACTCAGATCATCTCAGGATTGACATCTACCTACTTAGTTAAGCATTTTTATTTATCAGCATTGCAGATGATCACATTGAGGTTAATTTGTAATATGCAAAACAGCAAGGGAAGGAGAGCCAGCCCTTAGTCCCTTCCCACTATGCCTAAGGCACATTTTAATTATTAGCTATAACTGATCTGTATAATTAGCTTTGGCTAATATTCCCTAGTGCCTTTCTATTTAAAGAAACAAGCATACTATTTACCTAAGCAGACACTTTTGACAGTTCCCAGAAATCTCATTTGGAGTGAGAAGACACTAAACAAGAGAAGACTGGAACTCTAGGCCCTTGAAGCCCTCACAAGAGGGGAGTCCTTGTGCACCCAAAGCCTGGGAGGGAGGAGCACATTCAGAGGTGGAGCCCAGCTGACTCTTGCACAGCAGGGATACCTTGATCAAGGGCAGACACAGTCTCTCCTGATGCCTTCTCCGTAGGGCAAGGAAGCAGTTGTTTTTCTTACCATTTCTTTTTTCTGGCCTAACTAGCATGGCTAGACTGGACCTGCCGCTAGTGCAGGGGGGTCCAACATGACCACATCCCAGCCTTCCACGAGGTGAGAGGAAAAAAGATCTCTGGTCCCCACTGCTCTGATTTGGGGACTTGTATTTTTTAAGTTTATAAATGTATGTTTGTGTGGATACGTGTTAATCAACATACTAGTTGTACATCACAATGGAATTTTACACAGCCATTAGAAAGAATAAAATGGCATTTTCAGGGAAATAGATGGAACTAGAACAAATCGTGTTAAGTGAGGTAAGCCAAGCTCAGAGAGACAAATGGCACATGTTTTCTCTGATATGTGGAAATTAGATCTAAAAGACACTGGGATATGATAAATTATACAGGATTCTACATACTCACGCACAGTGAGACCAAAAGAGGATAAAGTACTTTTAGGAGAGAAAACAAAATGTACCATGTCTATGTGCTTCTCCATATTCATATAAAATTATATATATATATGTATATATTTGAAACGAACTTCAAGTTATAAAAACAAGAGATATCTCTTTTTAAATTGTTTACTTTTTGATGATTCTGGCTTCTTTATATGTGGTGTATTCAAGTGTATATCTTCAGGAGGGGGAGGGAAGGGCACAGAACTCAAGGGTAAAAGTGAAAAAGTGCAGCAGTGGAGCTCACTGGACATTGATGAGAGTGAACTCTACAACTCAGAGGTGGAGATGGGAGGGAGGGACGGCGAGAGAGCGAGGGAACGGAAAACCCTGTATGAAAGGAAATATACTCGTGTATCTGACTCATGTAACTATAATCCCTCTGTATATCACCTTGGTAATAACAATAAAGGAAATTAATCTTTAAGAAATAGTTGTACATATTCATGAGGTACCTTGTGACATTTCAGTGCATGTACATGGCGTCTAAAAAGATCAGATAATAGGCACACACATCATTTCAAACGTTCGTTCTGTCTTCGTATGGGCAACCTTTACCACCTAAGAGCTCTTTTGAGATACACAGTTGTCAACTAAAGATAGGTTCTAGAAACCATAGAATTTTGTTTTGTTTTATTCTGTTATTTTCTGTGGTACTTCTCTTTGGATTCAGGGCCTCATGATTGCTGAGATGTTCTCTCACCTGAACCAGGCCATCAGTCCTTTTTGCTTTAGTTAATGTTTGCATAGAGTCGTGTTTTGGACAAAAGCTGGCCTGGGACTTCAATCCTACTACCTATGACCTCCAAAGTAACGAGGGTTACAGGCATGAACCACCATGCTTGGATTTGTTTTTAGACAGTGCCTCAAGTTCTGGCTTTTGATTACCTCAGACAAGGATGACCTCCTGTCCTTTTGTGCTGGGATTACAGGTGTGAGCCACTACCCCCAGCCAGGAACTGAATTTGTTAACACAGTGTCTCAGTCATTCTGGTTACCATCAGTGCTTGGAAGCCATTGCTGTATCCTTTGTGCTGTGGGGAGTTGAAGGTCAAGAAGAGGCTATTTCTTCCCTTTGTCACTCAGTCCCTGTCACAGTCTTGAGCATAAGACCCTCAGAATATTGGACCTCATGTCCTTTTCCACTGGCTGTTCTTACAGGGCATACAATACTGAATACTTTTATAAACCCAGGAGCAATTTACTGTCCCTCCATAACTTCTGTAAAGCAACTAGAGTACAGCTAAAACCCTATATTCCAGATCACCCACCCCTGTTGCAAACTCTCCTGTACTGTCTTTTGATGTGCGTCATGCTTTGACCAACCTCTTGACTGCTAATGGAACTGGTATTGTTGGACCTCTGGCCTTGCCCACACCTTAGCCTGTCCGTCCACGTCCCATCCCGCAGAGTCCAGCTCACATATCACCTTCTGCTTGGCCTTCTCAGACCCTCCCCAGTTTTTGTCATCTTCTCCCAGGAACTCTCCATCACAAGACTGTATTTCTTTCCTCCTAGTTCTTGAAAACATTCTACAGATACTTAACATTATTTTGTTCTGCTAGGTCATTTGCTCATCTTCCCCAGTGAAATGTGAAGTCCAGGAAGTAGGTGGTAATGAGTAATTGACACCTTCTTGTGTCACCCAGCCAGTTAAGCCATTGTAGCAGCCAAGTCGACTGCCAGCCCGACTATCTTACCTCAGAGGATGGACCAGGCACCATGTCTCAATATCACTGCAGATGTAACCATGAGGAGTGGACATCCGGCCTGTTCTGAATGATAAATGAAGATAACTGGAGATAAGGAATGCTGATTTTTCGTTAGAATCTATTGGATACATTTTGTTTCATGTCCATCTTTCTGGTTTCAAGATGAAATTTAATGAGAATCATTTCTTTGAATCCTGTATCTTCAGCAGGGAGGAGACATTCTCTGTTTACATTGTAATTTTTATACTAGTCCTCTCAGTAGAGAAGGTGACTAGTAAAAAGAACCCTAAACACACACAGTTGACATAGGGGAAGGAACAAATTAGAGCATATCAAAATAAGAGAAACCATACAAGAGTTTAAAGAAAATATTTGTAAAGTAAGGTCAAAAAATATGGCAACTATCTGCAGGCTCCTGCTTCTACAACTAGGTATTTCTAACATTAAACCCCTAAGGAGCCCTTGCTGCATGATTTAGCATTAATGTTCAAGTTATTTTGAATTCAGATTTTCTCTACACATTTCTGGTCATCTTTCTCTTTTCTTTTTCTTTCTTAGTTCTTTTAATATTTTTTTCCCCAATCCCTTACCAAATCCAACACATTTTTTTCTTTTTTTTTTCCCCCAAGAGAACTGCCACAGAATTGACACTTGGTATGTGGTGATTCAAAAAAAAAAAAATAGACTGTCCCTTCTCACCACCCCTGATGTCTTTATCTGACAAAATCCATATGCTGTGTGATCACCATGGCAACTAAGTAAGGTTGTAATTGCAACCCTGGAAAGCTAATTTTTTTTTTCACTCGCATAGTGGCATACATTTAACCTATCTGAAGTTTCAACAAACCATCTTTTAATGACAAGTGTTTTGAAAGGTCTAATTTAAGTCTGCTTGTTTGAAGGCACATTTCTTCCTTTTTTTTTTAAACTTAATAAACTATCTGTAAAGTGGGAAGTGCAAGCCAGGGGAAGATGCCATATTTTCTGACCTTGTCTCACAAAATGATACCTGATCATTTTATAGCAATAAAAATCTCAATGTATGACTCTGTCTGAAGAGTACTCAGGCCTTGGTGCTGTTGGACTCCATGGTGAGGATCAAACAAGGCTTTGTAGTGATGGAACTGGAGAGATGGTGACTCTTAAGGTTCATACTCCAAACTCCTGTCTTCCACCTGCCATCCAAAAGATGCTTCGCTCCCTTATCAGTTGACAAGCAATCGCTAAATGGCTATGGAATCTGTCTCATTTCATCAACTTGGGCAGAGGTTAAAATTTCCTCCTTCGCTCAGGTTCTACATTGGTCACAGATGAATCATGAGTTTTGAAATGATTATCTTAGTCTTCAGAATCTCAGGGTGGAGAAGAGTAATACAGTGTTTGGAGAGAAAGTTGGAAGATTCTAGTTCTAGACCAGCCCTCACAGAGCCTACACACTTGCTACCTAGAACTGTAAGTATAGGCATAAAACCCACAAGTTTGGAGAATCTACAGAGCCAAAAGGCTGATGGTCACCCAAGGAAAAGCGAAATCATTGTGCCTAGTTACCTTTGAACTACAACATGGTATTCTTTGCTTTTATTCTTATTTTGAGGATGCAAGACTGACCAATCTCTGGTCTTGAGCTTGCTGGCATTAAACTAGAATGCTGTCATCAGTTCTTCCAGATCTTCTGCCTTGCTGATTCACTGAAATTCCAAACTTGGCAGCCCACCCTGTGTTGTGGTCCTGTTCCTTATAAGTCTTATTCTACATGGATGGATTCTACGTGAATCCTTTCTGCTTCCCTTTCTCTGCAGAACTCGAGTACATTCTTCTTCCAAGACAACAACTTGAAAGCAAGTCCCTGACATGTTGTCTCCATACCTGAGGTACCTTTCTCTTGTCTGCACGCAGGTGAAGAGCCTTCTCTGCTTCTGCGAGCTTGTCTGATTAGATCGAATCCTCCCAGCAATCTCTCTTATTGTAGGCCCCAGCCCTTACTTTACTCTGCAAAGATTCTTGAGTCATAGCATGTGACACACCCCTGTTATGTCAGCCCAGGGTGGAGGTCACCAGTGCCACACTTCTGACTAGCCACCAAACAAGTGAAGAGATTTAAAGTGGGAGGTCTCCAAAGCTAGGACATGCTGAACTCAGGACCAAAGGAGGATCATGTAGCGTTGCAGTTAAAATGGGTGATGTAGATCCATTTCCTGCCACTCTTTATCCAGTACTTCCTCAATGCCATCAGAAAGGACCACACAGGAGGCCCTTTTAGAGAACATCCAGGTTCATATGTGTGGTATGTGGATAATGCATTACAAATTAGTCAAGGGTTTTCATTTCTTTCCTTTCATATATACATATGTGTGTGTGTGTCACAGTGTGATATTTCAGTACCTGTATACAAGGCATTATGATCCAATCGGAATATCTAGCATTTGCATTCACTCAGTTGGGAAGAGCCAACGTCTTTCCTACTTGCAATTCTGAAATGCACAATTAATCTGCGTTAACCCCAATAACCTACTGTGCAGTACAATATTGGAAGTTGTTCCTCCTATTCACTTGCTAAATATCCTGTCCACTGCCTCTCTCTGTGACTGGAACCCACTGCTCCACCCTATAGTTCTAAGAAATCAACTCTTTTCATCTCTACATGTAAGAGCATGTACTATTTGTCTTTCTGTGCTTGATTTAATGTAATTAGCATAGTATTCTCCAGGCCTATCCGTGTTATCACAAACGATGATATCCAATTCTGTTTCTTAATTAATAATACTGCATCCGTGTATATATCAATCCCATTTCTCATCGTTTGCCCCTGGATGAGACCTGAGAGGGTTCCATGTCTTGGCTACTGTGAATGGGGTTGCAAAGAACAGGCACACACAGACAGCTCTCCAACGTACCGATGTCAGTGTCTTTGGATAAACAGCCAGGAATGGGATTGTTGGGTCATCTGGTACATGTATGTCTTATTTTTCTAGAAAACTGCCATTGTTGTTTTTTTCCACCATAGCTGCACTAATTTACATTCCCACCATAGTGTGTAAGATTCCCCTTTCTCTATATCTTTGCCAGCATTTGTCATTTTCAATGAGGTGAGATGGTATCTTTTCATGGCTTTGGTTTGCATTTCCCTAGCAACTATGCATGCTGAGCAGTTTTTCCTCATGTGCTTCTCAGCTATCTTCTTTTGTTTTCATCCCTGAAGGGCCAGCCTAGGACAAGGAGGAAAAGACAGGCTGGGAATGTGGCCTAGTGGCAAGAGTGCTTGTCTCCCATACATGAAGCCCTGGGTTCAATTCCCCAAGCACCACATATACATTAAACGGCCAGAAGTGGCGCTGTGGCTCAAGTGGTAGAGTGCTAGCCTTGAGCACAAAAAGAAGCCAGGGACAGTGCTCAGGCCCTGAGTCCAAGCCCCAGAACTGGCACAAAAAAAAAAGGAGGAAAAGACAGAACAGAGCAATCAGAACCCTGAAAGACATAGGAATAAGAATCGCCAAAGTAGAGATGATGTTTGTAGAATGTCTTTTGATATTTGGGGAGCAGTACAGCAATTTAAATGCACAGTATGAGTGACTACACAGAGATGATGATTCCCATTAACTTGGCAACTTTCTAGCACCATGACACTGCTTTTACCTCAATGGCAGCTGATGATGTCACCTTGTACCTTCAATAATTATTAAACTGGCTAGGCAGAATGTCCTCACATATTTTGCTAGTGCTGTAATGATCAGGTGACACTGAATCTGAAATAAAGGTATGATGATAGACCCATACCTGAGGGCAAAGTGCACACTCTTTACCTTGAATTGAGTACATCAACTAGCAGCTTAAAAGGAGAGGTCAATGTGGCCTCTGGGTCGTTATTAAGATGGAGTTTTCAGTGTTCTTCTATCTGGTATTACAAAGTTATTCTGTAGCACAGAAATCAATTCATGTTTCGTGTCTGCTGTCATTATAAAAGAAGTCACAGCTATAAGTCTAGACATTATGATTATTTTACAAGGACTTGTCCTTATGAAATAATCATTGTTTCATGTCAGCCATAGTTTATTGATCTGCAGTATGCCTGAAATTATTTAGGTAGTGAAAATAAGACTTCCTTTCAGGCATATGGAGAAAAATTGTCCAAGGCTCCTGAGAATAGAATAAGCATCTGATATTGGAAAAATATTGGGCTCACACTTTTATTTATTAAGATTATTCTAAAATATGCTCCATCTCAAAGTTTTACTACCTTCCGATTAAGAAAGGCATTTTTCTATATTTACTTGTCAGTAATTTTTGTATTCATAAAAAAGGCTAAGAGAAGGAAACAATGAAGGAGAATAAAGAGCAAGATGAGGGCAGAAAAGATGAGGAGGAAGGAAAGAGGAAGAGGATAGTGGAGGGAAAGGACAAACGAAGGAGAAGAAATTCTTTACATTCATTAAATGTTATAGTTCTTCCATGAGCAAGTAGCTCATATGAAGCAGCAGAAGAATTAAAATATTTATGACAGTGCCTGTATGTCACTAGCTAGTGTGCCCTGGCCTAGAGGTAAAATTTCTTATGTCACCTGTCCCATCTTCTAACAGTGCTTCCATGATTAATTGTCTTATCGCCAAATAATTTGGGTGGGCAGGCTAGTTCATGGCAAATATCCCTGGTATATATCACTTTTATGTGGTACAGAAATCTCTTTTATCTATACATTATGCAGGAGAAAATGTTAACTGTAGTTCTCAGGTGCTAAAGTACTGAATCTGTTAATATTGATAGGAATATGTGCCCTCCATGGCTCAATATTAACCTTTAATATTTATTTTATTACTTACGTGAGATAACAGGGAGACACATTTCCTGTGGGTGAGTGTCGAGTGCATTTTTCCCTGCTTTGCCTACACAAAATGATCTGGCTGTTTTCAGACACTATGCAAAGAGTACTTTTCTATAAGAGGCCTGTCATTCCTGGTTTATCGCTAACACTTTCACCAAACACCATACCTTAGCCAAGGTAGGTTAGATTTTGAACATCCCTTTTGTCTTGTATGAAGCATCTCTTTTATTCTTGTTAGATTAAAACTCAAAAAGATTCCCTTTAAAGCCTTCTCAATGTATCTTCAGAGTTTAAAAAGAAATTCATTTCATTAAAAGGGAAAAAAAATCTTTCTTCATCCAAGATGGTGATCCAATTTTTCTTTCACTTTCAATAAGTTTTATAATTTTACATTCTACTTTAAGTCTTTATCGAAGTTGAAATTGATTCTTCTTTATGATGTGAGGTAAGAATCTAATTTGATCATTCAAATTCCTAACCTAAAAGTCCCAGAATATTTATTGAAAAGTTATGTTCTATCTACTGATTGGCAGACCAGTTCTGTTACAAAATCTATTTCTTATATCTCATAATCCCTGACTTTTGGTAAAAAATGAGTTCCCTACTCACCGTTTTCTCTTTAAAAAAATATATTGAAACTCTTATCTCCAATTAACCTCCAAAAAGACTGAAAGTGGAGCTGTGGCTCACTTGTGGTAAAGTGCTAGCCTTGAGCAAAAAATCTCAGGGTCAGTGCCCAGGCTCTGAGTTAAGCCAGAGAATAGAACGAAAGGAAAGAGAGAGACAGAGACAGAGAGTCAGAGACAGAGAGAGAGAAGGAAAGGAAAGGAGGGAGGGAGGGAGGGAGGGAGGGAGGGAGGGAGGGAGGGAGGGAGGGAGGAAGGGAGGAAGGGAGGAAGGGAGGGAGGAGAATGGATGGGAGGGGAGGGAGGGAAGGGAAGGAAAGAAAGATGTTGAAAAGTCTTGACCTTTTGTTCTCTACGTACATTTCAAAATCAGTTTATTCCATAAAATAACAACATAGGAAAAAACATGTTAGGGCTTGGATTAATTATAATTTTGGTTGGAATAAAATTGAAAAGTTAATTGGTTAAAATTAGTCTCACGATTTTGAATTGTCCTACATCTGAACAAGGCGATGTTTTCAGGATGTAGAGAGAGAAGATCTTTGTTTTATAATAAAGTTTTATTTTTCCATAAAGCAAAAGTGGCTAGATTTCTTCTTAGGAAGTATACAGTCAGATATCATTGAAAATATGCCCTTTTAAATTAGATTTTCTAATTTGTAGAAAACATATAACTTATTTTTCATCTGGATAGTTCTAATAAACTAAAATTACCAAGGAAATTTGCTAAACATTCTCTAGAAGCATAATACTCTACCTGTAAATTAGTAGTTTTTAGTATAGACTTACTGAGAGAAAATAATGACAAATCTATTTCTTCTTTTTTTACCTTACTGTACTTCTTCCACTTCTATTACTAAACAAAGTTTTTATAGTTACTTTGTGATGTTCCTATAGTTTTTTTTTTTCTTTTTGTTTTTGCTTTGTGTCAGTCCTGGGGCTTGAACTCAGGCTCAGGCAGTGTGTGTGTGTGTGTGTGTGTGTGTGTGTGTGTGTGTGTGTGTGTGTGTGTGTGTGTGTGTGTGTGTGTATTGGTCCTAAGGATTGAACTCAGAGCCTGAGTGCTGTCTGTAAGTGTTTTTAGCTCAATGCTAGCATTCTACCGCTTGATCTAGAGCTCCACTTTTGGCTTTTTGGTAATTTATGAGAGATAAGAGTCTCCCAGACTTTGTTGTCCAGCTTGGCTTTGAACTGCAGTCCTCAGATCTTAGCCTCCTGAGTAGCTAGGATTTCAGGAGTGAGCCACCACCACGAAGCAGGAATCGTTTTTAACATGAATTTTAATGGATCTCATTTAATATAATTTTTGTGGCTCTACTAATATGAGTCTTCTCTGTCCTTATGTTACTAAAAACTTCAGTGTTACTCCACGTTTTTTATGAATTTTGGGGGACCATCATGTTCTTTTCATTCTTTGATCTGCTAGCATGATGAAATGTAGTAAAAGTCATGTTGAACTGCTTGCATGCATCTGAGGTAAATCTAATTTGCTCACCCATCATATTCTTTGCTAGATTCAGTTGGTTAATATACTTAAGATTTTTGTATTTTTGTAGGAATTCATCTAGGAATAAATATGCTGTGACAGAAGACTCAACACATATAGAATGTGTAAGACAAACATTCATTTTTCTATGGCAACAGTTTGAGGTCGGTGAGTGGTTTGCTGGTGGCAGGAAAACTTAGGATTCAATAGTAACTTCTAAATCATCAGCATTTCTCAGTCATTTGAAAGAGGAGAGAGAATCCTGAACATTATTCTGAATAAAACTACTGGCAAACTGCCCTCCTCAGACTCATCCACATCCCACTTACCCAAATTGGGTTTCATGGCTACCCATAGCTGCAAAGGAAGCTGAGACATATTTCATCTGGCCAGATAGCCATAAGCGCGTGCCCGTGTGTGTGTGTGTGTGTGTGTGTGTGTGTGTGTGTGTGTGTGTGTGTACTGATGGTCTGGGTGCGATACTTTAGCTTTTTGATCAAGGCTAGTATTCTCCCACTTGAAGCACAATTCCACTTCCTGCTTTCTGGAGGTTAGAAATTGGATTGGAATACAGTATCTCACAGATTGTCCTGCTTCAGAGGATGTTGAACTAGGATCCTCTCAGCCTTCTGAGTAGCTAGGATTAGAAGCATGAGCCACTGAAACCACCTTATAATTTTCTTGTATGCTGCCCTTGATTCAAGTTTTCATATCAAGCTCATATTCTTTACCCCCAGAATAATGAGTATGGAAAATACTCTCTTTTTACTACCCTTGAGTAGCTTTGTAACTTTAAAACTTTTTGATAGAATTTATGGTAATAAATACCACCTGGTATTGCCTTTTAGAAACATTTTATTTAATGATTCCAAATGTTGAACAAATATGTTACCATTCAAGATTTCTATTTATTCTTAAGTTTATTTTTGGTGAAGTTTTAAAAGTAATTTGTCTGTTATTACAGACTTATTAAAAATAGTCTCTTGCTGTGATTTCTAATCTTTTGCAGCATTTGAATCTATTTCATCCATTTATTTATTTGAATCTATTTCATCCTTTTCTTCAGATTATAATTTAATTATCATTTTCTTTCAATTTTGTTTGTTCCTAAAAAGTTCTGTAAATCTTCTTCCTCTGTTCAACATTAATTTTCATCTGTGTTCACCCATGCTATTTGCTTTATGACAGCTTTTTATCCCAGTCATCTGGTCTCATTACACATTTCTTTCTGTGCTGCTTACTTGTGCTGACTAATTGAAATGCATGCTTGCATCATTCACTAAGGATTGTTTTAGTTGTATCTGTATGTTTTGATATTCAGCATCAACATTATAACCTAGTCCTAAATATTTTCTAGTTTGCATTGTGACTTATTATAATGCTTGATACTTAATGAAGCAAAATGCTTCCATTGAAACAAAATTCAAAACAACATATATAGTTTGTGGCCTCTTGTGTAAGAAGAGACAGAAAAATGAAGTAGCTGCTATTAATTGCAAATACAAACATGGGAAGGGCAAATAATTTTCTTTATTATTATTATCATTTTTATTATTTTTGTTGATTGTGCTCAAATTCAGCGTCTGGGCGCTGTCCCTGAGCTATTTTTGCTCAGTGCTAGTACTCTACCAATTTGAGCCATAGCTCCACTTCCAGTTTTCTTGTGGTTAATTGGAGATAAGAGTCTCATGGACTTTCTTGCCCATGTTGGCTTCAAAC
Organism: Perognathus longimembris pacificus; assembly: GCF_023159225.1. Lineage (NCBI taxonomy): Eukaryota > Metazoa > Chordata > Mammalia > Rodentia > Heteromyidae > Perognathus > Perognathus longimembris. Next base: position 61,362,357 of record NC_063169.1, read on the forward strand.
CATGATGTTCAGATCTCAGCCCCCTAAGTAGCTAGGATTACAGGTGTGGGCCAGCTCAATATTTGATTTCAACAATGTTTGTTACCTGTAGCTGAAAGTAGGCATTACAAAGAGAGAAATGAAGAGATGAATGGCAATCCTCTTAAAATATCTCATATATGTATATACATATATATACATAATTTTACTTTGGGAGACATTAATGCTGTACATGCTGAATGAAATAAAATTGACTAAATTGGAATGGGAGGAAAAAAACTAATGCTGAAAGCAAACTAAACAAAGGATCCTAATTGTATTTCAAATGAATTCCATAAGTATGTGGGTAGAAACTTTAAAGACACTAATCCAAGAATCATGAAAACAATATTTTACTTTATAATTTCTATCTTGGAAAAAATTGTAACAAACACTTGCAAAGAATCTGTAATTCTTTTTAGTGGATGTTTTGTTACTGTAGTGACATATAGATAAAGATGGCATATAGTAGCAAATAGATAAAGATGCTCTGAAACACTTGAAATTCATCAGAGAGTCCAGGTATGGAAATATAACACCATTTGGGGGAGTTGTGTTTGTCATTATGGAAGAAAGCCATGAAGTTGTATTAAATAGGAAGACAAGAAAGAATACTGTGGGGATGGACAGGAATTAGAGCAATCATTATGTATTTATAACTTCCAGAATAGGCATATCTTCTTATGCAACTTATGTACTATGAGCTTGTACATAGCATATGTGTGCACTTAGGTATATGTCTGTGTGTGTGTGTATGATATGCAAGTATTTCCTGACTGGCTGTATTCACCGAAAAGCTGTGAGCAAGAATACCTCAATGTCTACGCAAATACTTGGTACCCTGACCTGAGATTTGAATACCAGTCCTCAGAAAGGGAAGGACAGCTCCACAGAGCAATGTCTGGCTCTGCTTATATTTATCTGCAAATGACTTCATTTTGCCTTAAGCCTAGAAATTGAAGTTAACATGTTTCTCTCTCTATTCATACCACAGACATAACACATTGTTGTTCCTTTTCCATTGTTATCTTTTTGAAGTAAATTCTGGTAAAAGAGATTTGCTTGCAATGATGAATGATGTACACAGATCTTATTCAGTTTTTAAATATATTAATTGGACAGTTCACTGGGGGTGTCGTGTGATCTATCCAGGGGCTGATCATGCCCATCCTCCCTTCGTGCACCAAGGACCCTCCTCCCCCTTCCTCCTTCTTTTCTGGCATTTTCCCTAGCCAGTGAAAATCTCTCCTAAAACTCTTTGAATGAATTCAGTTTAGCTGAGTTTATTTAAGCAATGAACAGTTGATGAACCCAATAGCATTCAGGCCCAAAGTTCGGAGCGCTCCATCTTTCAAGAAGGGCAGCAAGTATGAAAACACAGAACAAGGAAGGATGGGGTCTGTGTTGTTTGGGTGTGGGATTCTCAGTTGACTGTGACAAACTAAGACAGCTACTTTTTTTTTAACCAAATTAGACTCCATGGTCAGGTGCCAATGGCTCCACCTATAATCCCAGCTACTGGGAAATCTGAAATTTGACCATCTTGGTTAGAAGCCAACCTAAGCAGAAAAGTCTGTGAGACTCTTATCTTTAACCAGAAAAACAATCCAGAAGTAGAGCTATGTACGGATAGAGCACCAACTTTGAGGGAAAAAGCTAAGGGCCTGTGCCCAGGCCTTGAGTACAAACCGCAGTAATGGTGCACACACTGAGAAAAAATTAGACTCCTGAGTTTAGACTCATTTAAGTGATATGTGCTAACTTCTCTTTGTCATATAACAGACAGCCTCAGGCTAATGGCCTCCTGCTTTTCCTAACCTAATAATTATGAAAGATATGCCCCAGCATTCTCAATATTAGGTCGACTTAAAGATACTGCTAACTCTCCAGGCTTCTCTCTCCCTTTCACTTTTTTTTACAAAAAGTTAATATCCAAGAGGTATGCAATTTCTCAAATTACTGACATATCTTTGCTTTGACAAAAGCTCAGCCATCAAATGCTGTCTAGGAGGCAGTGGTATTTTCATAATTACTTGGAACGAAATAGCACTGTCACAATAAATGAGCCGAGTATTTTCATACTGTTATCTTCTTGACTTACTCTTTGTCCACAAACCCAGTAGTTGTAATTCAGAGTAAGTCCCCCAATGCTAATGTGCCATTACCGTGGGGACAGCTTTTTCTGACACATAACTCTGGATTTGATCATCAGAAATCCACTGATATGATGTCTAGCAGATCACATTGCAATGTTGATCTTATGAAGTAAGCCGGAGCCTGGCTCCACAGTATGGTTTACCTTTTGTTTTCACTTAATAGGAGATGCGGTTTTCATTTGTTAGACCTCTTTCTGTCCCAAAGTTACAGCTCACTGTTTCACTCTCCCTGTGACTCGCTGTATAAAATGGCATTTCTATGTAAGAGACCTTGGGCCAGCAAACAATTGAGCAGCTTCTATGTATTAAAAGGGGTTCTTTCTCTCCGCGAATGGAAAGCTATTTAAGTATCTGTAATTCCTTCACAAGCTAGCATCTGTCAACTGGCCATGTATAACTTCATCAGCTAGGGGCTGAAATCGCTTCATAACACACCTGTTTGCAAACGTCTGTCATCATGGCTGTCCAGATTTAAATTCTATTACAGGGAGAAAGCAAGACTCATATGGTAACAACAGATTCAAGTTTTAATGTTAAAAATCAGGAGGGCATAGTTCTTGTACAAAATCCACCTTTCTGAGAGAAGGTCGGAAAAACGGGTTGGGAAAGCACTTTGAAACATCACAGATTCCATCAACGGTTAAGTTTTCTCCAGCACTGGATGGATTTTCCTGGTTGGTTGCTTGGCTTGCATGGTTTCAAGGAGGGCCTTGTGCAATGACACTGTTGTGACTCTTCCTATAGACTTGAGCCTAACAGAGAGCATGTGAAAATTCGACAGATTCAATCCTAGGACATGTGTGTCAGAGAGCAGAGTCAGGAGATTACTCTTATCTGGTGTGAAATTGGACACAAGCTTGTAGGCATCTTCAAGACCTGTAAAAATGAAGAGAGAATTTTCACACTGAGAACACAGCTTTTGAGACCCTGCTTCTGCATGTGTTTTTAAGGAGAGTATATGAACAGTCTGTCTTTATTATAGAAGTGAGGTGTGTGCATCTTGTTCTCTGGATGGAATTGAACCATAGTTTTCAGGGCAAGATTACAAAACAGAAATGAATACTATTTAAGAATTAGAGACTTGGGAGTGGCTCAATTGGTAGAACACTTGCCTAGCACATGAGAGATGCGGAGTTCAATCCCCAGGACATAAAAATAATATATTAGAAGCGTCCATAAGTATCATCTGAGAAATTTGTTTAATGAGCAGATTTGAGGTGGTATCGGCTATGATTCTAATCTGGTACACCATTAAGTAGAAGCCTGGGGCTTACACATCCAACAATCACACCAAAATTTCAGAATGAGGTGGCTCCTCAACAATGAAATACTGTTATATACTGTCTCCTGAAGAGATAAACATTAAGGGACTATGATTTGGCTTTGTAGAAGCTATAACTGAAGAACCTTGTTTTACTGACTCCTATGGATCTCACAAAATGGAATCAAAATGGTGATGAACCAAGATGGCACCTTCTGCTTCTCAAAGGAAAGTGATTTGTCCTAGAGTGACTGGATTATTACACCTCAATCCCATGCACCTTCTCTGGGACAAATGGACATTGACTATTTGAACTATACCTCTGAGGACTCATCAGAACAATAAGATGGAGAAAACCAATTAGACCCCCACATAGAAATCCTACGGATTTCTACACCTTCCATTACAAGCCAAAAATGTATGCCCTTGTGGTTTAAAAAGTATTTCCTCTATCCTCACTAGGATTTTCCTTTTCATGTTTCTAAAATTGAATGCTGCTGTAATTTGTAGTTGAAGAGCTGGATTTACGTCCATATGTTCCATATTTGAAAGTCTGGTAGCCTATTTCACTGAAATCCAACAAAACAGATTCTAATAAGAACTGAAGCCATCATAATTGTAAAGTTTCTTGTTTTATGAAGAAGTATGAAGTGAGAATTTTAAGCTTGAGGTTATAGACAAACCCTTAATTGGATTTGTTTTTCTTTTAGTCTAGATATGGATTGAAACCCCCTGGGGGGAGTGTGTGTGTGTGTGTGTGTGTGTGTGTGTGTATATTCTTTGCAGGAAATGCTAGGGAAAAAGTTAGAAATTTATGAATACAAGAGCTATAAATCAGCTATGAATATAGGAAATAGCTTCCAGAAGGTCACGTCAGGATGTTACTTCTAAATTTTTCATTGTTTAAAGGATGTCACTAGACAGCTCCTATTGGCTTTAATGCATGCAACTTCCTTGCTGCCACTGTGGAAAATTCCGATTTTGACAGAAGAAAATGCTACAATGACTGTGCGAAACCCTCGTGGAAGAAGCTATGACTATCTTCTACATATTTTATGATGTTATTTTGTCTACAGTTTTACATTTTTGCACATATTCTCTGCCAAATTAATGTGATTTTTCTTCATTCACAACTCTGTCTAACTGAATTTGAAAATTATTTTAAGTCTTCCCTTTTGAAAATAAATATATGATCTTCCACAGTTTTTGTAAGTATACTCTTTTATGTTTATGAGAAATCTTATTCTAATATTGGTTATAATTTAGAAAGAAGTCATTGATCAACTAGTCAAGATTAAAAATTCAATGTCTTTTATGCTATACAGCTACTAAAAGAGGACCCATTATTCCATAATCTTGCTGTATTAATAGTGACTACGTTTATAACCCAGGTGTCTTCCTGTTTTTACATCGTCTAAATGAAATTTTTGGGTTAGATACTCTCTGAGGTTCATTTCAGCCTTAAATGTTTATGATTTTATGTCTGTCAGATAAACTGGCCATCTTGTCTCTTATACAACCCCACCTGCTAACTCAGATGGAGCATTTCCCTCATTCCAGTAGGAACCATCAAAGATATTTTATAGATGGAATAGTGTTGTTGTTTTTCATCCAGGGAACATCAACTCAAATTTCAGCAGAAGAAAATTACATTCCAAAGGTATCCCCAACTTGAAGAGATTTAAGTCGCCTTCTCTGTGGAGATTTTATTTGTAGAAACAACCTAGCTTATTTTATCACATGAGCTGACCCACACAGGTTTGTAGAATATACTGATTCAATACAATGATGTTATTTTTAAAAATTTAGGTAACTGCTCATGAGGACTTTCAATGAAACACACTCAGCATTTCCTCATCCTTTGCCGTACCCTCCCCATCAGTATTTATAGGGATGTATAGACTTGTGTGTGTGTGCCAATATGAGGATTGAACTCAGAGCCCTGACCCTTAGCATTTTTTGTTCAAGGATGGTGTTCCACCATTTGACCTATAGTTCCCCGACTGGCTTTTTGGTAGTTGATTGGAGATCAGAATCTCGTGGACTTTCCTGCCTGCACTGACTTCAAACTGCCGTCCTCCAATCTCAGCCTCCTGAATAGCTAGATTACAGGCAGGAGCCACTGGCACCGGGCATAGACTCTTACATTGAGTAGACTTGAGGACATGAGAATGTACTGGATGTTATCCTGAAGCCATACAAGGCTTTTAAGGTGGGATCTATTACCATTTCCCATGGAGAGGAAGAGAGTAAATAGGGAAGTGGGAAGGCAAGAAGGGAGCGCCCCATCCATCATTATGACGGGGCGATTTCAGGTTTCATTTTTGCTTGAATGCAACAAAGAAGCTTGCTTTTGGTGGTTGTTGCTAATGACCACACAGGCATGCACACACTTTACCAACTGGAAGTCGGAACAGAAGGGTCTTTCTAGTTTGTTTGGACATTTTTTTTTTATTTTACTTTTTGAAATAGAGTTTCACCAACAGTGTAGCTCAGGGTGGCTTTGAACCAAGATCCTCAGATCTCATGTTCCTGAGTAGCGAGATTTAACAGGTGGGAGCCACTGGTACCCAGCAGGAAAGCCTTCCTTTATTGTTTTTGCTGAGTTCATTCATTCAGGAAGGCATTTCCTTTTTTTAGCACTGATTGATAGAGCTGCCCTCTAATTCCTTATTGGTCATAGCCTTCAGTCATTCCCTGTATCTGATGCTGCCAAAAATAACTGAGCCCAAGCAAGGCCCCAGTTCTTCCCTGAATCACCTTTCCCTCAGTCCAGACAGTCTGTGTAATTCCCATTGTGCATTTTGCATAATTACCCTTTGCCATTGCCATCAGAAACCCCCACAGGAAAATGAAAATAGAAACTAATTTCCTCCTGGATTTTCTGTGCTCCTGGGGGACTTCATCTTAAAGCTTTTTTTTTTTTTTAATTAGACAGCCTTATTCCACAAGTTTTTGAAATTTCACTTCATGGAGCTGCTGGCTTTTTTTTTCTGGTCAGGACACCCACCGAGAGATGGTTTGCAGATTCCTACTGATTCCATTGACCCCTTCAAGTGACTTCCTAGCCAGCCACGTCCTTTCTAAGGGGACAGTCAATGGTACCAAAGGGAAAGTTGGTGTGGAGGTAAAGTGTTCACTGGAACTGAATTAAATAACAGCTCTTCTGTCTCAGGAATTTCCATAAGGTTAAGATGAAGTAACCTGTTTAACAAGTATTTCATTAGGGAGAATAAAAGAAGGTAGACTGAGAAGTTCCAGTAAAAGTTTGTTATAGGATTTTAAATGCTTTAGAATAATGTCAAGATATCCTGCTTTAAATTTTTTTTTAAAAAAAGATTGGTCCTTTGTGGAAGATGTTATTAGTGAAGTCCTTGAAGCAAGTGATGGAAAATGGCTTTTTCATTACTTCAAAGGCAATACTGAAAGGACCATGAAATTCAAAGCTCCTGGTTTTATCACAGACATTTTTATGTCAGGATTTAAAATTTTTCCCCACTCGACATCCTTCCAACAACAGCATTTTTATAGGAAAGGTTTGTGATAATTGGCCTGGATCATACTATGATGATTAAATGATAGTCATCAATTAAATGTATATTTAAATTGAAGATACTCACATCAGATAAGAGGAAAGTATGATTAGAATTAAATGGATAAAATGTATAATCTGCTTGGAGAGTGCACTTTAAACCTATTAAGAGGATAAAATGCGATTATTTGTTAGACTATAAACTGTCACAAAAATTCTTCTGCCTATCTCCCCCCTGCCTCCTGTCACTAAGCATAAATGAAATGCCTTGCGCATATACTTCTTATTTCTTAACATGATTACAGAGGAGTTTTATGTTGATGATGAAGTTGAGGCCCAATTATATGGGAATGAGAAGAAACAGAGAGATGGAGACATTAGAAAAGATAACAGGATATCCTTTAAGAATCAGAGATGTCAACATATATGTATTCTCCAGATTAACCTTGTGGTCCCTAGAGTTTTAATGTGCCATTGTTTTAACCTGAGTACCATCATTACAGAAGCAACATGAATGCAACAGTATGGCAACAAGTTTAGCACTTAGGGACTCAGCAGTGGTGTATATGCATTATTTTGTGAATATAAAAAGTGTAACTCCTGATAACTAAGTTCAATTATTTTTTATTTACCTACTGAGGAGCAGAAGATCTCAGAAAGTCCTATTCATAGAATTTAATACTAATACTTGCTTAAAGCAAGTAAGAAACTAAGGCCACAAAATAATTATCTCTTAGCTTTCATTCTACGTTTTACTTGTAAACACTTAAGAATACATCCTTCGCTGACAGTCTCTGTCTTTTCACTTACATCTAAACTATAAACCGAATCTTTTTTTTTCATGTCTCATTACTGTATCCTTTGCTGGTTGTCCCTACAGACATTGGTGAGTGTTCACTGGAGCTGATCTATTCCACCTATGGGTTAATGAACTGTTAGCCCGAGTCTATCATGGCAGCCTTTTTCTTCTTGCCATACTTTCTGCCCAGGCATGAATATATGGTCTAACTTTATCCACTTAAAATAAAACTCTGAATTTTTGCTTCATAATAAAGAGTGAAATCTTGCCCTTACCTCTTAGTCCCACTATACATGTTCTGCAGAAGGGCATGCTCTGGCTACAGATATTGAATTCCAATGACAGTGTTATAATGAGCCAAAGGGACACCAGCCTGAGGAGGAAATTGATCCCCAAAAAAGAGACAGAGAAGGAAACCAGAAATGGTCCTTTCATACAACCACCTCCCCACCTCTTCAGTCTCAGCTCCAAGAGCAATTCCCTTCATGATCAAAACCTACCTGTAGTGATGTTCTACAGTTTACAACCAAAACAGCCTACCAGATACAGAATCTGGTACAGAGTGGTTTTGTGTATAATCAATCCTAAAATATTAACTTAACTACATCTGGGAAGGCAAAGCAATGAGGAAAAATCCTCTTTGGTTTTTTTCTATTGTTGAAAATTGGCAACACATTCTGATAAAGTCACAAAAGCTGTTTCTTACAGTAGAGTTCAAGTGACCACCCAAAGTATAACATTTGGTGACTGGGTAGGGAAAAAATCCAGCTTTCACTAAAGTCTTTCAAGAGATAGAAAATTTTGACTAAGCAATCAGAAAGGACAGGAAGAAAAACTTACCTGGCTTTTCTAAGAGAAGAACTATCTATAAGTAGCTTTCCTTTTAAAATAGATGAAAGTCTTGGTTCTCTGGACACAGAGAGATTATGGGAAAAATAATTGCCTTTTCTGCCCCTGGTAAAAACAATTGAAGTAAATAATCCTTCCTAACCACTAGTGTTTCCAAAGAATCTCTCCAGTCAAGGATTTTGGTTCAACCCTAGGGCAATCATTAAGAGCTTACAATCTTATATGGCGCTGCCAAAGTAATTCAGGTCCCATAGGAGATTTCTCACAAATATCCATTTTTGGTATAACCTTACAAAAGAGAGGCTAGGAAAAAGTCTCCCAGACTTCAGGATGAAAGTCAACGAGATGGGCAGACTAACTCATTCTCACTTGCTGCATGGAGAGGATCATTTTGTGTTACTGTCTTGAGTGTGAACTGCTGTCTACTAGTAACTGCCCATATCACTTCAAATTCTTCTGAGAATGAACGCTTGCATCCTTCCATGCTCTCAGCTCTACCAGTTAAGCAATATGGATGATGAGCAATCGCAGAGGCTCTGTCCATTTAGCTTATTTAGGTGGCATATGGCACTGTTCCATATCTACTCGATAATTCTAAGGCATATCTTTTAATGGAGGATGAGCTGAGAAAAATCCTGTCTCGAAAGATAGAAAAAAGATTTACAACACATATGGAGAATTAAAGATTAAATCGATATGAACGTGAAATACAACTCCAGAAATGTTCCTCTTTTTAACCTGTTAATGCTTTAAAACTCAGCGATCAGGAAGATAAAATACTCAGATCCCAATCTAAAGCCCTCCCGCAGTCCAGCCATCACACTTGAAAATATGTCGAGAAATTGGCAGTTTACTGTGAAATTAAGCTTTGTTAAATCACATAAAATCCAGATCCCTTCTACTTCTCTTTACCTTGTCTCACTTAATCTTCAAGACTACTTCTTAAAAATTACCTTACGTATGAAGTAAATACTTATCCAGTCTGATGAAGTCACTTGCACAGAGTAGCAAGACCAGGTCTAACTTCAAATTATTTGAGTCCAAAGGTATCAGGCGATGAATCAATAAGGTTAATTGTAAAACTTGAGTAATGGTGAAGTTTTCAAAGTTTTATTATGAAGTGTATTACTCCATTTTGTTACTATAATGAAATAGCTGAGCATAGCTGAGTTTTGTTTTTTTAAAGGAGATTTACTTAGCCCACAGTTCTGGAGAATCAGGGACAGAGCAGCACAGCTGGGCTCTGGTAAGTACCTCATAGTGGGAATGGGAGACAGGAATAAGAAAGCACATGGTAAGGAAGGATGCCAGACAGTCTTGGGTCCACAGTCCTTTCTGAGCCCCTGTCCCCAGTGACCTATATACTAGACTCTACTTTTAAAATTCCACAGTTAACTCCACCACATTGAAGTCTACATCTCTATTACATGAACCTTTCAGGTTCACCTAAACCCTAGTATTAAGCTTGTCATTTTTTTAGAAGAAGTCCAACCTTTGAGTTTTGTTATAACCTTAGAGTTGAAAGTAGTAGCTTGGAAGCTAAATAATATACAACGTACAGATTCATGGTAGCACTTAATTATCGATCAGGGTCAACAGATAGATGTTTAGAAGGCTAGACCATGTCCTGGTGTTCATGGAGTATGCAAATAGAAAAAAAAGTTATCTTTGAACTTGACTAAAATAAACTTCTATAGTAGCCTCAGTCATGTATAATTTTCCACAATTCTTGTTTGAAAGGTGATTATAATCAATCTGTCAACAAATATTTTTGTCCTGTTTATTCAAGATGGACATTAGATTTAAAATGGTGGGTTAGGGGAGAACCAATAACAATGAAACCCCTAGCTTGAAGAATGGGCCTTTCCTTATTTGGTGACAAATCAGTTTAGGCTCTTTATAGCTCAACCACCTCTAGGTCTTCATCCTCATTCTGCAAATACTTGAACCATAGCTCATCATCGACCTTTTCAGCCTGCACCTTTGATTTTCAACTAAGCAGGACCTGTTGACTACTCAATAGAACTAGATAGGAACTAAGACCTTCTAAATGCCAAGATTGTTTGTTATCATTTCTTTAGCACATACTGTGTGCCAGGAAATGACTTCAAGTGTTACATTTTGATTCACTAAATTCTAATAAACAATCTCTCATCTGTCTGAAACTAAAACACTATGCTGCACAAGTCACACTCTCAAAGGCAACAGGAATATATATATTTTATTTATTTATTTATTTATTTAATTTATTTTTTGCCAGTCCTGGGGCTTGGACTCAGGGCCTAAGCACTGTCCCTGGCTTCTTTTTGCTCAAGGCTAGCACTCTGTCACTTGAGCCACAGCACCACTTCTGGCTTTTTCTATATATGTGGTACTGAGGAATCGAACCCAGGGCTTCATGTACATGAGGCAAGCACTCTTGCCACTAGGCCATATTCCCAGCCCTATTAGGAATATTATTAATTGGACAAAGACACAGGTAAATGTGTAGATGGAATAGGAAACAATTGAGATAAATTATCTTTATCTCCTTCCAAAAAAGAAGTCATTCTAGATAGAAATTGATGAAAAAATTAAAAACTTAAGAACAGAAGAAATTTTACTGTTAATAGCCATTAGATAGAAGCGCTTTGCAGAAAACTTTTAAGTACAGATTATGACAAAAAGTCACCCACAGCTAGAAGCCAGTGGTTCAGGCCTGTAAGCTTAGCTACTTAGGAAGCTGAGATCCGAAGGCCAAAGTTCAAAATCAGTCCAGGAAACAAAATTTATTGGGCTTTTATCTTCAGTTCACCATTGAAAACACAGAAGTGGAGCTATGGCTCAAGTAATAGAGTGCTAATCTTGAGCAAAAATGCTCAGGGATGGGCTGGGGATATGGCCTAGTGGCAAGAGTGCTTGCCTCCTATACATGAGGCCCTGGGTTCAATTCCCCAGAGCCACATATACAGAAAATGGCCAGAAGGGGCGCTGTGGCTCACGTGGCAGAGTGCTAGCCTTGAGCAAAAAGAAGCCAGGGACAGTGCTCAGGCCCTGAGTCCAAGGTCCAGGACTGGCAAAAAAAAAAAAAAAAAAAAAAAGCCCAGATCCCGAGTTTAAACCCTAGATCTCTCTCTCTTTCTCTCTCTCTCTCTCTCTCACACACACACACACACGCACACACTCCTCTATGTAAGATATTAAGTTGCTTAGTAAAGCCACACAGCCTACAAATTCAACATTATTCACTTCTGAATTTGGATTCCTGCTTCTGTCCCATTCTACCTCTTAACTTTCAGATTGGTAAGGAGTGAACTTGAGAAATTAAATAGACTAGTCACTGTGGGGAATAGAATTTGTAGCCATATGAAAGTGGATGCAGAATTGCCTAGCAAGACTGAACACCAGATCTGAGAATTTGAACTCACAAAGTATGACATTACAGTGAACTGTCTGATGACTGACTGATTCCCAGTAGGAGGCGGTACACAGAGAATGAAGTTCAGTACAGAAAGCACTTACAACAACGGTGGTTATAAACTCCTACACATGACAAACTCCTTTATGATAGATGCCATGAGAAAATCACAGAAGCCATCCTTCTCCAGTGCAAATCTTAAAGTTCCATCTTCATACCTCCCAGTTTGGATATTTCTTTAAATGGGTCGTCCTTTATAAATTGATGGCCAGGTAAGCATGATGACACAGTCGTAGTTATCTTCCCATTCTTTTTCTCAGACTATAATTATTTTTTAAATTTTTTATTGTTATTATCAATGTGATATACACAGGGCTTAGAGTCAGGTAATGAGTACATTTCCTCTTGGACAGTGCGATCCCTCCCCTCGCCCTCTCGCTTTTTCCTTCCCATCCCTAACCCCAAGTTGTAGACTTCATTTTCAACATAGTGTCCAGTGAGGACCACTGCTGAATTTGTTTACTCTTTGTCCCTCCACTTTGTGCCTCCCCTTTCCCTCCCAAAAGCATTTAAATGAACAAACAAGACATAAAGAAAAAAATAACCAAAATGAAAAGAGCAACTACGAAAAAAAACTTCTTGTTTCCATTTCCTAGAGTTCATTTTGATAATGAGCCTTTCTGTTCCTCTCCTAGGAATATCTCACTGTGTGTGAGCATCTAGAGTCCGGTATACTTTATCCTATCCCATTATATTTTAGATCGACCTTCCTCATATGAGAGAAAATGTGCAGTTTGTCTCTCTGAGCTTGGCTTACCTCACCTAACATGATTTGTTCTAGGTCCATCCATTTCCCTGCAAATGACATTTATTATTCTTTGTAATGGCTGTGAAAAGTGCCATGGTATATGTTCCCTATTGGTTACAATTGCCAGATTCCGGGAGAATCCACACAGAGGAATGGCAACTTTCCAGAAGAACATGTTTTCCCAGAGCTATTGTTGCATCTGTATTTGGAAAATACAATCTGCCACAAGTTGAAAGGAATGTCAAAGTGACAAGAAGCTGGCGTTATCGATTCATTCATTGTCCAGGACAACATAAAAGCCTTGAACTTCCTTGGTACTTCCTGCTGACTGAATCCTAGCTGTCTAATATCTGCCAAGGTGTGACTGAGTCAGGGGGAGAAAAAATGAAAGTACAGGTTGTTCTGATTAAAACCTGGTGTTCTTGAAATATGTCATCAAGACTAAAGATATTCCAAAATTCAGATTTGTGACCGCCAGTCTTCTCTGTCTACATCATTGTAGCATGGCTCAGTCAGCAAGTGAAACTTAGATTTCTCCGGGATAAAGAAACACCCTGTCATACTTTAACGGGCAACATTGTTTTCTTAACGGTGCATACAATAATGATGTGTCTTACAATACATCCTTTGCTTTTTGATGGAAGACAAGAAATGGCATTCCCGTGAAGTAAGCAGATATTTTCTCTCCCAGGCATAGTCAGAAAAGATGCCAGAGGGGAAAATGGCACTGGGACGGTGGAGGATTTGAAAGGGAGAAATGGGACTTATGGATGAGACAGGAAGCCAGAGTATGGAAAGCATTTTAAATGGAACCCCGCCCCACCCCCACGCCCACCCAGACTTTGTCTTATCGTTCTGCTCAGGCCACTCCCACCCTTTTCAGGTGCCCTTGTGGAATTCTTGCCACTCCTTCACGACCCCTTGCCGCCATGTGCCATCTCATCTCCCTGTTGAGATTTGTCATTGGCTGCTGTTGAGGGAGGACTGGAACAAGAGATAGAGCACGCTGGGTAATGATTGGTCTTTGTCTACTGGAATTTGTCTTTTACCTGTTGGGCCTTTTTTTTTGAGAAGTTTCTAATGATAAATTGGAGCTCACCACTTACCAGGGATTAAACATAAAGGAAAAAGTGAAGTTCTGCAAAATACTACTCACTAGCCCCTCTCTGATCATAGCATCCCACGCATCGACGACCATTCCATCCATTCAGTTAAAGATGTACTGAGCATTCTCTAGGTGTTTGGGGCTGTGTGTGCTAGTGGTTCATTTCTTCTTTGTCTATCTCACTTCATAGAACTTCTGAACCCAAAAGAAAGGTGATAAGTAAGTTTTGCAATTACAAATTAGAAATTCATAGGAATTTAAGGCTGCTGCAAGAATTTGTTTTGTTTTTGTTTGGGGATGTTTATTTGTCTTTGGGTCAAGGTCTCCCTAAGTAAGCTAAATTTATCTAGAATTCTCTGTAGCCATGTATAGCCTCAAACTCCTGAGTACCGGGATTATGGGCATGTACTACTGTGCCTGGCAGTGTAGTTATTTTCATAAGGGCATTTTAACAATTTCACATCTAAAAGTATGTTTTATTACACCATATTTTCTCAACCAATATAATCTTGATTTAATTTGATCTCCTTATAACTCTGAGTTTTCCTCTTCATTAAATATGTGGTATGATTCTCTCAGCAGTTACTGAAAATAATAGACTTAATTACTGAGAAGTATTTCACATGTATTTTCCCATTTATTCTCAGAACAACTCTGTGAAGTAAGTACTGTTATCATTCTCCTTTATAATAGATACCAGCTGAGAGACAGAGCAAGAAACTTGACCAACCAAAGTCACTCTGCAGGCAGCCAAACTTGTTTTTACTATATAAGCTATTTCCAGACCATTAAAATGCACTGATTCCCTCATATTTTGTAATTAAAGCTTTTGCATGTTTTCCTCCTCCTCTTCTACTTTTTATCACCCTGGTTGAGCTACAGTTGACAAAGCATCAACTATGAGCCTTAGACTCCACAATTTGGACGTCTTGATGCTTGTGCACACCCGTACTATCATCACGCGGATGTTATAGCAAACGCTCTAATGTCTCCAAGAGTTTCCTTGTAAATTAACATAGCATCTTAATAACTATACCATTAACCCATAGTCTAGCAATTGTCTTCCAGATATTATGCAAAACCTGGCAGCCTCTAAAGGGGGAAGGGAAGAATCATATGAGAGGCGCTTTTGTGTCTAGATTCTTTGTCTCCATGTTTTAAATTCATTCATGCTGTAGCATATGTCAGTGACCATCACTGGTTACATTCCTCTAACTGAACAGCTTTTCACTGTATGTATGGATCCCAATTTAACTGTTTACCTGCTGGAGAACATTTGAGTTATTTCTATTTGTTTTTCTGTGTGTATGTCTGTTCTGGGGCTTGAGCTCGGGGTTTAGGTGTTCTTCCTGAGTAATTTTCGCTCAAGGCTAGTGCTCTGCACTTGAGCCATAGGTCCACTTCTACCTTTTCCATGCTTAATTGGAGATAGGGGTCTTAAGAACTTTCTTGCCCATAATGGTTTCAAAAGCTGTGATCCTGAACCAGCAGTTATTTCTAATTGTTAGTCATGATTAACTAAATGGCCATAAATATTTGTGTATATGTCTTTTTGTGGACATCCTGTGTTTTTACCTCTTTGAGGCAGATATCTAGGAAGTGGATTGCTAAATGATATGCTAATGGTATGTTTATTATAGTAGATATTTTACAACCCTTCAAATTTCTTCCTCAACACTCCACATGACTGGTCTTTGTGAACAATTTTAACTAAATGGTGTAAATTAGTATATCGTGGTGGTTTCAATTTTTATGGCTTTGATGACTGAGAGCATATTTTTGTGTGCTTATTGGATATTTGCACTTCTGTTATTATGAAATGTCTCTGCAACTCTATTGCTAACTTCATTTTACTGTCTTACTAACTCTAGAAAAAGTTAGATATGTAAGAAGTTGCGGGGAGGGGCATGTGTATTAGTCAGTTTTCACTGCTGTGATAAAAATGCCTGAGAAACACCTTAAGGGAGGAAAGATTTATTTGTGCTCATGTATCCAGAGGTTGCTTTCCATTCTCAGGTGGCTTCACTGTTATCCTGTGGTGAGGCACAAGGTCATGGCATTGGGGGAAAAGCCCCTTCATCTAATGGCAGCCAAGAAGTACAGAGGAGGGACAGGATGGGCAGAACGCTCGTCACGAGGCTCACGCCTATAACACCAGCTACTCGGGAGACTGAGATGTGAGGATCTTGGTTCTAAGTCGGCCCCAGCAGACAAATACAGGAGATGCTTATTTCAATTAACTAGCAAAAGAAAACTGCGAGAAAGGAGGTAGGGCTCAATGTCTGAACACATGTTTGAGCTTTGAGCAAAATGTTTCAAGGGAGGGTGAGTGAGGTCTTGAATTCAAGCTCCAGCACCAACACATACACACGCGTACGCCCACACCCACACACATATGCACGTACAAAAAAAAATGAAGGGATAAGAAGTGATGGCAAAAGCCAAGCGATCCCTTCAAGATCATTTCTCCAGTGACCCACTGTATCTCACCACGTCTTCCTTCTACACTTCTGCCACCTTCCAATTGTCTATAGAAATTCTGAAGCAATGGATTAGCCAATGATTTGGTCCAAAGCCTTCATAATCTAATCATTGGTGGAAGCACCTACCACACTTACACAGAGTGATTTACTCACCTCCTAGACTTTACTTCTGCCATCCAAGTTGACATCCAAATTAAGCATCACCATACATGACTGTTGTATGTGAAGCCGTTCTGTGGTTTGCCTTTTCATTTTCTTAGTAGTGTATTTCAGAGGACAAAGTATTACATTTTTATTAAGATGAATTTGTCAAAGTTTTGCTTTGGAGTTTCTGTTCATATCTAAAAATATTTGATAACACTAAGATAAATATTTTGTCCTAGAACTTATAGGTATGATTTTAGCCTTTACATATTATCCATTTCCCTTTTATTTTTAATATGATATAACAGTTGCTTATTTTTAAAAAAAGTTCTTTTTACTTTCTAGCTCTTCATACTCTCTCCTATTATTGTTTCCCTTTTTGTGTGTACTCGTTCTAGGGCTTGAACTCTGGTCTGGGTGCTACCCCTGAGCTTTCCAGTAGCTCAACTTCCATCTTTTGGTTGGTTAATTGGTGTTAAGAATCTTACAGATCTTACTGCCCAGGCTAGCTTTGAACTATGATCTTCACATCTCAGCCTCCTTAGTCGATAGGATTATAGCCAGTGAAAATGTTGATTTTAAACACACAAGTATTTAAAGGCTCTACTTTGGTACTCAGAAATTTGATCTATTGGCCTTAAAGGTTTCATGTATTTGAGATGATCACATAAAGCAACCTCTGGAGAAAAGACATGTGAGTTCTATTTGAATTCATTTCATGTCATCAGTTTGTTAATCCATAGGCCATATATTTTACTAGTCTTAATTCTATGTGCTTTGCCTTTCTTAATGAAAAGTACTTAATAAATTAAATATGTGGTAGCAAGTAAAAATGACAAGCTTTCACACTTACTGTGTTTCAGAACCATGACTTGTTTTATTAATGTATTCTTGATTATTCATTCTCCAGTGCAGGCATGTTTCTACTTACATCTTACATGCATTTATCATTTCAGTAGCATGTATATTTATACTATAGGAAGTAGAAATGTAAAAAAAGAATACAAATCTAAATAAAACATAAAGTTTTTTCTTGTTCTGAATGAATCATAATAAGATTCTGTACTCAAAGAGATAATAGAGAATTCCTAAATCTAATCATAAATCTGAAACTAAACACTAAGATGCCCAGGGTGTCATGATGAAATTCCACACTTTGGATTGCTGGTCAGTAAAGAGAGTGTGGTTTTTGATGATTAGAGAATTATATTTTAAAATTATATGTCCTGAGAATGAGCTTTAAAAAAATGTAATGAACTAATAAATTAT
Organism: Perognathus longimembris pacificus; assembly: GCF_023159225.1. Taxonomy (NCBI): domain Eukaryota; kingdom Metazoa; phylum Chordata; class Mammalia; order Rodentia; family Heteromyidae; genus Perognathus; species Perognathus longimembris. The sequence continues at coordinate 61,380,178 of NC_063169.1, forward strand.
CAGAAGTAAAATGACCCTTAAAAATTTTAAATATTATATACTCAATTTTGGCCAAGTTTCATTTGTTGCTTAAATAACAATAAGCATTTTTAAACTGATTGACTAAAAACTACCACAGAGTTGTGACAGGAATAAGTCTGCACTGCTTATGTAAACTCTTGGGTATTGCTATACCTCCAAACATTCTGATATTTGTAATCATTCATATTCAGCCTGTGCCTTCTAAATATGCCTGTGAAAAATAAAATGATTACTTTGCCTCACATGTTCAGCAGGCATTCCAAATTAGCCAGCTGGTCTCTTATCAAGGTTGAAAATATACAGTCTTTTTATAAAAAGTGACAGTAAATACATCCTTGGTACCAGCCACTTTTTATGCAAGTGGATATTCCACCCGTGCAATGACTTATGATTGGAGAAGAGCAACAAAGTGTGTTACAGTAAGGAAGTCAGGAGAAGAGGGCTCCACGTTCCTTGTCAGGGCTCACAGAGAATAATTTCTTTTAAAGAAGCAAAATTACCTTCTGATATTGCAAGGCAGTCATCCCAAGGTCCACATGGTAATTTTTTTTATTATTGTTCTTTAAAAAATTTAATTGTATTGTCAAGGAGATGTACAGAGAGGTTACAGTTAAATACATAAGTTAATGAGTACATTTCTTGTCAAACTTGTTACTGCCTCTCTCATTTTTCTCCCACCTTCCCTCCTCCCCAACACCCCTCCTCCTCCGCTCTCCAATTACCCTCCCACAATTTGTGCAATTAGTTTACAATATATTGTCTTGTGATACTTACATTGCTTCGCCCTTTGTCCTTTGTCTCACCATTTTGATGTTCCCCTTCCCTTCCCTAATTCAAATGAACATTTATACAATATCCAAGGCTCCAAAATCAAATACAGTGACAGCAGGGGCTAAACCAGAGGAAAGAAAAGCACAAGAAAAAAGAAGTAATTTCACATAGTACATTAAAAGTAAGTAGTTGTTGTTATTTTTAATGTACTGTTATTATTCTTGAAGATTCAGAAGTCATCTAAAAACATGACCTATTAGAGTAGTTTAGTACCAAGAGTACCAGTTCTATTTGCAAATGCTGTCTAAATTATGTGTTGTTACAAAATTGTGGTCAGAGATGGTGTTAAAATTTCACTAGTCCTTTCTATGTGGTGCCTTTCACATGTTCTAATAATTCCCCACATTTTTACTTACTGTTTTTTTTTCCTTTTTGTTGTATTTTGTTCTATTATTTTATTCTGTGTTTTTGCTCTATTTTAAACTACCTTAAACTTTTTGGAGCCTATCTTTGGTAATCTAACTTCTGTCACCAGAATTATACGACATATGTCAGAGACAAAAAGCAATACCCAAACTATCTATGTTTCACAAGACTTAGAGTCCAGTCTTTCACAGATCAAGAGACAATAAACAAACAAATGGCTATTGGGCTGTGACAGGCTTTAAAGATCTTCCATTTTAGTCCACAGTAAAAGACCAGAAAGAGAAACTGGAGAGGCTCAGATCACACCGCGGAGGGAGGGCCTTCAGACTTGCTCCTATTCACACCCTAGCAGCCTTATCTCCTCTGCTTGGTCTCCTTTGTGAGGAAAAGCAAGATAATTGTTCCAAGTTGACATTCTTCATGGCTCTATTATTCGTGCTCTCTTTTCTCAAAAACTCATGTCACTAACCACCTCTCTGTGTGTATTGATTAAGCACCTGCCCACAGACAGGGCACTACAGCGGACAGAGAAGGGAACAATGTAGACAAGTTGGGCTGATAGAACAGTTGCCCAGCATGAATAAGGCACCCATACAGAACCCATACGGAAAAGCATAACGAGAGTCAATCTTCGGAAGAGAGAATAAACAGCCAGTACATGTAAGGCCCAGGATGTAATACATGGTAGTAAATGCTTTGAAGAAAAACATGACTGGACAAGAAGATAGGGAATACATTTCATATTTCGGGTTGAAGGGGAAGGGTGGAAAGGATGAATGACCTATTAAGTGGATGTCACAGAACAGGTGACACTTGAGGAAAAGCCTGAGAATGGAGATAGCCATGTGACCCACTGGGACTGGGAAATTGTGGCTTTCTCTGTAAAGCCAACATTTTTGCTACCTTACACCTCCATATTTGCTCAGTATTCAACTCTGCGAAGTGGATATTTGGAGTCCTTTAACCTAAATATTTCCACTGATCCATCAAGTGTCTTTCTTTATATGGCATGTTTATATAGACCTGTCTATAGTAGCTATATTACCACCATGGGAAAAGCAAATGACTTTGTGGGTGTTTGGGTGCTCCGTCAAAGATCTAGATTAGCTTCTGGGTGACCACAGCCTGTCATTGTCTTTACTCTGCCCATCAGTCAGGTTTGCTGAATCGGAGGGCTCAAGTTAAAAGCCCTACTATTTTTGAAACACTTCATCCTGAGGCCTAGAAAGTAGAGCCAAAGGAAAATCAGTTGTGTACTTGAAAACAGCAGAGTTTTCTGACAATGACCATACCCTTGAATGACCTTTCAGGGAAAGAATTTACAGTGTGTACAGGAGGTTAACCATTAGCTGGTATTCATTGCCAGTTGAAGAACATCAACTTTATGATTAATTTTTTCCATGCATGGTTTGATGTTAAAAGAAGAAAAGACTCTTTAATTTAAAAAAGTCTCTGCTGGTGAATTGATACTCCTTTGTACAACTACTCAGTAAAATAAAATAAATGTCTGTGTATGTACCATAGACAGGAATGAATGCAAGATTTACAAGCCAAACACTTTGATGTTTACATGAACTCTATACCTACATATAAACTATAAATTCCTCTAAGATGATGGTGTGTGTCATTTATACTTCTTTTTGTTTTGTTTCTCTGAGATCAGGTCCGGCTGACTTTGCTCAGGCTGGCCTGGCAGTCATAATCCTCTTATCTCCACCTCCTGAGTTGTTGGAATTATAGGTATACACCACCATATATACACATATATGTATATGTTGCATACATATATGTATATCCATATATTCATCTATATGCCTTAGTTATAAAAATGCTATTACATCAGAAGGTAAGTTGTCTTCCTCAAACTCCCAGTACCATCTTCATTCATTCATTCATTCATTCACAGATAGTTTCTGAATGCTATGCATAGCACTCGCACAGTTTATACAATGAACTGTAGAACTACTTTTCAATAGTTCATGTATGTCTTTACTCCTTAAGATGGATGTCAGGTGTAATTAGATGCGCATTGTACAAATGCCTTCCTCAGCTTGTATAATAATGCATTGTAAAATACAATGAAACATGAAATATGTATAGGGCCATTGACTTCTGTAGTGAAATGGGATATGATCATGCTTAAATTAACTTGGATAGCTTCTTAAGGTGCAATGTAAGGGTAGCTCAGTTTAGAAAAATAGCCTGTTTAGAAAAACAACATATCACTTGAGAATTGTGGCTTACACCTGTAATACAAGCTATTGAGGAAACTGACTATGAGAGGATCATGTTTCAAAAGAAGCCTGGGTAAAAAGTTAGCAAGACCCCCATCTCAACCAATGAAATCCTGAGCATGGTAGCGCAGGCCTGTCCCCCCACCGCCAGTAAAGCATAAACAGGAGCATTGTAGCCCAGGCTGTCCAGGGAAGTTTTTAAGCATTATTCACTAAGGTAAAAAAAAAAAAATAGTTATAGAGTGCCTGTGAAGCAAGCACAAGGACCTGAGGCTGAATCCCAGGACCACATAAAAAAAAACTAGGACAGTGATATTAATAAGAGGTGAAACACTCTCAAACATTTCAGTATTCCTGATTTCTTTATTAGACTCTTAATAATAATACAAGGCCAAAGGAGATATCAAGCATGTCTTTAGCCAAGGCTTGTATATTTAAAACCTTTACAAATGTCAACATTAGAAGAACTGCTTTGAGGTCATTTGGGGTTTTTAACTTTCATTTCTTGCTGGAGAGGTAAAAATATTTCTTCTACTTTAACTATTTTACTAAAATAAATCCTTGCTAAAACTTAAAAAGAAGAAGGAGGAGGAGGAGGATGAAGAGTCGAAGAAGAAGAAAGAGGAGGAGGAGGAGGAAGAAGAGGAGAATGGCCTTTGGAAAGATGAATTAGACATACTTTTCATGTTTCTTTGGGAAAATAACTAAAAACACTGGACACTGTATATGAAACAATTAACTAGTAAAAAGCCAGAAATGGCGGTATGGCTCAAGTGGTAGAATGCCAACCTTGAGTGAAAAAAGGCCAAGCAAGAGCATGAAGCCCTCAGTTGAAGCTCTAGTTCTAGTACCAGCACCAAAAAAGAAGAAAAAGAGGAAGGAGGAGGAGGAGGCAGGGGAGGGGGAGGGGGAGGGGGAGGGGGAGGGAGGGGGAAGAGGAGAAGAATAGTGGGTAGGTCAAATTGTGTAAGGCAAGAGATCGGATGCTTTTTCTTCACAGTGTAACTTTGGAAAAACATTTTTCTTCTTCTGCACAAGCAGTTCCGAGTGGTTCTTAGCAGCCAATACCTGTCTAGGGTCTAGAACAGAGAACAGAGGTTCGCAGTGGAGCGTATTAGAGCAACACCTGGCCCACACAGCTGTCCTTACTCCAGAATCCCGCCCTCTGGCTATGGGGAGGCACTAAGCAAATCCTCTCTGGGTAGGTCGGTCTGGGGCAGGGAGGGACACTTCTCTCTCATCCTTCTCCCCTCCAGCCAGGCACCGTTCACTACTTTCCTTCCTTAACTCCTGTATGAATTCTCTAGGTCTTCATTTGAACTACTTTTCAATTAAAATTAAACAACTATTTGCCCCACTAATCCATGCAGCTCATTAGCGCATGGGGTGCATTTACTGTATAATATTTCAAATGAAGTAAAACTTCAAAGCCATTTGATAGATAGGTATGGGAAAAGGGGGGCCTGGCATAGCCAGGAGCGAGTTATAATCTCCCAAAGCTTTCCGTGGGAGAGCTAAACTTAGCCACAAACTTCACTTTCTATTTAACTCTAAGTGTGGAGCTATACGGGGCAGCTTGGGACTCTGCCTCGTCTGCTGAGAAAGCACCTCAGGATGGAGGACCGGAATGAGTCTACCTGGCCACACTCATTGTTTTCTAATCCATTGGAATCCTCTTTCCCTGTCCAAGTTACCAGGGAAACCCAGTTCTTGATGCTGCACTTAAACATGCTTGTTCTCTCCCTTGAAGCAGGGGTTCTATGTGGGAGGAGGGGTGAGGGTGAGAAGGAAACCCAGGGAGAGACGAAAGCTTGGGAGGTAATCCAGCAGCTGGGGCTGGCTTCAGCCAGAGTCTGGAGTCTGAGGTAACAAGACTATTTTACATCTGGTCCTACAGAAACCAAGGAGCACTACAGATCAGTGCCATTGCTTGCTCCTTCCTTGCCAGTCATGAAATGGATGAAACCAAACTAAGGCTTTCTATCAGCCACAGATCAGGCCTCAGCAGCCTCTCGGTGACATAGACCACGTGCACACACACCCCCCACACACACCATTCAAGTCACACAGTCACATACTGTATAGCAGCGCTTTAGTGAGCAATCACCTCAGCAGTTGTCCTGTGACTTAGTTAAAAATTTTCCGATCTTCTAATGGCATCCTGATATTGTGGCATAACGCATTCCTCCATTGTTTATAGTGATACTGGTGTAAGTCAGTCTACACTGCCAAATGTTTTAAAGGATAGCACATACACTTGTGTATGATACATGAAACTTGGTAATAGACAACTATGTTATGGGGTTATGCACTTACTGCACCATACTTCCTACAGTTATTATGCAGTACAGTACCATCCTGCTCCTTGTATGGTACAATTTAGCATTAGCAGCAACCCAAACCAGCTCGTGTTTACCAAGTCTCTTCGCTGTGTCAGGAGCGGTGTTAGCAATTGAGTTAAACTTTGGAGGTCTGTATAAGTACGCTACAGTATACACACAGTGATGAAATCTGCTAAAGATGGAGTTCTCACAACATCTCATCCAGTTTTCTCACATCCAGCTCATGCTATCTGACTTAAAAGGCTTTTATTATCATGTGAATATTCATGGTCTTTACAACTGGTCTAGAGAGCAAATAGTTAAAGCATTCTAAGCAATAGGGAAGATTTGTTTCTTAGAAACTAACCCCTGGGCTCTAGTGAATAAGTTCTTTTACTTCCCATTTTAGAAATAATATTAGCTAGGTGTCAGTGGCTCAATGCTGTAATCCTAGTGACTCAGGAAGCAAACATTTGAGGATCATGGTTCAAAGGCAACCTGGGTAGGAAAGTCCATGAGACTCTTATCTCCAGTTAACCAACAAAAGGCCAGAAATGAAATTGTGGCTCAAGTGTAAGGTGCCAGCTTTGAGAAACAAAACTAAAGGACAACATCTAGACCCTAAGCTCAAGCCCCAGACCTGTCACAGATGATGGATAGATGATAGATTATGATAGACAGATAGTAGACAGACAGACAAATGATAGATAGGCAGACAGACAGACAGACAGACAGACAGATAGATGGAGGATAGACCGACAGAGTCTATCATACCAGAGCCTCACTAGATAGAGTGAAAGAGTACCCCAGGAAAAAAAGAAGCTGAAATTGAAAACAGTCAGGCAACGGACAAGTGAAAGGCTAGGAAGAATATACTCACATGAAAAAAAAAAATAATAGAATAAATAAAATTTAAAAATAAAATAAAAGCCTAGAACTCAAGATTGTGCTTGCAAGTAATAAAGAGGATGAGTGGCAGGTTCTTACCATATTCTAAACACTCTAAAAAAGATGGCGTCCTTCGAGACTCTACAGTCTCTTAAGCTCTTTCCAAGATGGCCTCGTGTCCCCCTGGGTGTGTCATCTGATTGCTTATTCAGGTTTTCAACCTGAAAGTTCTTTTAAGTCACATGGTGCTGGTGAGGCCTGGCACAATCAGAATGCTTACTCACAATGCCAATGTCCTCTTTCCAGCCAACGTGCTGAATAAGGAGTTGCCATTGGTTACCTGTTCACTTACTGTACCTTAGGCGTGGTATGCATCAGGTCATAATTGCATGTGGAAACAGCCTTTCTATTTTCAGATCTTCTATTGCTGGTCCTGTAATAGCAGTTTTTTTTTTTCTTTTCATATAAAGAGTGAGTCAGAAGCAGATAAAAAGAGAAGCATTTGATTGCCCTCATTCAGGCTCTGGCTTTGGCTTGTCATTAAATCGAAGGCTTATTTGAGATTCGTTCCATTATTGGCAGTAACCCATTCTTACCCTGCTTCTGTGAGAATCGAGTTTGCGTGTAATTTCGTGTTTTATTTGTTCTTCATGCACGACTTCCAAGATGTGCTTATTGTTATGCACTGTTCCTGGGGAGTCTCACCTTGAAGCATGCTTCAAAAGCTGGCAGAAAACGTTGATTCAGTCTGTGGGTTAGCCATGTGGAAATGACAGTATGAAAATCAAATTGGATTTAGAAGCTAAGTTCTTTATTCCTTGCCTAAGATAGTGACTGCAATTTAATGTTAAAATGGCATCATTTTAACAGTTTTTACTTTCTTTACATGTGAAGTAAGTAATGCTCTGAGCCAGTTGAATCATTAAAAACCTTTTCTTATTTCTATCCAATTTTTCTTTGGACTAAGAAAATGTGACTACCTCAGACAGTCTTCTGGTGAGAGCTTAGAGGAGTATATATTTCACTTCTATAATGTTTGATGGTTCCTCAAGAATATATCTTATAAATGTATATTTGTGTGCCCATGAATGTGCATGTACTTTCCTATTGAATTATTTCTCTATGCCCAGTCTCTAGTGCCTGCTAAATCTCTCTCCACCCATGCTATTCATGTTATGTATTATCGTAAGTAAATAAGTGTATATGTTAAGATCATTTCTTACTCATATGTCACCTCTAACCTTTGTGTAAAATGTCCTTTGCATTAGCATAAATATTAAGAAGATGCCATTTCTGCTATATATAGGGCTGCCTTCAGCTAATCAGTTTTTCATGCATTTAAATAGGAATATTAGAATGATGGTAATTACTTTAGTTTTCCATGAATGACCCATCAAGACATTGCATTTCACTAGATGGGTATTGCTCAGGGTTGGGAGGACAGGATCAGTGGTTTCCTGGGTGAGAATATCTTCACTGTTCTGATGGTGACTTGAAATAAATTCATTCTTAAGTCTATTATTTTTTTTTCCTAAGAGTAAATGCATGAGGAAGATTAGGATAATCTGAAGTGCCTAGAGACCAAGGGGAATTGTAATTAATTATAAAATATGACCTATTTATTAAATCTCTGAGAGACAAAAGATTTTTGAAGAAGATAAAACCACACACACACACACACACACACACACACACACACACACACACACACACACACACGGTGGGGGGAGGAATGTGAGAGAATTCCTATGATTTTTGAAAATGTGCCTTATAGATTTCTTCCTTTGCACAGGCACATGTAATTTTATAATTTTCACACACAAGCCAACCTTAAAAGGGTGAATTTTAAATGCCCTGAACTTCTGCATGACATCTGCATATCCTCTAACTAGCTTTACTCTGCTGCAGTTAGATGCTACTCAGGACAGAATATTTTAAACCATGGCTGCTTAGCACTACCTAGAGGCTGATGACTGGGTTTTCACTGGGTTTTCTGTGATGCAGAGCAATGTTTGTTTACATCAAGATATGGAAATAATTGCATACTTTGCTTCATTGTCTTACAAAAATTAGTAGGAAATTGGAGAAAATGATTGTTTTGGTACTGCAAAAAGCATAGTCTTTTAAACCTACAATCCAGAAAAGGGAAGAAATCTCAAAACATCTTGTAAGTAGCAAATATTTAGCTCAATGAGATAATTGTTGGACTAAAAGAAGACAAATAGGTATTCAATGAGTAAGAAGAGCAAAAGTGAGACCATATTTTCAGATTATAGAAAGTCATACACAAATTCGTATGTGTAATGCTTATATATAGAAATAAAGGTTTATTCTTATAAATACATAAAATAGAATAAACTAGAATGATAACTGATTACCCCTGAGGATGGGGTGAGATTTGTGTAGACTGTACAGAAACTTTTCCCTTCAGTATTGACTCTTTTTGTAATGCTTCTTTATATGCTACTTGAATAGTTTAAAAACAGTAACAAGTAAATAACTAAAAGGACATGTATTTAGATAAAGCTTTCAAATATATCCACAGTTTCCGTCTGTCTGTCTGTCTGTCTATCCATCATTTGTGTGTGTGCTGGTCCTGGGGCTTGAACTTAAGGCCTGAGCACTGTCAGTGAGCTTTTTCATGCATGGCTAGTGCTCTACCACTTGAGCCACAGCTCCACTTTCAGATTATTAGAGATAAGAGTCTCAAAGAGTTTCTTGCTGGGCTGGCTTTGAAATGCAATCCTCACATCTCAGCCTCCTGAATAGCTAGCTTTACAGCCGTGAGTCACGAGTGCTTGGCAAGATTTTATATTATTTACAATTTTACTTATTTTATTTGGATATACTGAATTTGAACTCAGCCCTTGTGCTTGTTTGGCTTGCTTGCTTAGCTGGTGTTCTATCACTTGAACCATGCCTCCAGCCTGATTAAAATTTTTAGAATACTTTCCATAGGTCATAAAACACTCCAATCTCTGAGTTATTAATCTCTTACTTTTCTCAGGAATGGTCAATGCACAGAACACCTAAACTCCCTACACATGAAACAAAGTCGGGTCCTCTTCACATTCTTATGGGTCCAGTGCAAAGTGTAGTGATTTTTTTTTGTCTTTTGGGGAAGTGATGACATTGAGGCTTACCAGGATTGTCCCCAAATTCATAGGTAGATGAGCTCAAAGTGAACCCATGAAGGCATAGAAACATAACAAGAGCATGATCTTAAAAATTAGATAGACCTGGATTCAAATTCCAGCTCTTCCAACTTAAAACTGTGGAACCCCTTCCTTAGCTCAGACCTCAGTTGCCTATGAATTACAGTTGTGCTTTTCTAATGGCTTCCACCTGATAGCACCTGATAACATGAGACTGGAGATAATGCACAACACATTGTTATGGCTTGGAAATGAAGTGCCTGCCCCCCAGTAGGCTCATCGATAACAGCTTGCTTGCCTGCTTATGAGAACCAAGTGAATGGATAGTGAGTTGATGGATGGATTCATCCACTGATGGATTCATAATTGAATGGAAGTAGTAGCAACTGTAGAAGGAAGTGGGTCACTGGAGGTGTGCCTCTTGTCCCCAGCCTCTTCCTCCATCCCTCTTTCTCCTCCCAGCTGTGATGTGAAGAGCTTTCTTCCCCACCCAATTCTACCAAGGTGCTTCAGTCTCACCCAGAGCCTGCAGCCGGGGAGCCTGCCCATCATGAATGTACTCTTTAAGCAACAAGCCAAACCAAACTCTTCCACCTTGCTGTTTTTCTTTGTTCTTATTTACTTGCTTATTCTGAAGTGGGGATGCTGGATCTAACTGGCGCCATCTTGGCCACATGGTGGGTAGGGAATTGGGTTACACTGACACCAGTGGGTTTAACTGACACCATCTTCATAGTGGAGGAAGGGGACGTCCCACCTCCCAGGTACTAGGCCTGCCTGAATTCCTAGAGGCAGAGCCAGGGACTTGAACAATAGATTACTGGACCTGCCAATCTTGGGTCAGGAACTCTCAAGATATCTGTGTCCCTGCCCTCTGACCTGACCTATTTAGGCCCAGACCAGCTCAGACGCCATTACACCATGCCTCGTGACTCCTGTGTCTCCTGTCTTCTGTCTCTCCTCTAGTCACCACGGTGTTCCACTCCAGCTCTGCACTGAGGTTGACTTGGTTTGTTGGTATTGTTTTTCTTCTCTTTCTTTGCTTTACTACTGTCACGTCTCAGTTTTCTAACAGTGTTAACGGTATTCAGGGGGCTACAGGTCTGTGTGACAAGAGTCTCCCTATAGTCATTGGCTTCCCAATAGAGACTCCCAATTTGACCACTCAGAATTTGGCGCTGTAACAATTCTGTCCTCTGTAGTTTTGTTTTCATCAACAACTTTTACATAGTAAAAAGCTATTTGATGAATCATATCCCAGTGGCTCATGTCTGTAATCCGAGCTACTCAAAAGGCTGTGACTGGAAGATCCCAGTTAGATGCAAACTCCAGGCCTAAAGTCTGTGAGATTCATATCTCCAATTAACCACCCCAAAAATTCAGAAGTGGAACTATGGCTCAGATGGAAGAACTCCCAACTTTCAGCAAGAGAAGTTTGAGTGAACACCACTGACACCCAAGTACAATCCCTAATCCCTACACAAAAAGAAAAGGGAAAAAAGGAAAGCTAAGTAATGCACATCTCAAATGGCATGTTACCCAATAAAATGGTACGTCACTATCCTTTTCCCTTTCAAATTCATATATTTTTGCTTGATTTTTTTCCCTCTTATCTTGTTCCTTTGTATGTTTTCCCTTTTCATGGAAGTTGCTCTGTTATAGTTCACATTTCTGAACTGGTTTGATTTTAACAAAGTATTTTTACCTAGGCTCCTTGTATTTGCTCTTCTGACAAATGGATCATTAATTACCAGTCCTTGTTATTAACTTTCCTGTTGATCTCCAGTTGCTCCTCTGTCACTGGGATCTAGAATATTTACTCAGAGATACAAATTTAGTGTCAACATAAAGCTCAAGAGACCATGTTTTATGTTCTCTTGGGTTTCATGTCATCAGCACATTATATCAACACTTGGAAAAAAGTTTAAGTAGCTATTGGCTTTTGTTGCTGATACCAAGATTTATTGGCTCAAGAATTATCGATCATGGGCAAATCTCAGCCATTATTATACCTTCAGGACAAATAAATCTTTATCAGCTGAACATGAATCGATATAATTATGCTTCACTTAGGCATATCTTTTTCCTAACCATATTGGGTTTTCAACCAAATCATGAAATATGGGAGAAACTATTTAGGGAGGCAGTTGTGAGAAATTATGCCAAGAATACCCAGCAGTGCCCACACTAGCTCAAGCCAAGCCTTGCCAACTCTGGCTGACAGAATTGCAGTATTCATTACAAAATGTCTAGCTAATTTTTGAAGATAGTAACTCAGAGATGCAAAAGCATCATAGAACAGAATAGGAGACTTCCACAATGAGAAGCAAACACATATGGCAAACACATCGTATGCTAGGAGAGACAGCCAAGAGATGTCTACAATAGGAAGTCAGAGAAACTGTGTAAAGCTAGAGGATCTGAATTTTATTCTAATCCTTCCTGGGTGACTCTAACATGTAGCCTTCAAGGAACGACTTACCCATTATTAGATGCAAGAAATAACCTTCAACATTTCCTTATGTTAGCATAGGAGGCTTTGATGTCTGGTGGGGCTAATGCAACAATATGTCCTTGGATGAAATGGAACTTTCCTCTCTTCATTATATGATCTCTACCCAAGCTAGCTAATCGTAGCTAGGTAACTAGTAACCTACTGCATGCACATGTGCACTAAAGGCTAGATTGCTTTTCTGTCATATTTCAACTTGACTTTGGTCTGATGTTTAAGCTGTGAAAATTCTTTTGTGTTTTATTGTCAGGATAATTCATTATCCTTCCCAGCCTCATGCCACTTAAGCATTTGGTTATCTTCTCTCTCTGTCTCTCTGTCTCTATCTCTCTGTCTCTGTCTCTCTGTCTCTGTCTCTGTCTCTGTCTCTCTGTCTCTGTCTCTCTGTCTCTGTTTCTCTCTCTCTCTCGCTCACTCTCGCTTTTGCTCACTATCAATCCAGTTACTGATAGAAGAAGTTGGAAATGTTAGCAGCAAAGTCTTGGGTTTGTTGTTGGTGGTGGTTTTTGTGCTGGTCTTGAGGCCTGAACTTAGGCCTGGGCACTATCCCTCAGCGTTTTTTGCTCAATGCAAGCACTCTGCCACTAGAGCCACAGCTCTACTTCCAGCTTTTTGGTGTTATTGGTAGGTAAGAATCTCATGGACTTTCTCTGCCTGGGATTGGCTCCTGACTTCCTTCTTCAGATCCCAGTCTCCTAAGTAACTAGGATTACAGGCGTAAGTCACTGGTACCTGACAAATTTAACATAATTGTTTAGGAACTGATAGGGACTTCTAGCCTGATTCTCCACTCTGTGTAGATGTTAAGTTTTATAAATTGCCATACTGAAACTTAAAAAAAAAATTAATAGGGTTGATGGTTTTCGAGTTAGCATCAAACTGCTTGCCAAAACTTGCACATAACATTAACTGCATAGAAGTGTGATTAATATTAGGCAAGCAATGCTGACTTCTTACATACAACAAATCTCTTTACTTTTCTACATATCCTACTGTCAAGTTCAAACTGGCTTTGTTGTCAGTGTCTTCTGATCTCTAGTTGACCATTGACCCCACAGATAACTTTGAAACCAAAGCTAACTGGCCCAGAATTACAAATGGAGGCTGGAAAGGCTTTGTTATGTAGAAGTCTGTTCTTAATCATTTGCCTTGCCCATGATGTAGAGCCGTCTACAAATGGCACAGTAACCTTATGGGGTGTAATGTCCAGTTCCTGGGATTCTAAGTAAAGAAAATGAAGAGACAAGAGGATTAGCCATGTCTTTACTTTTATCTCTTTTTTTTTTTATCGAAGATGTTCTTTTTGTGATGCTTAGAAATCAAAGAATACATTGTACTGCAAATGTGGATGGCCACAACGCTCAGCTGCGGGTTACTGTCTACTTAGCCAAAACATACAAACATACTCAGTGGAGCCGGAAAAAGGCACAAACCACAACTCCACCATTTCTGTAGCACCTGGCATTGGCCACAGAGCTTTATGAACTGGTACAACAGTGAGAGAGAAACCAAGGAAGGTTCTAGAAAGCCCAAGACATCTTAGGACGACTGCTTTAGTAGTCATCGGTACCATCATAGTAAAACCCACGGTCAAGTTTTACATTCATATACATCCAATCTGTCTTCCTTACCTTGCTCATTGCTTTATGGCAGGCGTAGTCCTTTTGTACACATTCACTTCCTTTTTTGAAACTTTTCTTGAGTTATCATTTCACTCTTACAGAGCATGCTGACGTTCATGAAACCTGGAGAAGAGCCCCAAGACTCTCCGGGGCTGACCATATACCCTAGATTGAGATTTCTAGTTCTCTCATTCCTGAAATGCAGCTAGCTCTCGGCTTCTCTAAGTGATGTTTTTCTCTACTTATTCTTCAAATATTTCTGAATATTTCAAAAGCCATTCAGACATCCTGCATCCCTTTGTCTCCTTTTGGGACAATGGCAACCTGGAATCCAATATTCTCTCAAACATACTCACTGTCTCTCCATCTCTGTCAGGCCCTTGTGAGAAAGAGCCTGTGCGACCGGCTGGGTACACTCAGTGGGCATTTGATCCATTCTCTTGATGCCCTGTGAAGTCTTGATGCCCTGTGGTGCTAGACTGTGTGCAGACATTGCTTTCACCAATCTTAGTCATTTTGTGGTGTGTTTATCTGTTTGCCTACTTAAATAAATGCATAGGAGGTAATTAGTGTGCTTAGAAAGGAATATTTATGTAATGTAGGGTCAGAGAAAGCCCCGTACCAGAGATTAGATTTGTAATGTAAAATTGGGTGATCATTTATGGATCTTGGTGAGAGAAAGGAAAACATAACACACACACACACACACACACACACACACACACACACACACACACACACACACACACACCATAAGGATTAGAAGGGAGGGAGCTTCTGGGACTTCTGGTGTTACAGAGCACTGGATTGACTGTCAGGCACTCAGGTTTTAGAATATGCCAGTGCTGAGCCTATATGCTGGGGCTTGGTGAAAAATCACTCCCTTCAGTACTGTAGAAATTTAAGATAAACTTGTTATACAGTATAAATGTTCTGGAACCATAATGATACATTTCTGTTGTAAATACTGAATCCACTTTTTAAAAACCCCATGAAACATCTTTTAAGGTAAACTTATAATATTCCCTTTGAGTGCTGTTAACCATTCTCACACTGGAAAAATAAGGGGATGTACCATCTTCCACACAGCATTTATCTTAGGTAGACCTAGGGATGGGATGTGTTTTCCTATGCTGATCTCTGCTTGATTCCTTTTCTCTCTGCTGGGGTGGTAAGCCTGGGCTTCATTAATAATCACAGCTCATGTGAGAATGAAGAATCAGCATAAACCCATCCAACCTCCACTGAGCAGCCCCCAAAGTTAATTCAGAGGTAGAGCGTTTCCTTCACTCCTGGTCATGTCCAAGCCATTGAATCCATATTTCCTAGCTTGGATTAAAGGAATTGCTTCACGAGATTTCTGAGGCAGAAAGTAAAAACATGTCTCTGTCTTAAAAGCGAGTAAGTGCTATCAAACCACTTTAGTAAGGACAGTGCCATGGCTCTGAAAAGGCTGAACACTGTCATAGAGAAATTACTTGGATGGGAGAAAGAGCAAATGAGTGATGATGGTTCATGATAAGATCATGTCGCCACTGCTTTATAAACAAAAGCTTTTCCACACACAAAAAAAGAAAAAAAAACAATGTCAGCAAAAGCTTCACGTCTTCTTGCTTTACTGAGCATGAAATGGGATTTAAAGATGGCACTAAATGGATTATTAAACTGAAGAAATGATGTCCTGTGATCTTTCACACAAAGCCCCCCCTCTGAAAAAAAAAACAAAAAACAAAAAACAACTTCAGATCATTGTATGAGGAACCAGAGCAAACCTTTCAGTGGGCAAATGGGAAGTTCTATTTCTCACCTCCACCCTAGAACTGTGACTGTTTGCAGGAGTTGACTATTGTGCCAGTTATTGCTATGTATGCATTCCCTAGAAAACAAATATTTATGACTACTTCTACACTTCAGACATACAAAAAAACTTCTCCTTTCCTGTACTGAAAAGGAAATATTTTTAAATTCATGACTATTTGTTTTTATTTGTACCATTTTCTTTACTATTTTTTTTACTTCCAAAGGTCCCAGGTGAAAACATAAGCAATGTGTATAAAACTTTGGTTCACTCGGGCATCTGTAAATGAGTTACACAATGAAGTTCCACATAATAAACATACAAAAAAAACTAAAAGGATAGAATTATTATTATCTCCTACAGTTCTACAGCAAAAATTGCATTAATATGTATCAAGGATCCAGACTACAAAATGAGGTTAGCAGCAACTACATACTTTCCTGAATTGTTTCTGAAAGTTGTAATCATTTTAATATGATGAGTTCGTTAAACACAAATGCCAACCCCTATGGAACTGGGAATGTGGCCTAGTGGTAGAGTGCTTGCCTTAGCATGCATGAAGCCCTGGGTACGATTCCTCAGTACCACATACACAGAAAATGCCAGAAGTGGCACTGTGGGTCAAGTGGTAGAGTTGCTAGCCTTGAGCTAAAAGAGCTCAGGGAAAGTGCCCAGGCCCTGAGTTCAAGTTCCAGGACTGGCAAAGAAAAAAAATCAACCCCTAAAATGGTTTCCTAAGTCTGAAAACTTAATGTGTGTGTGTGCACACACGCATGCATGCACACACATATATGTATGTGTATACACATATATTGAGTCCTTTATAAGACTTAGGAAACCATTTTGGGGATACATATATACAGGACTTGTAGTTTTTTGGATGATATCATAATAATAAACTGCACAATTTGAATAGATACTCCCTCTGAAAAAGAACTAAAATTAATAGAATTTCTAAAACACTTGAAAATGCTATTTAAAAATTGACAAAGATCCAAAAGTACTTGAAGTAGAAAACAGAGATGCAGACTAATTACTGAAATCAACAGCTAATGGGAGGATGTTTGTTGAAGCTGACCATGGTATGCAAGTGAACAAGAGTTACAGATAAGGAAGGGCATCTCCTCTATGCCAGTATTACCCGTTGGAATTCCTCTTAGATTAAAATGTAAAGACAGGGGTGCTGGTGGCCATGCCTTTAAACCTAGCTACTCAGGAAGCTAAGATCTGAGGACCATGGTTCAAAGCCAGCCAGGCTAGGAAAGTCCCCGAAATTCTTTCCAAAAATGTACTGAAATAAAAAGCCAGAAATGAAGCTGTGGTTCAAGTGGTAGAGTGCTAGCCTACAGCAGAAGAAGTTCAAGGACAATGCCCAGACTCTGAGTTCAAGCCCCAGAACTGGCACAAAAATAAATAAAAAATAATAATACCGATCTTAATCCAGCAGTGCATAAGAGATATTGGTAAAAAAATGTTTGCATTAAATAAACTAAGTTTATTTAACAATATTATATCAATTATCATGTAAGTGATTTTAAGAATAGTATTATTAATTCAAAAGATATAGAAAAAACATAGTTTCTAAGAATCTTAACAAAACATGGAATTTTCTTTAGAATGCAAAGGACACTGCCCTATTATGTAACTGTACCCCTTTTACACAACACTTTGTCAAAAAATTAATTAATAAATAAATTTTAAAAAAAAGAAAAGGACAGAGATCTTAGTTTTTTGGCTGTGCAGGAAGGAATTGAAAATTTAAGAATATGGAAATATTTATTTAGTAATAGAAATATTATCTCCCATCCCCATAGCTTGGCAATAGTTATAAAGTTTTATTTACCAATCAACTACTTTAAAGTTTTTTTTTAATGGCCATAATGTAAGGGGGTTATTTCTTAAAAAAAAATAAACTAAAATAAACCCCAGAGTCTCACACATTTTATCAAGGATATCTTTATTAAAACGGTTTACATGGGCTGCGTGCTGATGGTTCACACCTAAAAATCCAAACTACTCAAGGGGCTGAGATGTGAGGATCACACTTCAAAGCCAGCTGGGGCAGGAAAATCCATAAGACACTTATCTCCAGTTAACAGTTAACCACTAAAAATGCCAGAAGTGGCGTTGTAAGTGGTAGGGCACAAAAGCTCAGAGACAGCCCCTAGGTCCTAAGTTCAAGACCCAGGACCAGCACACACACACACACACACACACACACACTCACACACACAATTTTAATGGCTTATGTATGGGCCATAGGTAAGCTCTCTCTCTCAGATAGATAGATAGATAGATAGATAGATAGATAGATAGATAGATGTTAGGTAGGTAGATGATAGATAGATAGATAGATAGATAGATAGATAGATAGATAGATAGATAGATATGCACACACATATACATGCACATATACATATGATTATATGTAGGTAGATTATATATGATACAGATGATAGATAGATAAATAGACAGACAGACAGGACAGATAGATCATATCTAATCTGGACAAAGCTCTTTAGGGCCCAAATTCATTGGATAGGCTTCAGCTCTGTCTTTTACTTGTTCTCTGGTTGAGGTGAATAAGCCCACTTTCCACCAGCCCAAGTCTTTCTTCTTGATCCAATTCTGAGCACTTGCATTGAGCCTGTATAGGACTTTGTGTCTTTATATCAAATAAGTTGAAGGCACTGTTCAAAATCTGCTTCTATGGAGAGGGGGCTGGAACGTGGGTCAAGTATACCTTTGATGTACTGCTAATTATATTCGGATAATTTATTGAAAGAAGAGAGAATAATTTGGGGAGCTTTGGCAACCTGCATGAATAGAATTGATGATGGGGAAAAAGGCTTATTATAAATAGCCTTGGAAGTGGAATATATTTGAATGGGATTAAAGATATTTATCAGCAGGAAGGGCGACAGTTCACAGAGTGATTTGCTTGGCTATTCAGCTACTGAATGTGATGAGATCCCTCTAACTCGACTTCCACAGCTCCTCTCAAATTTCATAGCTTAAATGCCCACAAGCAGTACGATTATCATTAAAAAACCAACTTCAGCAAAGAGAGAGAGGGAGAGAGAGAGAGAAACAAGAATGTCAGCAGAAATGCAAAGTTCTAAATTATGTTTGAGAAATTATTATGTAGGATTTGGAACTATATGAAGTGTACTTTCAGATTGTCTTGCTCTCTCTTTCCCTTCTTCCTTTCCTCCCCCCTCTCTTCCTCCTTCTCCCCTCTCCTTTCCTTCCTCTCTCTCCCTTCCTGCCCCCCATCCCTGCTCCATGATTATGGGTGCTGTGTTTGTTATGTTGTTTCTGACCTACACCATGCACCTAGGCCTACCGTGGCTGCATCTGACCCGAATGACGAAATATACACACATTTGCTCTTGTCACAATTCCCTAAGCAATACAGTGCAATACATGCACAATACATGGTGCATATGATGTAGAAGGTATTATAAATAGAGATTGAAGCATATGGGAGGATGTGAGTAGGTTCTATGTAAATACTATGCCCTTTTTAGAAACAAACTTGAGCAACTGGGGTCCTGGATTCAACCTCTCTCAGATACCAAGGGAACACCATACATTATAACTAAATATACATATATCTATGTAGATTTTTTACCTCGATATTTTATGTTGTATATACATATATATAAATAACATAAGCAGTTCAACAATTTTTTAGAAACTTTACCCATCACTAAAACAGTTCTGACTTTGATTGGCTTCAGTTAGGATTCATCTAGGATCCATGAATTTAGTTGGTGAGTGGCTGGGTCTAAAGTCCCTTCAAAGAAATTCCAGACCCTAGGCGGTGTCCCCCGATCCTAGTGAAACTTCACTCATGTGTCTGATTAATATCGGCTCACCTTTGGGATCTGCTTTCAGTGGGTCACCTAGAGGTGCTCTCCGCTCCTTCCTGTCCCAAAGCCTGGGTTCAGAGCTCCAGCATCCCAGGAGAGATGAGGGCGAAGCTCAGTCTTTTGACATGACATTTCTTGGAAGTTTCACCGCTTACCTCCAAGCTCAGAGAACCACAAGTAAGAAGGGCACAGATGATGGAAGACTCTGTGGTGTACCTCTGGGACTACACCCAATATGGCCCAGGTCTAGTAATTCTGTACCTTACCTATATGCTAAGGAGCATATAGTCCTAAAGGACCATCCCTTTCTTCTTGAAAAACCTTGACTACAGAGAAAGTTGTCTTTCCATGCACACACCATGACTGCCATCACTACCACCACCACCCCCTTCCTTCCTGTACCAATCCACAGTAATGACATAGACTTGATCACCATTATTCTTGTTCTTAATGTAAAAGGCAGAAGCTGGAAGTGCCCACTAACTGTTTCATAGCAATTGTGACATCGCTAAACACACATCATCATTCATACTTTTTTTTTCAGTGCCACTGCCTTGTTCTCCCTGGCTTTTGGGTCTGTACTCTAAGCCATAAAGTAGTAACTAAGTAGATTTCTCATAACCTGTAAAAGATGGTGACTTTCATTCACTGCTGGTGACTCACCTCTGCAGTCAGTGACTCAGAAGGATCATGGGTCCAAGCTAGCCAGATACCACAAATCCAAAAGACTCCTATCTCCATTGAATCAAAACGCCAGAAGCTGGGGTATGGTTCAAGTGGTATAGCACCAGCCAAGATCAGAAAAGACCCAGTGAGAGCATTAAGGTCTGGAGTTGAACCCATAGTACACACACACACACACACACACACACACACACACACACACACACACATAATTGAAGTTCCAGCAGCTCCTCTTCATTTATTAAAGTCTCTATCCTCTTGGTACAACTCAGTGGTATTTTTGCCAGACAGTTCTCTTGATAACTTTGTGTATATGTGTGTGTGTGTGTGTGTGCGTGCGTGTGTGTGTGTGTGCTTGTGTGTTCATTTGTGTTCCACTCCATTACGAATGGTTGTAGCTATAAATGTCAGAGATAAGCCTTTGTCCTATTTGGGATCCTGGTAAGAATGAGAAGGGACAGGGCCTTAATGTGCCAGAGAGAAGTGGTTTTTAAGATCTTAGCAAAGACTTTTTATAGTCACACTTTCAGCCTTGCTCACAGGCTACTTTTCACTGAAACCTTTTGCATTTTCAACCCTGGATTTGATCTCTTGAAAGGCATTCCTTAGATCTATAATCAAATGCTATCTAGGCAGGTAAAGGAGAAAGAATATCATCTCAAACCCAGCAAATCGGAGTCCTTTCAATGAAACCATGCTTTCGGTCGCCGTTCTCTTTCCTTTTGTGTTTTGTCCTAGACCATGAGAAGCCAGATGGGGGTTTCAGCAATTTTCCTGGGAATCTTCTTCCTCCAGTGTCGGGCCATTGAGTCTGCCTCTGGGCTGGAGCCTCATGTAAGCTGCTGCCAGGAGCACCGCCCTGTACCCTCTCCTCCTGGCCTGGACTTCTCACAGGCTGGGACCAGGATTCTAAGACCAAGTAACATCAGAGTCACCTCTCTCCCTGTGTACATTCAGTCCTGCTCAGATTTGAGGTGGGGAGCCCAGACCTCCTCTTCTGCTGTAGCATTGTAAAGAAAGCTTGTAGAATGGCATATCTTGGGAAATCAGATCTGCCACCCAAGTGATAGCCACAAAGCCCTTATGATAATTCTTGGTTGTCTATTTATAATCCTTTAGAAACTTGTCAACAGAATTCCAGATGATATTCAAGGGGCTGGAGGCCTCGCTCCACTGCTAAAGCACTAGCCAATGAGCAAAAGCACCAGGCACTAAGTCAGAGTCCCAGTCTCAGACAAACAAAAAGAAAGAAATGCAAATTTTTCCTGATTCTCTGCCTTGTATACACATTGTAGTATAAAATAAGTAGCATTTTCCACATATCAGAATAAACAGAAAGGAATGGATGAAACTGAAGGAACTGATTTGCCTTTTATGTTTTAAGGTATAAAATAAATCCAAGGAAACTCTGTGTGTATGTGTGTGTGTGTGTGTGGTATGTGTGTGTATGTATGTCTGTGATGGTATTGGGGCTTGAACTCAGGGCCTAGACATTGTCCCTTATCTGTTTCATTCCAGGGTGTTGGTCTACCACTTGAGCCATAGCTCTACTTGGGTCTTTTTGCTGGTAATTTGGAGCTAAGAGTCTTATGGACTTGGGCTGGTCTGACTTTGAACTGCAATCCTCAGATCTCACATTACTGAGTGACTAGGATTACAGATGTGAGCCACCAGTACCTACCCCCAAGGAACCCTTTTGATGAAGGTCATTTCCAAACTCAGGCAGTAGGGAAGTGTCCTTTATATAACTGTGTCTCCTATAATCCTTCCAAATAAGCCATGAGGAAGCACCCAAAATTGGATTTGACCTCTTGCTTAAAAACTTTCATGAAAATGTCCATCAAAATATCCTAGTCTAGTCTGGGCCAAGTACCAATGACTCACGCCTATAATCCTAGCTATTAGGGAAGCTGAGATCTGAGGATCGTGCTTTGAAGACATCCTGGGCAGAAAAGCCTGTGATACTCTTACTTCCAATAAACTACTAAAAGGAAAACAAAATGCTAGAAGTGGCGCTGTGGCTCAAGTGGTAAAGCACTCACCTTGAGCTCAGAGATAACACCTATGCCATGAGTTCAAGTGACAAGACTGGCACCCGAAAAATAAAATAAAATAAAATTCCAGTCTATAGATGGGTTTTCCACATTTAAAATTTTCAAGTATGAAACATCTTCTGTATTTGAAACCTACTCTAGAAGAACCAAAATGAAGGCAGAAAACTGTGACAGGAAGCCGTTTGTGAACTGCCAGACACACAGGTAAATCTGGAGGCCTGCTGGTATGGATGGGCTCCAGGTTGAAGCTTTCTGAATCTCCAGGCTCATGTCTTAACCAAGCCACCGGCAGCCACACTGAAATAATTTCTCCCATTTCTGAGCTAGCAAAGCTCAGCATTTCCAGAAGGTTTCATTCATTTGAAGCGTCCCCGGGGGCACACATGCTAATGAAAACTTCTTAGACTCTTGCACTGTGGCCTGAATCTGGGAAAACAGCCTCGTTGAGCAGAGAAAGGAGAACTCGGGCAGGGCGCTGCGCATTAATTCTCCCAAATAGAAAGACTATAACCATTCTTCTTTTTAAAATTAAGCTGGTTCTTTCATGCCAGGGATCATTTCATTTCTATCAATACCTCTTAAAGGAGAGAATGCCTGTGAAATAAGTCCCTGTGCTTAAAAAAAAAAAAAAGGCTCTTTATTAAACTCCACCAACAATTCTTCAAATGTGATTGTGCACTAAGCACTGCAATCTCCATCCCTCCTCCTCACACTCTCAAATTTCAGGGGACACACATGGCAGATGGTTCAGCCCTGTGAGAATTTATCCTCTAAAGGAAGATATAAGTACAGGATCTGAAATGACATTAACACACATGCTCGACTGTCAACTATCGTCTACCGTGGTACATAAAGTCAGATCTACTTTAGGCCCGGCTTAGCCTTTAAGTATTATAGTATTCTAGCGAGGCGCTAACCCCTATAATATTAGCATGGTGGTAATATTACCTTTCTCATTGATTTTTGTGTCAAAATCCTGAAGATGGTACATTTGTAAAATGCTTAGTACATGGTATGTACTAGGCTATCAATAAAAATACAAATTTCAATATGGTTTTGTCATAGTGGTTGGTACTGGGAACACTTAGAAATGCTTTGTAAACTTTGAAGCAAAAACAATACAAGGTATTTCCAGCCCTCAAAGGGATAGGGTGCAGCATTGAATAGATAGATAGGAAGCTTATCATTTGTGGCTCACCTTCCCAACTTTCCCACTTGCCTATTTCTAGAAGCCTTGAAAGGCTTCCGGGCTATAACTATGTGTCTTCCTTCCTCTTCCTGAACCCCCTTAGTCACCTTTCCACCCCATCCTCATCACTCACAGCCCAGTTCAAAGGCCAACTCAGCTTTAAGTTAACCCATGACACTGAAGTCCAGTGTCTAGCCCAGCCCTGTAACTCCCTCTGCTCTTTATCTACACCTTGAGTCTAGAGTGGCTTCTCTCTTCTTCCTTCTTGGATCCATGGTGTCTAGAATTCCAGGCTGCCCATGATGAATGCTGAGTATAGCAGATGGTAACATAGCAGGACCTATAATGAGAATCGAAGGAAAGGTATGTGTAATTCACATGCCATAAACCCTGACACTGACCCAGATCTGTTAAGAGTTCTGGGTTCTCCAGGCTTGCTCTTGGACTTCGGACCAAGGCCTTTAAATGTGTATCTGAAAAGTTACTAATGATAGAGAAAATTTCAGCAAGTTACAATATCCTCACAAGCACCAGAAAGACTCATGGCCGCCCCTCATCCATGGTTTTATCTTCCATGATTGTGATTACCCATGGCCAACTTGACCTAAAAGTATTAGATAGAAAAATTCTTAGAATAAACAAATTCTAAGTTTAAATAGCTTTGTATAAGATATTGCCATAATTTTCCTTTTTTAAAAAAGTTGTTATAGTTAATTACTATGGCTAATTTACAAATTGGACTTTTATCAAAGATAGGTATATATAGGGGGAAAACACGTATAAGATTTAGGTCTTGGACTATATCCTCAACTCCTGGCAGATAAGGTGAGAGAGTCTTTGCTCAGAGAGCTTAAGCATTTGTTTCTGTATCGCACAGCTTCTAAATGCCGCAGCCAGGACTTGTTCTATAACTCCACAGGACCTTCTTACAACCTGTCAGATCTGCTTCTTTCTGAATTCCTACACATCCTGATGTCATTTCTCTTCCCTACCTTCTTCTCTCCATTTGCCACAGGAAGACATTCTAAACCTGCACCTTCCTGTCCTGTTGTTTAGTGTTAGGAAAGCTGCCTCTATTGACTCACTGAGGTCAAAACCATTAGGCCCCCTTGTGCTTTTCTCCCCAAATGGCAGTTTCTGGGGCTCCTGCTGGGGGTGGGGTGCTTAGTAGGGATTGACAATGGGAATCAGATAAAATTCCCTATACACAACACGACCACTGTGCTTTTTTTGTGTGCTTTTCTCCTGGACACTTGTCCTGAAGCAATGTATTAGGAATTTCAGTTTCAGTGAATAATTTAAAAAGCATTCAAGATAAGCCCGTCTCTCAGTCTTAATGGCACTTGGGACTGGAAAATTCTCAATGGAGCTAGAGGGGCTGCACACGGTAGGATAACTGTGCTCCCTGGCTTCTTCCTACTAGATACACTGTCGAAGCATCACCGTGTGTTTTTGAGGATGGGGTATGGTGTGTGTGGGCGGGGCTTACTCCCATTTCCCTGCCTCCCAGCTTCCTCGCCCCCACTTGGGAAACACTGAACTGAACTGAATAGTCCAGGTGAGTGGAACTCCATGCACTATTGTGATGGACTCTCTCTCCAATAATTGTGTGTGCCTCTCTCTCCAATAATTAGTCATTGACATCTAAACCCAATGTGATGGCTGGCATGATGAGATTGTGAGGACGGAGCCTTCGTGAATGAGATTAGTGATCTTATAAGGGACAAGAGTACTAACTCTCCTTCCCTCTTCCCCCTCCCTCCTCTCGTTCCTCTCCTTTTCCCTCCTTTCTTTCCTCTCTCTCCCCTTTCTCTTCCCGCTCTCCCTCCTCTCTCCTCTTCCTCTCCCTCCTCTCATTCCGTCCGCTCTCCCTCCCGTCCTTCCTCTTCCTGGTCTCACTCCTCTCTCTCTTCCTCCTTTCTCTTTTCCTCTTTTCCCTCCCCTCCTCCTTCTCCCCTCCCTGTCCTATTCCTCTTCGTCCCCTCTTTCCCTCATCACACGCCTTCTCTCTTCTTTCCATCCCCTTCCCCATGAGTGGGTATAACCCAGAAATCGCCCCTCGTCAAACATACTTTATTGATATTTGGGTCTTAAACTTCTAGCTTCCAAAAAAGGTGACAAATCAGTGTGGTATATAAGCCTCTCCCCTCCCCCCATCTTATGGTACTTCGTTGCAGCATCCCAAGCTGATGAAGATTACTCTCATAGAACCCAGAATCCAAGGAATGCCTCTTTAACAGAAGCTAGCAAGAATGAGTCAAATGGGAAGCCAGTTCTCCTCTCTCCTGCTCTCCTCTGCCGGGAATACAACAATCTAGGGCTTTGTTTTAGGAGTGTGATACATAATCATTAAAAACCCAGAGCAACAGAAGCAATGTTCTGGTTTTGCTATGCCCACGTGTCGCTGGATTTCAAAGCTACAAGTTTATCAAGATGTATCCCGACCTGTCACCAGGGCCGCGTTGTGTTGCCTTTGACTGCGAGGAAAAGACACGGAATGATTGAGTGGAGGGGGTTCAGCTCATGGATTGTACCTGAGTTCTGTCTTAGTCTGCTTCCTAAATAGAATAATCAATGCCATTATCTCTTCCTCTCTCATCTAAATCACATCAGGACCCTACAGTAGATCGATAACTACAACAAAGAAGGCCGAGACTCTCATTCCAGGGGGACTCATTACTCTGCTGCCCAAGATCGGGGTGTGGGTTCTACGTGAGGTTATCGACTTCCATGCAGGAGTTAACAACAGCTGTCAGTTATTAATCCCGAGCTGCAACCCGCCCACTGGGATGCAGGTCCAGAACCACCGCAGCTTGCTTCCTCCTTCACCTTCTTCGCTTCCTCCCGTTTAAGACTGTCTCACCCAGCCATCTCCACTGTTGGGGAGTTCATTGAGATTCTTGGCAGGTACAGGTTGCATTTAAGCAGTCTCACATCTGCTGTAGTATTACAAAGACTAATTAAAATAAATTCAGGTCTTAAATTAGTCCTTTCAGTAACATTTATTGCCTAAGCCACTGGGCAATAAAGTATGGGATGTGGCGATGCTGGAGAGAAAGTGGAATTTTGATTGGATTTCCTGACCAGCCCCTCCCCCTCCACCCCCCCACCCACCCAAAGCGGAGGAAGGTAAAAGAATAATTCTTCTCTACCTCAGGGGGAGGCAACTCTTGCATGGCCAATTGGAACTGGTTGGTCCTTATTGGGAAACAAATGCAATGAACAGATCAGCTTCCTGGTAGAAAGGCTGCTCAGCTCGGCCTCGCGGTCCCTACCCTTCTGAGGTTCTGAGATGACCAATGTGCAGGCCCTAGATCTCGGAGATGGATCCTTGTTAGGAAAGTTCTGGAAATCACATAGGCTGAAAATTACATTGCCTCATCTTCAAACCTCTTATGTGCCTTTGGGTGTGCATCTGTGTGTCTGTCTGTGTCAGTGTGTGTGGTACGGGTATGTGAGCACTACTACTCTATTTGAGCTATACCCTGCAGTGCCTTTGGCTTTAGACATTTCTCAGATGGGTTTTCACTTTTTCTCCCGAGCCACGATCCTCCTATTCAGGCTTCTTGCAGTTAAGCATCATGCAACCTAATGCTTATGGTTCACATGTGGGCTCGTGAAATTTAGCTTCGGCTGGTCTGAAATCATGATTTTCCCAATTGACACCTCCTGGGATTACAAACATGTACCACTTCACCCCACTGGATTTCTTCACCTAAGTCTAAATGCCCCCATTCTGGTGAAATGAGTTTCCCATAGACTTCAAAGACCTAAACTTTGGTTGTTATTGTTTTCCAAGAGGAGATTCACTCTCAAGATCAAGAAAGTTTACCAGAGGTCTGCAATCTCTCAAGCGCTCCTATTCTGGCCTATGTCTATTTATTGCTCAATTGGGCTACTTTTGAAGAAAAGTATAACCCCAGAACAGACATGCCATGGCATTTTTACCTCTCTACACAATCTCCATGGAGTCCCTTTCCAGTACTGACCAGCCAAATTCCCTTACCATTCTCTGAAGCACTCTGGTAAAGGCCCCAGCAGGAGGGCTCCCCAGCAGTTGGGTGCACCCCATCTGTTGGCAGTGGTGCTGCTGTTGTTGGCTGTCTTGAGGCCCTGGTCCCCTTGGGATCCTTCTGTTCTGACACCTCAGGGAGGCACGGACCCCTGAGCCCCTGGATACACAGGGTAGAGCAGCTCTTCATCCTCTCCTACCAAGATTTTGTGGAGTGCAGAGGTCTCTAGAAGTTCAGATGTAGACACATCTCTGTCTTCAGGCCATCTGGCGAATGGCTGACCTACTGGCAAATTTGGTTAAGTGGAATTGAAGTCATTAAGAAAATATCTTAAGGTATGTCGTTTCTGCAGAAACTTTTGCCTCTTAAAAATGAGACATGTGTGCACATGTATGTACCTGTGCGCTGATCCTAAGGCTTGAACTCAGGGCCTAGGTGATGTTTCTTAGCTTTTTCACTCAAGGCTAGTAGTACCTTACTACTTGAGCCATACCTCTACTTCTGGCTTTTTAGTGGCTAATTAGAGATAAAATGTCACTGATTTTCCTGCGTGGGCACACTTTGAACCACTATCCTTAAATCTCAGCCTCCTGAGTAGCTAGGATTACAGACATGAGCCATTGGTGCCTTGCTTACGAAGAAGCAGGTCCTTTCTGCTTCATATGTCATAATGTTTTCTACCAAAAATGACTGACATCATATTAATTGTCCATTTACACTTGGCTTTAATTATTCAACAGCTGTGCTTTCTTGTGTGTCTCTCTGTTGCCTTGTATTTCTATGACAGTTATTCCAAGTTGAAGGATAATACTGTATACTATAATATTTTCCTTTGTGATTGAACCCAGGCCCTTTCCCAAAGGAAGCAACAATAGGAAACCTTCTGTCGAGTGCGTCCTGTGATCACCCCCCCACCACCACCACCATTAATCTGACTGTGAGGAAGACCTTTGGTTTCTCTCTACTGCCTGCCCCACTCTGGGAATCCTGGCATGATGATCTGCCCCCCCCCCCCGCCCGTTAATCTCTTTGCATATATGAAATATTTCCATTAGACATTTTTCTTCCTAATCACCTGTCCTGGTATTAAAAAGATGCTCCCTGCCTTCCTGTGGTGAGAAAAGAAGAGTCGTGGTGGAAGTCTTCCTTCCTGGTTACTCATTTGATTCCTATGGAAGCATTTTATTGCAAGAATTATTTATACCCATTTCTAATTTATCCTGTAGTTTTCTCCTGAGGAATAATTCTTCTTAAATTGCAATTAGAAGAAATGGAGTGCGTAAATACACACACACACACACACACACACACACACACACACATTAAACCATGCATTTAGAAGCAATTTTGGAATAAGAAGTACTTCCTGCTGTTCTGCTCTCTGTTGCTTTAGGATAATAACCAATAAGGGAACTGTTGGGATTTCCCCCCTCATGGCCTTTTAAGAAGTTCTTAATTACAGTTTATTTTTTTAAAAAAATTAAAAGCTGTCAACAATATTTATGTAGAAAATGTCCCAAAAGTTAGAAGATGAAGAAAGAAGTTGGTATCAGAAAAGCCCCTGGCCTAATCTCACCCTTTCTCCATCAACACAAATATGTGTTACCCTGACTCAGGAGTTTAAAAACGGGGAGGGGTGGCATTGGACTGGGCAAAAAGGAGAAGGTTTTCTTCCTTTCTTTTGTCTTCTCTGTTTCGTTGTTGTTGCTGTTATTGCAGGTTTCTGGCATGGTATTGACTGCGCAGTGTCTGCCCACTTCCCTCGGACCAATTCCTAATTAGAGGCTGTTTAATAAATTGGAACCGAGCTGCCTGCAGCTCTTTGACCTTTGCTCTCCTATTAGCCCCTTCCCCTCTGGTGATGGAAATCTCTAAATGTGGGGAATTCAGCGAGTCTGGTTCCATTTGTGGACCTCGGAGCTGGCTCGACCCTTTAGGAGGTTTCCTTGTGCTAATAACCATCTGTCATGGCCCTTCTTTTACTGCGTGGCGCAGGCTGCTGGAACCCCAGCTAGAGCTCTGATCCTCCCCCTGTGTGGATCTTTAAATCAAAGCATGATCGTTAAGTAACACCACCACCCCAACACCTCTGCCATATAAAGCTGCACCATTACTTGAGATGTCACGCTTTAACCTTTGCCAGGTTGTAGAGGTAATAATATCAGAATTTGGCTTCCATCCCTCAAGGGCCCATAAATACTCTGTGTGGATAGCAAGCGATACCAAGTGATAGATGGCAGGTTTGTACTTGGTACTCTGGCTTCAGATGCCTCTGGTTATGCCTTAATTCGGCACCTAGCAAATTGTACTGCTCCCTTGATGCCTTTCTGCAATTCACCTCTTCCTGTTCCTCTGACAGTGTTTGCTGTCAAAGGGAAGACAGCTGCTCAAAAACCCCAGAGTGCCAAGAGCAATCCAGGATGCTGAATGTTCCTTCCTTGCACTCTTTCCTGAAGGTTTTTTGAGTGACTTCTCAGGAAGCACTAGGGGCTGTCCATTTGGTCCCTTGTCCCATGTCCCCTTCTCAAAGGGAAGGAGTAACGAGAGCAGAATGCAAAGGTGATACTGAAAATCCTATTGCATCCATTGCTGCTAGGAAAATTGAAATAATTCCAGTCCTTCCTTGGAGGCAAAGGTGTTGGGGAACAGATTAACTGTCAAAAGGTCACATGTTCAAGAGCACTGAGAGTCACTGTAGCCCCAGGACAAGTGTCTCCGGGAATGTTATACATATAAGCAAACAAGACATAAAAAATTCTGTCAAAATCTCACCATGAACTATGTATCTCTCTCCTTTCTCGCTCTTCTTCCCTCCCTTCCTTCTTCCCTTCTTTCCTTTTTTCCTTCCTTCCTTTCTTTCTTCCTTTCTTCCTTCGTTCCTTCCTCCTTTCCTTTCCTATTCCCTCTTTTTTCTTCTCTCCCTTCCTTCCTCCCCTCTTTCTTCCTTCCTCTTTACTTCTTTTCCTTTCTCCTTCACTCCCTCCTTTCCTTCCATCCTTCTTTCCATCCCTTCTTTCTTCTTCTTATAGCTCCTACCTCTACACACTTCTGAAAACCTGCTGTTGCAACTCTGTCACCTTCTATACCACTTCTCAGTCCACAAAGGTCTGGGTTCCACTCCCAACAGCTTCTTTCCCTAAAATCACACATGGCACTGCCCTTCCCTGGGAGTTCCAGGAGATAATTTTGAGTTCTTATTGGCCTCCACATTGTTCAAACTAATAGATTATTTCTCCCTTTATAAAGCTCTGTTTCATCAAAGTTCAAAGTATCAAGTTTCTCTCAGTGCTCACTAACTACCCTCTGTCAGTTCCTCTCAAGGGCTCTGTTCATCCTTGCCTGTTGGGAAACAGCACTGTGTCGGCTCCATGGGCCCATACTGGAGTAGATCCTTGGTCTCTAGATGACACACGAAAACAAAAGCAAAACTGTGGGAGATGGAGTCAAGAGCACAGGTGAGAAGACATAGGATTCGGAGGAAGGATAGCTGGAGAGCAGGAGTTAGAATATCTCTGGACACTTAGGGGCTGAGTGTGGCGTTTGGGGTTTTCAGAGTGCCTTTGAACCCCAGCACTGACAGCAAAGTAACAGCCTTTGGCAAGTGACTTAAGCTAGGGAGCACTTTATGAGAGTAGTTATTTTGATTTCATAAGGTTGTGTTGCAGACTAGTCTTCTCAGAAACTTCTCCTATTCCTCATCGTTTTTATTGTTGCCAAATATGTACATGGTGAGCATTTGTTCATCTGCCCACTAGGTGTAGACAATAATTCTCAGAGCTTATAAGAAAGTAGTGATAAGGAAATAAACATGCAGCTTTTATTCATTTTACCTATACTAAATCTATCTTGTGCAATAAATGAATTATATATACTTACAGACCACTGATAGGTAGAAACTTCTTCCTCCTCTCTACTTCCTCCTCCTCCTCCTCCTTCTCTCCCGCTGTTCTCTCTCTTTCCCTCTACATGCTTTCCTCCCTCTCCAGAACTAAGGCTTGAACTCAGGGACTTGTGCCCATTTGACTGACTGACCTATGGCTGGTGCTATACCACTTCAGCCACATTTCCAGCCTTGCTTTTTGCTAGTTAATTGGAGACTCTTGCGTACTTTTTTTTTTTTTTTTTTTTGGCTGAGCTAGCTTTGGACTATGACCTTCCATATCTCAACTTTCTGAGCAGCTAGGCTTACAGACTTGGGCCACTGGCACCCAGCTTAACCTTTAACACATACGTTCAAGTTGTACATTAACTATAAGAAAACTTCCAATTCTTTTTTTTTTCTAAATAAAACAATAGCAAGAGAAACACCCGAGTCAATGACCTGCTCGCCTCTCCTTGAGGAACACTGGAGGCCATGCAATCTGTGGAGAGAGAGAGAGGAGTGGAACATAGTATACGGCAGGTTAAGGTTTCCGTGGGGAAACGTGTGGGACTGAATTGGAGAGAGAGACGCAAGAGTGGCAGCTTTTGAGGTCCGTTGCCAGTGAAGGGAAGATGGAATGAAGGGGAAAACATTGGTGAACAAAAATCAGTTAGAAGAGTAGGAGCAGGGGATGATGGGAAGTCAAGGGGAGGAAGGGAAGACAAGCATTTGTGATACCATCCAAAGAGAAGTGGCCAAGCCTATTAAGGTTGACATATTTAAGTCTCTCGGGGAGGCCAAGGAATACAGAAGTTTACTTACAGCTCAAGCAACAAGGATATAAAATTTAAAAGACAACTAAGACGGTTGAGCTCCTAGTAGAATCATATATGAAAGAATGGCTAAAAAAAAAAATCAGTAAAACAGATGTGTAAGAATTTTTCAGTTCCAAATTGGCAGGTGATGGGCAGATTAATCAGCTAGGCTTTCTCCTACTCTGTTCGTGAGAGGCAGAGATGCCAAGCGCGAATGCTTCCCCATACAGAGAGGTGATCACTTGAAGAGACTTGGCTTGCTGAAAAGCCTCTCTTCATAATCACACTCTTCAGTTTCAGAAAGCCTCTGGATCGGAAGCCTTGTCATAGCTGCACACGTACTGGATGCAAAGGAAAACACCTGTGAGAGAAAGTTCCAGGCCCCTTTTCTTGGTTCTCATTCAAATTTTCCAACTCAGCTTTATCCATGTAGATGACTAGTCCCTCAGCACAGAGAGAACAGTGGCTACAACTTCCCACCCTTAGTGGCAGAGAGATAAATGGCATCCCAAGGAGATTAAGAAAACTCTCCTTGTTGGAGACCAACTGTGTATGTGGGGTGTGTGTGTGTGTGTGTGTGTGTGTGTGTGTGTGTGTGTGTGTATGTGATATTAACATGGAAATAGTATTATATATTATGTCTTATTGTACATAGTATTATATATATTACATATGTGTGGGTGTATATCTATTATCTAGGTATAAAACAACACTGGATTCACTATCAGTAGTTTCTGACCCCAGGATGTCACATAGGACTTATGATTCAGGAAAAGTCCCATGATACATTTTTGCATATATTACATCTTAGAATCCCCATTGGTAATTAAGACATGTATCACTGCCTATTGGTCCTCGAAAGAGACAAAGAATAAAAGACAAACCAATGCAACAGCAATACTTACAAAACTATATGGTGTAAACCAACTGTACAACTCATGGGGGGAGGGAAATGGAGAGGAGGAAAGATGGGGGAGGGTTGGGAATGAAGGAGGAGGTAACACTGCCTTATGTATAAAAGTGTAACCCCTCTGTACATCACTGTGACAATAAATAAATTTAAAATAAAGAAGACCCATTCCTATAGCACTCTGATTCATTTTTTTAGCATAGCTGTGTAGACATGAAAATTAGAAATGACAAGGTAAAGAGTTCTGGGAGATACACTGTACATTTCACCTGGGTTTATGTAAATATAGTTGTTGTATGGCAATGAGAAGAAATCAATAGCTTCTCTTTGTCAAATCAAGGACAGAAATGACTGTGTGCTCCTAAGAAATGTGTTCTCTCTGTATGTGATTTGATTGTAATGGCTTATACGTTGCCACCCTAGTTTCGCATAATACTGTAAAGTTAATAAATTGCTTTTATTTAGCCATCCTCAGCTGAGTCTCAGAATGCCCTATCCAATCGGGAACACCAGCATTATTTGCTCTTATTTTTAAATTCAATTCAGAGGGTCTACATTAGCCCAAATCCTGCAGCTGAAAGCATCCAATGAGAACTTGGAACCTAGGTCTTGCCTGGCTCCTGAGCCCAGGGTCTTTGCAGAGCACCGAGACTCCTCCGTCTGGCAGGAACTCTTGTTGTCCTAGCCAGGCAGCAGCAATCCCAGGTGAACATCGGGCCTTAGGGAGGGATGTCAGGAAGTGCTGATGTGACATCTGAGGAAGTCAGCGGTGCCCTGTGCAGGCGTCTGCTGGCAGGGACAACACAGCCCTGGGGCCTCAGCTGAATGAAGGTGGAGGACCCCAGTGACTACATACACCCCAAAAAGGAGGCTGTGTGGCTTCTGTTTGCTGCTGCAGATGTGTTCTCCATGCTTCCATGCCCTGCTCTGAAACACAGATGCAGGATCAAAGCACCCCTGCTATCCAGCCTGCTGCTGCTTCATGCCAATGGGAAACACCCGCGGGAGGTCAGAGGTTGAAGGAAAGGAAGCGGGAGTGTGTGTTTCCTCAGATCTCTCTCTGTGGGTTGCCTGGCTGTCTGCAACCTCTATCTCCTGAAAGGCATCTTCCATTCTTTTCTTTTCTTTTTTTTCCTAGTCCTGGGGCTTGAACTCAGGGGCTGGACGCTGTCCCTGAACTTTGTGTTGAAGGCTAGCACTGTACCAGCTTGGGCCACAGCACCATTTCCAGTGCTTCCTAAGTAGTTTATTGGAGATAAGAGTCTCACGGACATTTCTACCTGGATTGGCTTTGAACCGTGATCCTCAGATCTCAGCTAGGATCCAAGTAGCTAGGATTACAGGTGTAATCCTAGCAGGTGTGCCACTGGCACCCTGCTTCCCCCTAAGTTTTGTTCCCACCTTCCTTGCTTCTCCTCGCCCTGCGCCTATACTCTTTCTCATGTCTTCCCTACACCATTCCAACACATTTGCACGTGGTCTTTATTGTGAACCTTGCATCGTTTGAGCATGTTTTCTGCTTTCCAGTTGGCCCCTGGATGGTCAGATATCATCCCAATGGGCCTAAGTCGCAGATAGGAACTGATGTCTGGATTTAAGCACATTGGTAGGAAGGGGGCCCTGCCATTAGAACTGCAATTACTGTTAGGACCTAAAACCAGAGAGGCTGAGTCAAGCATAACCTCGTGGACCTAGAGATAAGGATGAAGTAGATAGAAGTGTGGAGAAATCTGGTCTAAGACAGTGGGTCAGGATGCTACTGGAGAGGCTCATCTGCTCTCCCACGGGCTCCATGAGGGGCACGGCTCTGCACAGATGCGGGGAAGGGAAGACAAGGGAAGGGGGCAGTGAGAGCTGGAGAGATTTGAGAGGCTGAAGCCAGGGACTGTGGTCTGACATTTGATGGCTTGAGTCTCATGGGCTGCCGGCATAGATCCTGAGATGGACGCTGCAGAATGCACGGTGCATTCGGCTCTGTGTTCTAGCCTTTCTCTTCAAAGTAATCATCATGTGTCCTGAAGGCCCACTTGGCACCACGTACCCTGAGACTTTGTGCTGTGATATACATTAAGATGGGGGCTTAGATAGTGCTGTAACTAACGTAGACCTCGTGCAGCACTTAGGCAACCAGAAAGTTCTCAATAGTAGACAGGGAGTGGTTGCTGATCATAGGCACATTATCAACCCCACAGACATATTAGCTGTGTATGCTGAGCAATGGAGAAAGTGCAAAACTCCCAAGGAATTCACCTAATATCTTTATATTCATAAATATATATGCCCAGAGCACATAGATATATGCATCTATGTGGGTATATGTAAATGTGTGTGTGTGTGTGTGTGTGTGTGTGTGTGTGTGTGTGTTCTGTGTTGTATCCCATGATGATTCTTAAAAGCAGACTGGGTTTGCATGTCAGGAGATGTTTCCCAGCGTCTGCCCCTCTGACATCCTTTTATGTGCATTCTGTCTCTCAGCATGAGTCAGTTACCCAACAACTCCTGTGATCATCTGAAATCCCCTTCAAACACAGTTGTTGGTTTTGTTTTTTTTATATCCAGGATAATTTCTAAGGAAAGAAGAGAAGAAAACAAAAGCGCATGCCTCATGTATCATTATTCACGGATACCGATTACACAGCATACTGTTTCGAGTCGAACGATTGTTTGAATAGAGGTTACCTAGAGCGGAACAGTTTTGTCTTCTCCAGGCCATCCGTGGGCTTGTGCAATTTTGTATTTGTGGGAGCAAACTGTCCCCGGGGTTGGGGTCCTAATTTGAGGCCACAGTGCGACATGCTGATTTCTGGCTCCCCGTTCTGAGGGGCAGAGGAGGGGCCGGGAGGGTAGCGATGGCAGAGCGGCAGAGGCTTCTGGGTCCTGATTCTCTTGTACTAGAAATTTCATTACACATCCTTTTGCCCAGGAAATGCATTGTTGGATGGGAGTGTGGCATGTTTCCTCGCAGATGTTATTTCAGATTAAGCCACAGGCAGCAGGGAGTGGACGTGGCTGGCATTTTCTTCTCTGCTCCCCGCAGCATCCTAGCACCAACAGTCACGTCAGAGTCGCATTAGTTGCATAACAATTGAGCCGAGCTGATATTTTAGGTAATGATGTCAAGATATATTATACTGCAACCAACTGACTCTAGGACCACAACAAAAGCCAAAGAAAAAGAATGATTAGGGCCGAGTTAGGATGGAAAGGGACCTGAGGGGAAGTCATCTGTTAGGAGAATCTTAAAAGCTTCTAATGACCTGCTATTCCCAAGTGGCTCGTGCCACTGTGACTACTGAATTTATTTTTGCTAAACAAGCTTTGCATGTAATGCTATCTTGCTTTATGGTCTAAGACCCCCAGTAATTTATTTCACCTTCTTCTGAATGAAATATTTGGTTAACAATTTCATATGCCGACACTTTTTTGTTAATGCTTCCATCCCTATCTTTAATATTGTCATACATTAAGTTTTTCAGGAATTTTTCTGTAAAGAGACTTTTCTGTTTAAGAACGTTTGAGTGGCTTTATCTAACAGACCAAGTATCATCATTTTGAAAATATGTGTTACGTCCTTAAGCTGAAGATGTTGTCCTTTAATGTTTTTCATGGTATAAAATATACTGAGAAAATTACAGTATAATATTACACTAAATCTTTTTTAAAATAATGACAGTAATCTCAGCCAATCACAATTTTAAGGTAACATATCACAAGAATAATACCACCTCTCTTCTTTATAGTAGATTATGTCTATTTGATCCTTGCTCTACATAGTAGGTATTTAATAAATAATTATTGGATGGAGCGATGGATGGATGAGTGGATGGATGAGATGTGTGGATGAACGGAATGGGATAGAGTAAGTGAATGGATTGCTGAGTGGTAGTAGATGGGTATATGGATGGATGAAGATGGATAGACTAAAGAGATAGATGGATGGAATAAGATAGATTACAGAGAATGGATAGATGGAATGGTGTAGATTCGATGGATGGCAGGTGAATAGATGAATATGTAAATGTGTAACGTGGGCTAGGAGGCTGTATTTTTCTGCAAGCCCAGACTTCAGTGAGGCTGTTCACAATTCTGAGCTTCACAAACATTCACTGGAAGTCAGTGTCCTGCTGTTCATTTGAAGAAGCCAATGTGCAGTGGGCTAATGAACTCCTAGGGTGAGAACTCGGCTCTCTGTGAAGTGAAGGCACTTTTATTTTTGGCTTGTAGACTGAGTTCGAATTTGAAGTTGCTTTCTCCAAAATGGTTGCCATCTTTCCATTTTAAAGTAGCCTCCTCCTGGAAATTGGAAAACAAATAAAAATGCAGAAAAGGCCATGAATCTGATTTAACAACTGAAAATGTTCCTCCGTTTGGTGAGGAGGCCTGCAAGGATGGAACTAGGCAACAGAGGCAAAAGTAGCCTTTCCGAGGTTCCCTCAGGTGTGTGTTTCTAAGAGGACAAATCACTTCCACCTGCCTTGAAAAGACTTGGTTAGCTAACCCCAGTATGAGCTGTGAACAGAGCCAAGAAGCAGAAATCCTGTATTATTCTGCTGGACTTATTAACATCTGGGTAGGAAAGGGTGGTTTCTTCTTATAGTTAGGCAGCATTTTAACATGCACATTATAGATGGTGGCTTTTTTATTTTTTTTAACCAAAACAAATGTAGCTGTCCCCCTAGCGGGAGTAATTTCCCTTCATATTTCTTGCAGCTCTCGTCCCAAGAGGCGACAGATGAGGATGTGATAGCAATACTGATTCTGGTGCTGAGATGCCATCTGATCCACTGGGAAAGCTGGTGGATTCAAATCAATGTCAGCTCCTGCCTCCTGGGCAGCCTTCTCTCAGTGCAGGATTTGCTCTGTGGATCAGAAAAGCAGCTGGCGACTCACAATCTGTGTGGTACAAAAGGCCTTGAAAATGTTTTGTTGTTCCAAGCTGTGGTGCCCTGTGAGTCACTTCAAGTACCTTTTGTATTTTGTGCCCCTTTTTGGCAAAGTGAAATCCTATTACACAACTGGTTTAAGAAAAAATTGAACTGGAGTCTATAGAATACTGAGGTTTGTAAGTAGCTAGGAATAAGTTTCTGACTTAACACTCATTTTTAATGTAAAACTATTATCTCTTGCAAACATTCATTGAAAAGCCAAGCCTAAAGTTAGTTGAAAAACATAACTATGTACAAAACAAATCATCCTTCTGGATTATTTGGAATTCTTAGGAAGCAAGAACTCCCACCCAGTTATTTTTCTCATGTTGCAGTGTGGAGCTATTTGTTTTCAGGACATGTTGTTTGTATATGATAGAATTTTGGACTCTCTCCTCTCTTATACATCTGTTCAGTCAAAGATGTATAGAAGGTGCATATTAATATTTGAGGAAAATACTCAGTGATTCTTTTAGCTAACCTTCTTCTCCCTGCTGAATTATGTTTGGTTCTTATATTTGCATTTCTCATGCCTTTTTTAAATAAGAATTTTGTTCACTTGAAAACAAATTTCATTTCCTGTCTCTAGGCCAAGGTTCTGGTAATAATTCGTTTCCTCAGTACCAATATACTATATCTGTCTAGCAAAGGAGACAAAAAGGAAATTAGCAAGGTTCTTGGAAGTTGTAGATTGCCTAAAGGAGAAGGAATTTGAAGCCTCCTCAGTTGTTTGATCAATTTCAGACCAGCTCCTCAATATTTGGTATCAATGGGTTTCCTAAATTGGACATGCATTAGTCAAAGTATAACCCAGACATTTAGAGCTAGTAGCAATAACCTTAGATCCATCCAGTCATAGTTGCCGCTTGATAGTTCCCAATTGCTTTCTATAGCTCTCGGTTGAATGTGTTGGTGAAATAATTAAATAGATGCCAGCCATTCCAGACATCTCTGTGGCTGCAGGACTATGTGAAGTACTGCCCTATGCAATAACTGTAACAGCATGAGGGTTGGCTCTGTCAATGAGTCTCTTGATGTATTTGACTACAAGCCTACTTAGCAGTTTGTTGTTCAGTGTGCAAAGAATTTTGATTGATGATTGATTGGGCTGGGGTGTCGGCCTTGTCAACATGTATAAAAATATCCTACCAAGTTCATCCATCTTGCTGAGCGATTTTTTACATATACTTAAGTATTCCCAAAACAGTCATGTCCAGTGCAAACCATGGCTTCTGATGAATTAAGCAAGCAATTCATAAAGAAAGATGATATTTAAAGGAGGGAAAGGAATTTACCAGATGAAAGAGTCAAATTGGTTTTCCTAAAAGCTATCCAGAAATACTAATTCTTGGAAAAATTAATCAGATTTAGAGGGGGAAATGAATAGCACAGAGAAAGAAATTGGAGAAATATTGAAATTCAGCATATGTATTTTTTTAATTCTTTAAGTCAAATGTGAGATTTTAGAATGCATTGAGTATTATAGATCTCAAAGAGCAAACAGTGTTAGGCTGAGCTCTCCCAACTCTCCTGGTGGGACAGCTCCCCTGTATTCCATTCCCTGGGGTTTCTACCAACAAGTATTTGGGGAAACAGCCTTCTTGTTTGCTTGGTAAACATGGACTTGTAAGTACTACTAGAGATCATTGCATTAAATCAAGTTGCCTTTTCATTTGATTCACTTTTTAACCCATCATTTATTAAGGACCTGCTAAGTGCCAGACACTGAGCTAAATCCTTATGCATATGTCAAAATTGGCAAAAGGGCCATGAAATGGGTGGTTTTTCCCTTTAATGGAAAATGAATTAAAGCTTACAAAAGCTTAGTAACTTTCCCAAGGTTGCAGAACTAAGAAGTAGTGAAAGGGGGATCCAAACTTGGACTAAAACGGAGTCTGTTCACACTACAGTGAATAATCTAATTCAAATTTGATTCTTAGAAACAACACTAAATCTGACTCTTAGTTAGAAACCCAGAGACCCAGTGTGGTGATGTCACTTTCGCAATGACACACCACTGAGTAGTGAACAGTTGGAAGCTAGATTCATACCTGTTGGACTTTCCTTTGATGCTAAGATATTATATCATTGCTAATGGCCTTTAAACAAGTTGACTGCAGAAAATAAAGGAAGTCATTGCTTCTTTTAAATGTTTATAGCCATTTTTTTAACAGATAGTGGGATTTTCTACTGACTTCACTTACTGCTTCATAGAGAAACAGGAGACATTTCATGTCAGAAAACTAGACTGTAGATAATCTGGATAAGAGACATTTTTGCAATTATCTGTGTGTCCACATGAGTGATAACTATGGAGTCAGAGAAAAACAATATTAAGCAATGATTTTGCATAATAAATGACTGAAGTTGATACATAGACTTTTGTTTGGTGGGGGAGGGGGAAATCATACTATGAGCTTGGCTTTCCATATGGAGTGATTGTCACCTCTACAATATATGATTTGAAATGTGACAAGGCCATCTTGCTACACTTCCATAATTCCCATTTTTACATGCATCGCATTACCTTAAAGCAATATGTCTCATTGGCCATCTGCTTAACTGAAAATAACTTAAACAGAAATGCAGAAAGCAGGCTGTCCAATATGAAACCCAGAGATAGTGAGTTTGAACTCAGCATATCTCCCTTTTTTTTTTTTTTTTTTGGTGTCGAGAAATATAAAAGAATATAAATTGTAATGGGGAGGAGGCTCATGGAAATGGTCCAAGAATAAAAGAATGCTCAAGGCAGGCAACCTGAACCTGAGTCAATAGTAATGAAGAGAACATGGAGGAGAGAGGTATTAGGTGAGATTATTCAGAGGAACAATGTTCCTAGGAGGAAAGATTGGACAGTACTAAAGACCATATTTTACCATTCCATGACACACTCCAAACTCATGAATTACCTCTTAACAGTGGAGCTTTGTGTATTTTTTTTAATGGCTAACATACAAAAACACTGGGAAAGGCCAGTCTGGAGGAACAGGACGCCAGCACTGCCCTTGACCAGCAAGCGTCAGGAGTGGCAGCCGCTGGGTATATGGGAGACGTGGAGGATGACTGGGAAATAAAACATGTCGTTCCAATGTGATCTCCTGAAATAGATAGAAGCCTTGCAATTTCACACCAAGATCCACCGCCTGGCCTTGTTTTCTAGTTGCAAATCTGAAATAGCAGCAATCCATCTGTCAGGCTGACATCTTTTTATGTTCCCTTTCAATCACTCCCAGAGGAAAAGAAAAAAAAATTTCTCTAGATAGATTCTGATTTGTCAGGTTTCTTATTGCCTGACACTTTAAAGATATTACAAGAGAATAGGAAAATTTCATTTTCTCTGATCTTTTAGGTGTTTAAGGTTGGAGTGTTACCTATTTTATTTGGGTCCTAAGAACAATAAGTTACAGATAACTAGTAAAAAAAAAATGCTCAAGTGAACAACTATTTGCTTTTATAACAACTGTAAAAGATAATAGGTTTGTTCAGTCATTAAACAAACATGAACCAAGCATATCCCAGAAAATTGAAAAGTGAGATTCTTAAGAAGACATTGGGCGCTGAACAGGCTAGACAAGAAGCAGCAGTGCAGAGTCTGGAGCTGAGGATGAAGATGATGAGCGGTACCCCAGGGGTGAGGCAACAAAACAGAACAACAGAACAGGCTCTTGGTACTACAGAGATCCCACTGCAAACCCTGGTGGTGGTTTCCATACAAGTAGCTTATTGTGAAGAGGTCAAAGAGGACCACTGGATTCAGAGCACATGGAGACCAGACTGGGGGAGCTGTAGCATCGGTTTCTGAACAGCAAAGCCGGGTTCATGACCTCCCAGCCTGAGGATAAACTCTTCTCCACCCCCCTTCTCCCTTTATTTTGCCTGTTGCTTTAAGGTGATGCACCATGATCTCATGTTGCGGAAGTCCCGTTTGTACAATGCAGAAGTGCACATCAGAACGTGTGACTGAAAGTGGGCAGAAACACCGCACGTGGAAGCGGCACAAGTGCCCGTGAGCATCATGCCAGAGCCTGCTTCCGCCTGGGCGCTGAAGGTCTCAGACTGTGTCATGGTAGGGAGCAGGACTGTGCTGGGACGTGTAGGGGTGAGAATAGGAAGCCCTTAG
The DNA here is from genome assembly GCF_023159225.1 of Perognathus longimembris pacificus. Taxonomy (NCBI): domain Eukaryota; kingdom Metazoa; phylum Chordata; class Mammalia; order Rodentia; family Heteromyidae; genus Perognathus; species Perognathus longimembris. The sequence continues at coordinate 61,422,373 of NC_063169.1, forward strand.
CGAGTTCCATCTTCCTGTGCTTGCTTAGAGATGGGGAGTACTTTGGGGTTTGGCTTAGGGTTGGTTTGGGTTTGGGTGTTGACATTCTTTTTCCTTTCACCTTGTGCCATAAAAGTTACACTTTGTGATTTGGAAATCACAATCTTTTCAAAGCTGGGTTTCGTGTGTGTGTGTGTGTGTGTGTGTGTGTGTGTGTGTGTGTGTGTGTGTACTCGTTGGGTTCCTTTTTTATTAAAATTCCAGCTCCCAATCTAATTCTCTGTGCCTCTATGGCTTCCACACACACGTAACACATGCTGGCACCATGTACGAAAGGAGCCAAGTCACTGTGCTGAGACTTTGCCTTTCACTTGGGAATCTGATTCATGGCATCTTTGAAAGACTAGGAAGCCACCTGACACCCCGGCAGATGTACGAAGTCCCATCTGGATGCACAGTCCTCCCCGTCTCTTCCAGTGGGAATGAATGGCACCTGCCTCCGGCACCTGATGCATTGTTTCATCTTGTCACAAAGCTAGTTCACTTGGATTGAGAGTGCTCTCAAAACAGAAATTAGGTCATTTGTCTTTGGATCCTTGGAATCTGACATATAATTAATGCCCGGTGTGTTTTTAATGAAATCAAGGAAAGTAAAGATGATGATAGTGTAGTGATAAGCAAGAGGAACTTGGGGCGACGGCACCTTAAAGGGGAGAAGAGAGCAACTCAGAAGAACAAGGAGAGAGTTCAAGCAGGCCTAGGAATGCTTTGTTTGGAAGAACATATTCAGTCATAGAACAGGAAGCTCCATACAGAAAGGGCAGCTTAGCGTCATTAGTGGAAAACCAGTGCTGGCTGGGTGTCATTTTCACGTGGGGAGTCATGCCTGCTTTGCCATTACGAACCCCTAAGCATAAGCAGCAAACAATTCGATCCTAATTTCTCCATATTTAATCTGACATGCCAGTATGTACACCTACGAGATTAGGGCATCATAGGTGGTTAGGAATTTTTTTTCTGTTTTATTACAACTTTATTGAGATAGAAACTATCATAAAGTTCATCTGTTAAGCAATACAAGCTCAATGCATTAAACTCATTGAGAGCTGTACAACCATGACTGTGGTCAAACATTTGGATAATTTTGAAATAACGAAAGGAAATTGGCTATCTATTCCCTGCTAAACATGCCAGGTTCTGTGTAACTACTAATTGACTTTCCTCTGTAGCTTTGCCTGCACTAGACAGGTCATGTGAATGCTTAGCACAGGACATATATGACAATGGTCATACAATATATGCTCCTCCTTTGTGACTGGCTTCTTTCACTTAGCAGTGCTTTGACATTCATCTGCGTTGTATCATATGTCAGTGTTTTATTCCTTTTTTACTGTCAAATAGTAGTGCATTGTGTGAGGCTATCTCGTTTTCTCTTTCCTTTCATCAGTTGATGGATAACCTCAGTTTTTGTGTGTGTGTGTATGTGTGTGTGTGTGTGTTTTGGTTTTTTTTTTTTTTTTGCCAGTCCTGGGCCTTGGACTCAGGGCCTGAGCACTGTCCCTGGCTTCTTCCCGCTCAAGGCTAGCACTCTGCCACTTGAGCCACAGCGCCACTTCTGGCCATTTTCTGTATATGTGGTGCTGGGGAATCGAACCCAGGGCCTCATGTATATGAGGCAAGCACTCTCGCCACTAGGCCATATCCCCAGCCCTGATAACCTCAGTTTTTGACTATTATAAGTGCTTTGCTAAAATTCATTGACCACCAGTCTACAAGCTCATTTCTAGATGTTCCGTTTTATTTTATTCATTTACACATGTGCCTAAATATCAATGTAATTTTAGAAATTTTAAAGGAATTGGTAAAGAAATAAAAATTGGAAGTCTCCGTTTATAAAAGACATGATTTGATATGTAAAAAAAAACCACTAAAAATGTCAACAAAAAATGCTAGAACTAAGAAGTAAATATAACAATGTTGAAGTGAACTAAGTGACTTTACAAAAATTAGTTGTACTGCCTTACATTAACAACCTAACAAAAGAGAAATTGAGAAAATAACGGTATTTATAGTAGGACCAGAAAAATAAAATATTTAGTAATAAACTTAATTAAGGACATGCAATGAAACATAAAATATTGGATCAGGTGAGGTTGTTCCTACCTATAATCTGACTAGTATAAAGGTAGAGATTTGGGAAGATCATAGCTCAACACCAGTCTATGCATCTCAACCAAAAAGCCACACCTTGTGGTTCACATCTACAATCCAAGCTATGTGGGAAACGTAATAGAAAGACTGCAGTCCTAGGTCAATCCCAGGAAAAACAACATGTGGGACCCAAGAAGAAAAATAGCACAAAGAGCCTGGTGCGTGTGGCTGGAGGAGCAGCGCCTATTCTGTGAGCATGCAGCCTTCAATGCAAACCTCAGTACCACACTAAAAAGAAATTATAAAATAGTGATGAATGCAACTGAAGAAGACATAAGTAAATGGAAAGGTATCTTGTATTCATGGAATAGGAGAATCAATCATTAAAAGTGTCCATATTACCCAAAGTTATGTCCAGTCTCATTGTGACCCTTACCTAAGTTCTAATGACAGTTTGCACAGAAATAGAAAAAAAAATGCTAAATCCATATGGAGCCACAGAAGAGCCAAACTTATCTCATGCAATCAGCCCTGCATTCGGAGACAGCAAGTCAGTCTATCCCTTCTTCTAGTAGCTTGGATGGGAATCCCACTCAGGCTCTTAGCTACATTGGCAATGCTAGCATTCCTGGTTGAATGGCCTACGACACCAGCAGTTGATCACTTTTTTCCTTTACCTAGCACTGAAATCCCGTTACTCCCTAAGAAAGGTTTCAAGACAGTCTAAATTTAAAGTATCAATCTCAGCGCTCCCGTTCAAGGTTCAACGATCTACCCATGCTTATATTTTGATTCAATGGGATTATTTCCATTATGGAGTTGCAAAGGACTGATGAACTTTTAAAAATGGCCATTACTGTGCAGCTTTTTTGTCCTACTCTGGCCACTGCCTATTTTATTACTTGCTTTTTGTCTTGGGAAAGATAATACAACTGATAAGAATAAAGCACTTAAGAATGAATGTAACCAATGAGGTTTTTAACCTTTATATTTGAAATCACAATGATCTGTTAGAAAACAAAGCAGAAGTTTCTCCAGTAGGGGGCATAATAGCTGATTTTTACACTGAAGGATTCAACATGTTTAAGCTATTAATGCTCTCAAAATGGCTCAATATACTCAGTGATCAATATACCCAATCCGGAGCCCAGTAGGTTTCCATGGAAAATGACAAGCTGTTCAAATGATGTGGCGCTGAAATGAGTGCAGTACTCAGATTCTGCACTTCCACCATTTTCAATCGCTTGTGTGACCTTTGACCACTCCCTGACCTTCTTCCTGACTGCTGACATTTGTTCTTTGTTCAGTGTGGTATTTCCCCTTGTTGTAAATGCTCTGATTTTCTGTAAATTGTTGTACTTGTAGTTTTTCAAAGGAGCCACCAACCACAATCTAGAAATAGACAATATCAAAATTTGGCATTTTCTTCAATACTCTATTTCTCCTTTCTAGTAGAGTATAACAATAATAACCTGTTTCCCATAATTTCTGACAAGATCAAGTAAGATTATGGAATCTAATTACCATTGTCGCTAGCATGGAATAAAGATTCAATAGGTATAAATTGTCAACAGGAAGAGACAAGAGAAAAAATAGACACAAATGGAAATGGAGTCCAAACACTGCCTTTGTAGCTTATAGAATATTGGCCCTTAAATCATTAACCAAATCAATTCCTAGTCCTGACATATAGAAAATGCATATAAAAATATAAATAAAAGAAAGCCAGGAGCTGGTGACTCATGCCTGTAATCTTAGCTATTTAGGTGGCCAAGATCTAAGGGTTCCAGTTCAAAGCCAGCAGATGCAGAAAAATCTGTGAGATTCTTATTTCTAACCAGATTTGTGGCTCAAATGATAGAGTACAGCTTTGCGTGAAAAAGCCACATGAGAGAATCACACACACACACACACACACACACACACACACACACACACACACAAAAGGATTGTTTCATAAAACATAAGCACTAACAGATGATTGGGATTCAATCAGATGAGCACTGGTAGCTCACACCTGTAATCCTAGCTACTCAGGAGGCTGAGATCTGAGGATCTGATCTGGATCTGAATCTGAAGCCAGCCCAGACAGGAAAGTTTGTGAGACTCTTGTCTCCAATAAACTACAAGAGATGAGGGGAAGCCAGAAGTGGAGCTGGGGCTCAAGTGGTTAAGCACTAACCTTGAGCAAAGAGAAGCTCAGGGATAGCACCCAGGCCCTGAGTTCAAGCCCCAAGAATGGTACCAACCTCCCCCCCCAAACCAAACTTCCATTTGACATGGAAAGCTGGACATGAAATGGGTAGGACTAAAAAGGCCATTTCGAACATGCAGAGTTAAGCAGAATCCACCAGACAATATGGAAACTTCTCACAGGTATTCTCTGAACCTGACCCTGACAACATAGGTGAGCTGCAGATGAAACTGTCCCAGGACTCAAAGAAGCTGATGCTCAGCCTGACTGAGCTTTTTTTTTTTTTTTTGCACACTAACTGCTGGCATCAACACAGTGAGTGTGCAAATCAATGACAATGTGCCTGCACCAGGTCTCAGTGTGGCACCCTACCTTTCCAGCCATGTTGGTAGTCGCTTCTCTATCTTTCCAGTCTTATAAAGGTTTTCAGGTAGCCATGTGTATGTTGCAATTATATGGGGAAGGGAATGCTGGGAAATAATTTCCTGCTTCACCAAATTGTCATAAGTAAAACCATCAGAAATACAAAGAGAATCCTTTTCAATAGTTTCACTTAGACCATTTCCTGAGGCCTGTGTTCCAATTTCATGTCTTATTTTTATCATCAAGCATTCAATCTTGTGATAAATATATAAGAATAAATGCTTTGTGCAATTTTGAGATATTAAAAACTGTCAAATACTGATAAATAAATGCATAAAAGAGAGATTTTAAATATAGACATATATTGCCTTTCAATCTATGAGCATGAGCTGTCTTCTTATTTATTTAGATCTTTAATTTCTTTCAACAGTATCTTGTAGTTTCCCTTTTCTGTACTTCCTTTTGTCAATGAAATTGATTTCTTAATTTTATTTCCTGTTTATTCACTGCTAGGGTATAGAAGTATAATTTGGTTCTGCATATTGATCTTGTACCTGCAATGCTACTGAACTCATTTGTTCTTATAGTTCAAGAGGATTCTTTGCAATATTTTTCTCTACAAGTTCATGGCAGCTGCTATTAGGGGATGCTTGGAAATTCACAAAAAGTTAAACTTATTAAGACATATTAAGGAAAAGAATAAATTAAATCTTTGTACCTGTGGAAAAAAATAACAACCAAGAAAACACATTAATAATCTCTTCTGGAAAAGCCAACAATGAAAATCAGAAGGAAATGGTAATGAAGTTCATTTATGTAGGTTTATCCACGATAAAGATGACTGAAGAAAATCAGAACGGTGGTTGGGAGAGCATCTCTAGGAGTTGATTCCAGAGCTCCTGCCTCCTCTAGCACAGGGATGCCTCTTTCCTGCTGCCTCTTTCCTCCTGCTGGCTTGGCCCTCTTGGCCCATGTTGGTGCCACTCAGGTTCTTGATGCTGTTGGAGGCTGAGAAGGAGGCTTTGATGAGCTGAAGGAAGGGCATGTTGAGTTTGTGGTGCTTCTAGAAAATGCAATGGAAGTCTGACGTGACTGGTAAATATTAATATTTACAGATTTGGTAAGCACATGTAGACTGAGGAAGAGCTGTTAAGACGAATGTCCAAAGTAAGAAGAGAGCTGACTTGGTTTGGTTGATGTTTTGTTTGCTTGTCGTGCAGGTACTGGGAGTAGAACTCAAGACCTCACAATCTCATTTAGCTTTTTCACTCAAGGTGGGCACTCGACCAGCTGAGCCATAGTTCCACTGCAAGCTTTTGTGTTTGTTAATTGTAGCTAAGAGTCTCGTGGACTTTTGTGCCTCCACCTGTTTCCGACCTGATCCTCAGATCTCAGACACCTGAGTAGGCAGGATTACAGGCATGAACTACCAAGAGCCCAGCAAGGGAGCTCATTTTGAAAGAAATACAGTGAGATCAGTTTTAGATTCGATGCATTTCAGAAGATAAAAGGACATTAAAATTCTCACTGATTGGGGCTGGGGATATGGCCTAGTGGCAAGAGTGCTTGCCTTGTATACATGAGGCCCTAGGTTCAATTCCCCAGCACCACATATACAGAAAATGGCCAGAAGTGGCGCTGTGGCTCAAGTGGCAGAGTGCTAGCCTTGAGCAAAAAGAAGCCAGGGACACCAGGGACAGTGCTCAGGCCCTGAGTCCAAGCCCCAGGACTGGCCAAAAAAAATTCTCATTGATTATTCAGTCTTTTATTTTGTTTTGTTATGTTTTGTTGGTGTGAAACAAGTTTGTGCTATGAAACCCAGGCTAGACTCAAAATCCATATGCATCTCAGGTGGCCTTTGAATTTGTGATCCTTCTGGCTTAGCCCCCTGAGCACCATATTACAGGTATGAGCGATTTCTGGCCTTGGTTTTGTAATCTTCAGGATGGAAGTGAGGGTGAGTCTGGGAGGCTGCTCCAGACTGAAAGAGACTAGAAGTCAGGACGATTAGATAGCACAGGACATGGGAGCCATGCTTTTCAGTCTGGAGTGAAGATGCCTGGATCTTTGGAAAAGGTATGCAGGAGTTCTCTGTATTATTCTGTTTCTTTCTGTACTTTTAAAATAATGCAAAGTTAAAAAGCAGAAAACAAACTAGTAATCATGTGTCTTAGTACAAAAAGTTGTCAGTGCCAATATAGTTGAAGTCATAAATATTGAAGTCATCAAGATATAGGTAGCCTATCATTTTATCTCTCCTTTATCTGATCTTCCTTGATAATGAAACAGGTGTGTGTATGTGTGTGTGTGTGTGTGTGTGTGTGTGTGTGTGTGTGTGTGTGTGTATGTGTATCCTGAGGCTTGAACTCAGGGCCTGGTCACTGTGCTTAAGCTATTTTGCTCAAAGCTAGTGCTCTACCACTTGAGCCACAGCTCTACTTCTGGCTTCTCCTTTTTGTTTTTTTTTTTTTTCACGTAGTTAAGCATCATCTGATGGAACTTTTCTGCCCAGTCTGGCGTTGAGCCGTGATCCTCAGCTTTTAACCTCTTGTATTGCTTGGATTACAGGTGACAGCCACCAGTACCATGTTGGAACATATGTATATCTTAAAATTCATATAAGCACTCATAAACTCTAACTTAATGATTTAGAGTTTAGACTCTGCCCTGCAAAAAGAAAATAGTTGTGTACATCAACATATTCAAGATAACATCATTCAAAATTGCAGTCTTGAAAATCACCAAAAATATCCAACTTCAAAGGAATGGCTATGTAAATACTGGTCTGTCTATGTAATGAACACTAACTACTCCACAAATGTTAAAGTTTGATATGATGGCTGAATATCAGTATGCAAATGTGATTGGTTTAAAATTAAATGAAAGTAGAATATAACCTAAGATAATAACTAGGATTATCATGCTAAATTGTAAATAAGAGATACACCAAAATAATATGAAAGTTTCTTAATAGCGACAACTTTAGTGATTTCCCCCATTTTCATTTGTTTAACTTACAATGTGTCTATGTTGCCTTCACAGTTGTAAAGGCATTTGAAATCAAAAAGCCAAGTGTAGTTAAGACAGTACCAACTCAGGACCGGTGATTTGCATTTACAATTATTTCCCACAGAGAGATTTAACCACAGTGGCCAAGCCCTTGAGGAGTAAAATAGAGAGGGAAAAAAGATTGAAGTGGTCCAATAAGGAGTGGCAAAGCATTTCACACTTACAAAGGCATGCGCTGAGTGGATGAACTAGAAAGGGGTATGTCTACTCTTGGTGTGAAAGAGAATGGACTTAAAGACTATCCACCACTAAAAACGACTGAGAGAAAACCAAATGAACGAGTTGCCCACATACCCAAACATTTCCCAATGAGAACAACTGGCTTTTGTAACTCGACCCAAGCACAAATGGTTTTGGTGTTTTTTTTTAAACATAATTCCATGATTTGCTTTGAGTCTTAGACATGAGTAATGAGGTTGAGAAATTGCACCTGCAAGATCTTCATGCTGATAAAATGGCACTGAACATGTCCAGTGACCTTGGTACTGAAAGAGACGTTATTATGTGTCAGGTTCTGGAGCGCCCTTCCGGCAGCATGTTATCATCAGAAAATGGCTCACTTCATAAGGTTTATAACCTTCCATAAAACTGTGGAACATTTTATTCTTTTTTCATTAAGCTACCTTTGGAATCATTTGGGTCCCTTTATAGTCTCTTATTTAATCTGTTTTTTCATAGACTAAGGGGAGAAAAAATTCTATCAGTGGTCAAAACAGTAATTAAGTAGTATAAGTCAGAGTCTAATGGCTGGAAAGCACATCTACTGACTAGTTACCTTCTCCATCTGCCTTCATCAGTGAATTCTTTTAACTCCCAAACACGTCTTTACCTTCTTCTTACACAATGGGCAAAAGAAATTACCAAACTGTGCATTTTCCCAATTACCAGGCTTCCTAATGTTTGTGTTCTTTTGCTAAAGTATCATTCTATGGCATGAAAACCCTCTTCCCAAACTGTAAGGGAAACACAAATTAATAAAACATCAAGAGATTTTATTTCCTATACTGGAAACTCTATATTTGCATAAAATCAACCACTGAATATTTTGGAATTTAATCACAGAAAGAAGAAAACCTGACTACAAAATCAAACTTAAAACTACAATAATGGTTGGGGGGGGGAGAGGAAGAAAATATCAGCTCTACTTATTCCAGAAGGATTTTTCCCCTAATCTTTTAATTAATGACAGCCCTTAGGGCATGAAGCAATTGTTAATTAAAACAAGGAGGAAAGTAGAGGAAGTAGGCAAAAAAAAAAAAAAAAGCTAAATAAAATGAGCACATTTCCTTTTCTCTGCAGGAGAGTGGCATGGCCAAATGAACATTAATAAATAGGAATACTTTGGAGAGAAAGTATATGAAAATGTTAAAAAGAAATTCTAACTCAGCCTGGCACATGCTAGCAGGTGCATAAATTAATTGGGGATCCTCAAGGATGCTCAACCCTGGGGTGTCACCTTTTGTCTAATTGACTTGGTAGAGACCTCCCCAGCCATGACAGGATGCAGTGCGGGTCTTTCTCTTTCTGGGTACAAGCTGACTTCTGTCAGGGGGGATCATTTGATCAAAGGCCTTCTAAGGGATTTCATTCGCTTTCATTCTAGCAATGGGCGGGTTATTCATATTGACAGCTACCATCATTATGAAACATTTCTTCAATGGAACTATGCTGGCAGCCCATTCGATTCATTGGCCTTTCCCTTTACAACCATTAAATTTTTACTTAAAAAAGAAATAATTATCGGGCATTGTGGTTCACCTCCTGGGCTTCCCTAATTTGAGCAGACTATTAGTGATGACATCTCCCCTCCCTTCTTCCCCACTACTCCCCACCCACCCACATGGGGGAAAAGGCTTTTATCTTTCTCCTTTGCTCAGAAATCTCCTTAACAAGCAGAGTTTTAGAAGCCAGGAACAACAACCCAAGAAAGAATAAGAAAATGTAATTCTGACTTTATTTGGAAGATGACAGAAGCCAGACCCCTGTAGGGTGTTTGTTTGACATAAATAAGTCATTCTTTGAAATTAAGACAATCTGAGATGGCTTTTTCCACTTTTTTTTATAACCCTCATTTTACATAATCTTATAGGATTTTTTTTTAAATCAAAATTGCCTCTCAAACATAGAAGCCAACTGTTCCACAGGGTTTGGGGTCTCCTCCCTTTAGCCTGTTCTTTGATGTTTTGTATGTGAAGACATCCAGTCAGCTCAGGGTCATTGACTGAATTTTTCAGATGCCAGGGAAGATCAGTAGCTAGGAGACAACTTTGAATTTGATTTTGTTGTTTGTAGGCAGAATTTATTCTCACAAACTTTCCTGCCTGGGGTTGGCTTCAAATCATTCCTTTTAAGTGACATTGGGGTTCTGAGGTAATAGCTTAGTCTCTCCCTTGTTCCTGAGCTCCTTTGGTTCTGTTCCAAGATAGCTGAGTGTACCAGGAAAAGGGGCTCTGTAAACATATTGGTGTGTGGTGAAGAGCAACTTGGTTATTGAGTAACTCACAATTTTCCACCCAATAGCTGTCCCTGTGTCTCTGCCTGTCTCCCGCTTCCCTTCTCTTTCCTTCTCTCCATCCCTCCCATGTTTCCTTTTTCTCTCTCCTCTCTTCCCATTTCCTGGGTGCTTTTGGAATGGCTGCTATGGTGTTCTGTGCCTCTCTGCTTCTGTCTCCCAGGAATGGACACGGACGGACACATACACACACACACACACACACACACACACACACACACACACACACACAGAGCCTCTGTGGAGAAGTTTGCCCCTCACCACAGTAAGCAAGGCTCCTGGATCTGTTTTCATTCTCAAGACCCAGACAGGGCCCGCACATACCACATGCATACCGAAGGTGCCCAGCAAAGCTACGCTCCAGGCCTCCCTGTGCCTGGTAGTGGCAGTGGGTAAAGATGCAGCCTTGTAGGCTTTATCTTTCTTATTTACAAGGTGGAGATTGAGAGAGATCTTTCCTCCCTCCAAATCCCCCATCTCAATGGGCCAAAGCTAGGACCCACACTCTTGTAGCCCTAGCACAAGGCAGCAAGCCACCCTGCCTCAGTTTCCAGCACAGAGCACATGTCTTCACCCTTTAGGCAATGGTCGCCCTCCCCCCCCTTCCCCAATGTGTTTAATAATGGCTGAATAGACTTCAGTACTGAGCAAATCTCTCTTTCTTGATTATTTTGTTCTATCTAAGTCTAGGTCTCACGATGGAGCCCTAGAATTCTCAGTCCTCCTGATTGTTCTGGGATGACAGGCATGAACCACCAAGCCCTGTTTGCTTCTGACTTCTCATCCTCGCTCCCTGTTCCAGAGAATCAGCACTGTGACTCAGCCTCAGGGGAAGAGGGCACAGGGCAGCCATGGGGAAATGAAGGTGTGTCCATCTAGTCGCGGGACAATATGTCTCAGCATTTCTTAAACTGTCCAATAGCTGAATGGCTATGTGTAAATTTGACTGGGCCATGAAGTAGCTAGCTACTGGCTTCAACATTCTGAGTGTTTCTGTAAGGGTGATTTGGGATGAGATTAACATTCAATTCAATAGACAAAAATGTCACTTGCCATCCCTAATCCAACCCAATCACTTGAAGGCTAGAATTTAAAAAAAAAAAAAAAAAAGGCTAATCCTCTCCAGGATAGGAAAATATTCTTCCTGCCAAACCTCATTCGGGCTCTCAGGAATGCTTCCTGAGTCTCTAGCTGCTGACTTTGACCTTCAGACAAGACCCATCCCAACAGCTCTTCTGGGGCACCAGCTTGCCAGCTCCCAGTAGTCGTACAAGCCTCCACTGTCATGTGAACCATTGTAATCATTCATGTGTATAGAATATTTTCTATCAGTTTGTCAGTGATATATAAACCTATACTATACACTCCTGCCACAGCCACCTCTTGGGATGTATATTCTTAATTCTTGTCCTATTTCTTTGGAGAATTCTGACAAATGCCTACTGCTTTCACTCTTGGAAAACGTCTTTGCCATTCAAATATCAAGCAAATATTCATCAGTAGCTCCTTTGACTTTTAAAAGATGCTATTCCTTTTTCAAAATTCTTTAGTCCATATGGGATATATTTGAGCAAATGCTGAGAATTAAAAGTTCAGGCCGGTTTTTTTGGTTGTTTTTTTTTTTTAAGCAAATAGTGTTCTCACAACCTTTAATATATTCTCTTCCTCAGCTGACACATGCTATCATTTTTGAGTAGTTTGTTTTTCCTTTTTCCTTTCTGCTCCTAAATGTGGCTGTCCCATATGTCTCACGCTTTCCCATCCACAGTTTTTCTGTCAGCTAGCTGTTGGAAGTAGGGATTGAAGATGCTGGAAATGGGGGAGGTTGTGTTTTGATCTACCTGTTACACTTTTTCTCTCGGTTCTTCCCCCCCCCACCCCCGTCTTCTCAATGAGGACACATGAGCCAATATTATCATTGTTAATTCCTCCTGCTCACAAGCTGGGCTCCACTCTCTCTACTTCTTACCTCCCATTGCTTCCCCAGAAAGCCTGCACCCCTCCTACACTTTCTGGTGAGTTTCCAAGTAGGTATGATCAATCCCCTATTTGTGACATGTGAACTCCTGGATTTTCTCATCCCTTGAAATCTCAAACTGTTCTTGGAGCTACTTTAAAAGACAGCTCCTTTTGGGAAATTTCCTTGTTTCGATTCCTTCCCCTCTCCCCAATCAAAGCAATCCCTTTTTGTTTAAATTCTCATAGTACTTTGTACTTTCCCAATAGGACTTAATGTCCCTTGACAACTGGACTTTCGTCCTTTGACCTTGTATGATAGGTATTTATGTACGACAGTGTATTGTTCTTTATTCTATGTATATTGTTTGTCAAATTTCAGTACCTTTCAACAATGACATAAAAGGGATCCTTCTTTTTATACTGAAATAGGTTGGCTATTTACATAATAAGGATTGGGTGAAATGATCTTACAAGGTTAAGGTGAAGGTCACAATCAGTCCTCTGAGGACAACATACATCTTCTCCATTGGTCCCTCCCTCTCTCCTTTCCTCCCTCCCTCTTTCCCTTTCCATGCATCAAGTGATGAACTGAATCTGCATTTGATACTAGTCTCATCTTGGTTGTCCAGCCTGAAGCATGGATGTTCCACATACCTTTGGTCAAAGCATGAATGGATGAGTAGAAGCAATGGTCTTCCACAAAGTAGTATGGGATTTATTGGTACAAAAATCACAAGCTGCATATTTGTATTTGTAAAGGTTCTCCTCTGATAGCCCACTCTCTTCAGTCGCTGGGTGTTTATCTCACCCGGCCCTGCAGCCCCCAGGAATCCAGCAGAAAAGGGGAGACCCTTTTCTCTAGGTCTCATTACTCGTAGCAAATTTTAGGGATTATAAGAAACAGTTTTGTTCCTAAAAATAACAAGGGGTATGGTTGTTGGAGGTGCAGATAAAGAGCTGTCAGAGACAATAGATCAAATTAACACTACATGTTCAAAATTAAATGTGACCCCCTCAAGCCTCCCCTACCTTATGACATTCATTCCTGCCAGGAAGTCAGCCTGAGCTTTGTTATGGCCTCTATGAGCCTTTATACTTCTAATCAATCTGGGTGTTAATTAAGGGTCACTCAGATAGGCAGAAATGGCCTAGGGAAAATATTAGCATGCATATGAACACCCCCTCTTTAGTTAAGGGAGCCATCCCTCCACGAAGTAATTGCTCTCAACCAGAGGTGTAAATGGGCTGCTAATCAGAAGGGCCTCAGGACAAAGGTAAGTGGGATAAATTCCTATTTACTGAATTAATATTACTGGGTCCCCAGGTACCTTTCTCCTTGGAAGCATTTCTGGCAGTCTGACTTGGGATTTTTATCTGGCACTGTTCTGAGACTCGGGGCTGGGGGGGCCTATGTTAATTTTAGATCCAATCTGTGGGGATTAGTCAGTTCGAGGAACTCTAATGTAGTGGTTGAAATAGTTTGTAGGCACAAAGGTGCTCCCTTATCTGATCCCATACTCTTGGTATGAATTCTTTGCTAAGGACAAGTATGATTAATTCATTACCCAAGATTATAGCAGTATGCTAAAAGCTACCTGGAGGCATTTCTTTTGGTGTGAAATATTAAAGATTCAACATTTATATCAGTGCACCTAATTCATATTCCTGAGCCTGTGGGCTGAGAAATGCACTTGGAAATATTCAGTCCGTTTTTTTACCCTCAGTTTGTTAAAACGTTTAAAAGGATTATTGCTTTAACTATCTCTTTGATAAGAACATGGAGGACTCTATTCAGAAAGGCTAAAGTATAAAACAGAAAAGCTATTGTCTCTTCTTTCTTAAAAATGATATAGAAAATGTCTTGACAGTAGTGTACAGTGGGTTACCAGAACAATAATACTAATAAAAGCTTTTCTTGACAAAGAGAATGACTACCACTATCCAGTCACTAGTAAGAACTAAAATACAGAATCTCATGAAACATAAATCCGAAAACATGCTGGATTGTCTGACTTCTTATTTTTGCAGAGCAAGAAAGAGAAGTTTGAATAATATCATTGTGATCCTTTAAGGTAGCTGTGGAAAAATGTTTTGATGCCTAGATATGTGTTGAAAGGTGACTGAAATTTACCACCATTTCAAGTGAAATAATAATATAATTAATAGCTGTAATAATTATTAATACCTGATTTTCTCTACCCATTGAAATATTAAAAGGAAGGGAAGTGTTTAAACAGAGTAAGCTTGGTTGAAAGTGGAAGGAAAGCTGTGAAAGAAAGTAGCTAGACTCTCCATCTGGAGAGAGGTCTGGAGAGTCCAGTGGAATGGGCAGTTCATGTAGCATGGGGCTCCTCCCACATCTCCTCCTCTGGGCTTTGCACTGGTGGCTTGAAGGTTCATGCCTGCACTGCCTGGCTCTATTTATTGGCTGAATGGACACCCAGGACATTATGGAGGAAGAAGTATTAGAGCAGGAGCCTAAGGCACTATGAGAACAAGAAAGGCCATGGCGGGACAAATGTTATCAGAAGCATGTCAGGTCCCTTTGTACCAAACAGTTCCCCTTTTTTCTCTCTGAATATAGTCCTTAGAAAATGATAATGGACTTCCTCAGCTTTCCATCAGAGATCCTTGAGATCTGTGTGTAAAAAGAATTTCAGGGTGTCTCATAAAAAAGAGAGAGAGAGAGAGAGAGAGGAAGCCTCTCAAGGTAAAAGTTTTAGCCAGGATTTATTTTAGTATAACAGGTTAAACATTTCCTGCTTCCCATGCAGAAAATGGGAGTTAAAGACTCAAAATGGCAGCTGTTACCTGCTGCTTTATTCTTTCGGAACTGGGGAAATGCTATACCTGTGTGGTGACTTGGTCTAGCAACCTCTTACCATTAGACTAGGGTTCTGGGTGGCCAGGATGGATGTTACTTAGATTCTAAAATATGGAGGTGTCTCCGGACTATCCAAATCATAGGGATAATAGGTAAAATTTAGGTCTTCCTTTCCTTCGATAAACCTCTTACTCTGCCATCTCTACTGATTCAGAGACTTGCCAAATTTTTACCATTTCAAAGGACAGGGAAGTTTTAGATCGCTGGGCCCTTTTACACATCATAGCCCTTAAAAGTAAGCATTTAAATGGAGAGAAAATTAACTGCTTTGTTATAGTTGCTTCCTGGCTCCAACTTCTGAGTCTGACTCTTTATTAAAAGTGATAAGATTTCCCTAACTCCTCACCTATCTATCCTGTGTCAATATGAAAAATTAATTTAGCTGGAAAACTCTGGGCTTCCCAGTTGTGCCCATGGGCTATGGGGTCTGCTAACGAAAGTGGAGTATTGAGCTGACTTTGCCAAGGTAATGTGGCTAATGGTCTTCCTGCCACTTTGGTGAATAGGGAGGAATATTATTACATATGGAGCTAAGTACTGTTTCCTTTTCTTTTTTAAAAATCAAAACACATGGGGCTGGGGATATAGCCTAGTGGCAAGAGTGCCTGCCTCGGATACACGAGGCCCTAGGTTCGATTCCCCAGCACCACATATACAGAAAATGGCCAGAAGCGGCGCTGTGGCTCAAGTGGCAGAGTGCTAGCCTTGAGCGGGAAGAAGCCAGGGACAGTGCTCAGGCCCTGGGTCCAAGGCCCAGGACTGGCCAAAAAAAAAAAAAAAAAAAAAAAAAATCAAAACACATGCATTGAGGAGAACATATAGAAGGTATTTGTCAAGTTGAAAGAATAATTGTAACATATACATGTGCTACTGCCATCCATTCAAGGAAGAAAGCCAGGTGATCCTTAGCATTTTCTGCTAAGATAGAGTATAGTTGAGTATGTCCCCCAGAGTTTGCATTCTGCAAGTTTGGTTCTTGGTGTGGTGAAGTTGAGAGAAGGTAGAAACTTTAAGAAGCAGGGTAATTAGGTCACAGGGGTATGACCCTTAGAAGGGCTTCATGCAGCTTCTACAGAGTAGGGTAGTTTGAAAAAAAATACTCTGCTAGCCGAGAGCTCAGCAGGGTCAGCTCACTCTGTTGGTTTTGGGGGTTTTTGTTTTGTTTTGTTTTTTTCCAGCTCTGGGGCTTGAACTCAGGACTTGGCTTCTTTTTGCTCAAGGTTAGCACTCTACCACTTGAGCCACAGCGCCACTTCTGGCTTTTTCTATATATGTGGTGCTGAGGAATCGAACCCAGGGCTTCATACATAGGAGGCAAGCACTCTACTGCTAGGCCACGTTCCCAGCCTCTCAGCTTACTCTTGCTTCCTGTCTTGTCACATGACCTCTCCATCTCACCACGCTGCTGTCTAGCAGAGGCCCTTACCCCAGCCCAGCAGATGCTGAGACCTTGGGTTTCCAGTTGTTCTCTGTCATGTACTCCGATGCATGTATTTAGTCATGGCAACACCCAATAAACTCAACTGTGCACATTTCCTCAATTTATAAATTATAGAATTATGAACTCTAATTCCTTAATTATAATCATTTCCTAGAAACTCACATAGAATGATGATTACATTTATTGCTCTTTTAAACCATGCTCTCACTCAAAGTCCTTGCTGAGCCAGAGATCGTGTGAATAGACCCACATTCACTAAACATGAAACAATATATTCTTCCTCAAATGGTTATTTTTTTTAAAGATTTCCTAAAAATCAATTCCTTTCCTAGTCATCTTAGGTCATTTATTAAAAAACCATGGAAAAATCTGGATAAAGTAAAGTATATATAAATGTTTTAAAGGAATTCATATAATGTGTACTAATTCAAGTGCTCAATTATTGACCCTTGTATTTGCCAGGGTTCTACACTGAACCAATAGGATATATAGCCTATATCTGCATTAGCATATATTCAGTGGGATAGGGGGGGATAGATTATTGAAATTGAAATTGACTCCATATAAATATATGTTGTATATATTACGTACATATGGAGATTCATTATTGGAATAGGTTCATATGATTACATAGGAAAAAATTCAAAATCTGGTATCTGCAAGTGGGAAGAAAAGCTGGGACAGTAATTCAGTCCTGGCCCCAAGAACTAAGAAGTGGGATCACTGATCTCTGATGACCGGAGAAGATAAATTCCAGTACCGAAAACAAAGTCACGGCCTCCTCTGTCTTTTTGTTCCATCTTCACTTCAACAGATTGGATGGCACCCACTCAGATCTATGAGGGCCATGTGCTTTTCTTCTTCCACCAATGCTAATGTGAGAGACAGGCTCTCATAGGCCTACCCAGCAAGGACAACTTACTTACCTGGGCATTGTTATGCCAAGTCGCGAGAAGACCACCAAGAAGGCCACGGAAACGCAGACGTTCAGAAATGCAAAAGCAAGGCAAGGCTTTATTCAAGTGAGCTGCAACTCGGGCCTTGTCCTCCTCACCGACACAGCAGAGGTTAGGAGGAAGCCTCGAGCTGCGATTGCACAGGACTTATAAAGGCAAAGAACAAAGTTACAGCCATCAGGTGTTCAAGACAAAAAACAAAGTTACAGCAATCGGGTGTTCAAGCAAGCAAGATTAGGACACGGGTACAAATCTGATTGGCTCAGGGCTCCAGGCACAGGGCTCGAGGCATTCTGGGGGCGGTTAGAGTTAAGCTTTCCCAGCGGTTAGAGTTCTTGACTGGCTGGGCCCTAATAAGCTTGTCCTGGGTTTGCTCACAGGGCCTGCTTATCTCAGGTTCGCGTGGTAAAGTGGGGCCAGACTTCAAAATGGCTTTAGTCTGGCTCTTCAGGCATCTGCTTAGTCTAGTCGGTTGTCACATGAAATTAACCAATGTAGATACTGTGTGAACACAAGACATTTTAGAGAGACATACTGAGACATTTAAAGAGATATATTCTCTGTGTTTGTGTGCGCGTGCACACAGGCACGCACCCGTGCACATATACTGGGTCTGGGACTGTCCCTTAGCTTGTTTTGCTCAAGGAGGATAACATTCTACCACTTGAACCACAGTGCCACTTCCAGCTTTCTGCTGGTTAGTTGACTTTCCTATCCAGGCTGGCTTCAAGCACGGATCCTCAGATCTCAGCTTGCTGAATAGCTCACATGACAGCATATGCCACCAGAGCGGGGTGCCAATTTCATTCTTGAAAGAGGTACACAGCCTAGAGTAACTTCAAGTTTTCTAAGGATGGGAAATGGTCACGAAGACTGATGTTTTATAGACACACAGATATTTGTAAAGATCGCCACATCCAACAGGAACTACACAAGGAATGAGAACCCTGGGGTAGGATGGCTTGTTAAGTATGAAGAGCTTCTAGCCACCAAGAGCAGTGTAGAATACGTCTGGATGGTTGCTCCCATCGGAACTGACCGCTGGCGGCGCACTTGGCTAGAGCAAGTCCTGGCATGGATGCCCGAGGCCCTCAGTGATTACCTCAAGCAACCAAAATGTCACATCCCTTGCTTTCTCCAGGGCAAAATGAGAGATTCCAAAGGTATTATTTTAAAACTACCTAAATCAATGTCTTAATCCTCTTTTTACTTATGAAAGTATCTCAGCAGACAGGCTTTGATGTCATAGTAAATGACCATTAGCTAAAAGAATTCATGAAGCAGACTATGACATTTTAAATTTAGGTCGTTGGCTTTCACTTAAAAAAAGAATCACTGGACAATGGTGGCCATGCCTGTAGCCCTAGCTACTCAGGAGGCTGTGATCTAAGGATTATGATTCAAAACTAGCCCTGGGCAGGAAAGGTCATGAGACTCTTATGTCCAATGAACCACCAGAAAACCAGAAGTGGAACTGTGGCTCAAAGTGGTAGAGCACTAGCCTTGAGCAAAAACATTCAGGGACAGTGCCCAGGCCTTGAGTTCAACCCTCACGACTGACAAAAAAAAAAAAGAAAGAAAATTCTACCCCCATTTAATAAAATGTTAACACCTTTGTAAAATCTAAGTTAAATCAATACAGGGTATTTTTTTTAATCATTTACTGTGATTTTGCCGGGCTTCCTTAGAAGGTATGAGATGAATTGGAACCAACTTTCAGCAAGCGTGATATGATTTTGTACCACCATGCTCCTCACAGTGCATAAATAATTAGTGAAGCCTTATCAGACCCCGAGGATAATTTGTCAAAATAATGTGTGGGTTTTTTTGTTTTACTGTTAACTCCCATTACATATTATTAGTAGATTATTAACTCAGTATATAAACAGCTTAGGGGAAATCATGCAGTTAGATTTGTTTGTTTTCTAACATTTTAATGGGGCAAGGAAACATGGTTTTAAACACTGAGCGGTTGTGCACAGTTGCTATACTAAGTTCACTGCTAAAAAAATATCTGTTCTTTCGCCTCTTGGCCTCTTGGCAGGGGGAGTGTCAGTGTATACTGCCTTGTCACAGACCCAAAGTGAAAAGGTCGCGTGCTCCTGGACTGGAACTTGTTTGTATGTGTGTTGGGGTGGGGGAAGGTGTTAATGAGGCTTGAACTCTGGGTTTTGTGTTCTCACTCAGGGCTGGTACTCTACCACTTGAACCATGCCTTGAGTTCTGGCTTTTATTTTTTTACTTCTTAATTGAAGAATCTCTTGTGTTGTCTTCCCAGGCCAGCTTGCAAGCATGATCCTCAGATCTCTGCTTCCTACATAGCTAGGATTACAGGTGTGAGCCACTGTTTTACTGGCACCTCTTAAACTGAGAATCAAAATAACCATTTACTCTTTATTAAAAACATAATAGCTGGCCAGAAAGGGTATTATTTAATCAATTACAAATTATGAACTCTAAGAAAAGAGATTCCAAGTCATGGCA
The DNA here is from genome assembly GCF_023159225.1 of Perognathus longimembris pacificus. Classification (NCBI taxonomy): domain Eukaryota; kingdom Metazoa; phylum Chordata; class Mammalia; order Rodentia; family Heteromyidae; genus Perognathus; species Perognathus longimembris. The sequence continues at coordinate 61,442,365 of NC_063169.1, forward strand.
GTGGCCACGTCCCATGGAGAATGACAGTTGGAAAAAAATGTGAAAATGCAAATGAGAAAAATACGTATTTGAGCATCTCATTGAGTTAGGACATAGTTGATTAAAGCACCATGTTTCATTGGCTCAACTTTATCAAAATAATGACTTCGGGTTGTGCTGGCCTTTCACAAATCCTAGGGCTACCTTAGTTGAGAGAGAATGGAAAGTGTGATTTCGCATTTAGCTGAAATATTCCATAACTTTATTTTTCCCCGAGAACTATGGTCTGGGCATCATGTGCTTTGGGGACAGGAAAATACCAGATCAATTAGTAATAAAGATCTGCTTTCAGGCTGGAGCCATGACTTTGGGGAATACGGCAGAGATCAAGATGCATTTTCAGTGAGCACAGACAAGCAAGACAGATTGCTCTGGAATGGTTGATAGCTTCGCAAACATTGCTATTTGAAAAAAAAAAAGGAGCAATGATATTCCAGGAGTGGATATTTACAAATGTAAATGCATTCAGCTATGTACATGAAACTGAGCACCTGGCACGAATGCTATTTACCTCTTCAGATAAAGATTTACTATTAAGAGGAAAGTACTGGAGAAATACCTGGAATTTGTAGTATCAGAAGTGAATTAAGAATATATGTTGTGTTTACAGAGCTTTTTAGCAAAGGATTTTTCAAGACATCAACAAGATAAGTTAGAATTGTCCACAGGCCTTGAAAGGAGAGATGAATGGCAAGGTGAAATTCGTACTCTAGTGTTGGTGTCAATCAATAGTGGGGGGGGCGGGTCACAGAATTTTGATTATTTTTCTAATTCCCCTCAGTTTTGCTACCAATTTCTCCTTTCATAATGTAAATAAGTCATGGAGTACTCAGGTTCGCACCCATGCAAGAAGGTACATAGATGAGCTCACTGCTCAGACAGGATAGCACTGAGTTGCCTGGAAATGCATGGCCATTGGATTAAGCCAAAAGAACTACCTAGTTACTGTACAGTCATTTCCTCACAGTATAACACATCCTTGCACTGTGTGTGTGCACGCGCGTGCGTGCGCGTGCTGGGGTTCAAGCTCAGGGCCAAGGGTTGCCCCTTAGTTTTTTTGATCCAGGCTGGCTTGCTACTACTTAAGCCCTGCCTCTACTTCTAGTGGTGATTTGGAGAAAAGAGTCTTGAAGATTTTTCCTGTCCCGTCTGGCCTCCAGTTAAGATCCTCAGATCTCAGACTTGTGAGGAGCTAGGATTACACACATGAGCCACCAGCACCCAGCTAAAGGAACGTGTTACTAGAAGTTACTTTTAAACAAATACCTGCATATAATAACATCAATCTACCATAACTCAGAATGAAGCACACTTGATCTTCTCTCTTGGAGAGAAATTTTTCTGAAAACTTTAAATAATTAAAATGAAGTATCTACACTGATCTATTTTAATCCAAATTGCCTTCATTATAAAACTTAAATGAGGAGACTCCAGTTTAAAACAAATTACTCCTCTATAACAAAATCACATTTGAGAATAAAGCCAGATCATTAAAATATCTATCTATAAAAATTTAAACAATGTAGGTTGTAGATAAACATTAAAATTTTGAGAGGAAAAGCTCCCTATAATTATAACATCTTAACCACTATTCAGTCTATTATATCTAGTTTATAGTTTTTGATCAGTATAAAGTACACATGTGTTTATTGACATATTTTCACACAATAAGTGTGCTCCTATGTTGTGTTTTAATAACCTGCTTAGTGAAAACACTGATGGATAAATACAGTAAACTAGGCTAAGAAGTCTAGTTTATAAGTCTACAGGTAGACAGGATCACACCTCTTAAAATGGATACTTGGCTAAGAGTCGATCATCATTGGGAAAGGAATTGTATTCATCAAGCAGCATCATGAATGGACAATCTGACTGAGCTACACAACAAGCGCTGGCCCTCATCAGGTGGTTTTCCCATAAGCAGATGACCTGCTTTTGCTTTCCCACAGAGTGGGTTTAATTCTTGGTGGAACTGTATTTTCCTCTTCCAGCCTCTATTACCAGCTGAGGAGTGAAGAAAAGGCTTCTTCTGTGTCTATACACCTTCAGTTATTTCAGGAGGAGGACCCACTGGGGTTTGAATTTAAGGCTTCGTGATTGCTAGGCAGGTTCTCCACTGCTTGCGTTAGCCCTCAGTCCGTTTTGCTTTAGTTTTCGGAATAAGGTCATTTTTACCCAAGCTGACATGGCCCGCGGTCCTTCTATCAGTGTTTTCTGGGTAGTTGGCATGGCAAGGCACATACCACTGTGCCCAGCTTTTTATTGATTGAGAATAAATTTTGCCCTGGCTTAAACCTCAGCCCCCCAAACTCAGCTACTTTTGAAACTTCATTCCAGTATCTTGTCATTCTCGCTTTCCTTTATATGATCTTCCTTGGTAATGAAAGAGGTAGGGGAGTCTTGGGGGGGGGGGCACGGGTACCCATCAGTCCTGGGGCTTAAAATCAGTCCCTGAGCTTTTTTACACACGTCTCGTACTCTACCACTTGAGACACAGCTCTGCTTCCAGCTTTGGGGTTGGTAATTGGGGTAAGAGTCTCATGGACTTTCTTACCCAGGCTGGCTTCAAATTGTGATCCTCATCAGATCTCAGTCGCTGAATAGCTGGAATTGAAAGCATGAGCCACAGACACCTGGAAAGCAGGTAGATCTTTAATGTGGAAAAAAAAAAACAGTCGGTAATGTTGGCAGTGAAGGCAATCTTGGCAGTGATATGTCTCCCACTACACTGCTCTTGTAGAAAATTTAAAGTGGAGCCCTAATAGGCCATAATAGCTGGGCCTTTTCTCCTAGCACTCTGTGAGTGACCTAATCCACTAATGTGTGGGAAGATCTCAGAATGGTATTCTGGCCAGCTAAACATGATAGATAATTCCTTCTGTGAATGAAAGACTACTAGCACGACCATCTCAACGGTCCAGTAGATGAAACTAGCTCTGGGAACACAGTGTGAGAATCGGCAGATACTGTGAGCATCTCACAAAGCTCCACTTCACTAGATCCAACCCAGTGTGTTCTAGATTTATCTCACTCAAGAACTTTTTTTTTAAAATATCAAACTATTATTTCACTCATTGTGGAACTCATGTCTCTAAAGCCCACAATAGAAAACACTCATAAACCATGTTATGGAAACGATTGTTATATCACAGTTGTAATTACTTTCAATGTACCATGTGTATCTGTAGCATCTATTTTAGATGATGTTCTTGTATCACCTTCCTGTGGTTTTCCTACACTATCTCTGTAACATTATCTGAATATATTGGAAACCATGTATACTGGTATTAGAACTAGGAAATTGAAAGGGAATACCAAAATTGAGAGACTCAGGGTAAAAAAAAAGAAAAACAACTACAAAAGCAATACTTGCAAAACTGTTTGGTCTAAGTGAATGGAACACCTCATGGGGGGAAAGGGAAAGGGGGTGGGGGGAGGGGTATGAGGGACGAGGTAACAAACAGTACAAGTAATGTATCCAATGCCTAATGTATGAAACTGTAACCTCTCTGTACATCAGTTTGATAATAAAAATTTGGAAAAAAAAAAAAGAAAAAAAAAGAAAGCACTCATAAAAAGCAATGCTGCATTTTGAGTGGGTAAAATAAATGACACCCTCCTCACCATTCGTATTTCTGTTTCAATGCATTAGAAACACTTCTGGTTTGCAAGGGCCCTGGATTGAATTTGACCTTCTTCTACCATCTCAGCTTTGATGTTCTCTTCAGCCAGGGGGATTCTGATGGTAAGAAAAATGATGAAGAGCCTGGAGCACCTTCAACGAGAGGCGGGAGGGAGCCTTGCTTATGTGCAAAGTGCCCATGTTGTGTCCCGCAGGGGAAGCAGGCCAATACAGAGAACCTCACCCACCCACCAGCAAGTGCCCTCATCTAGCAGTGTCCAGGGTGTACCTCTTCTGGGGTGTGGGGGCGGTTACACTATGCACTATGGTGTTCCTCTCCTTTTGGCCAACCCAAATATAAGACTAGACTCTGGGCGTGAAGCCTAGTACTGCTTTCACCACAAGGGACTAAGAGGATATGGTAAGGTCTATTCAAAGAGCTGGTAGAAGATGATCAATGATCTAGGACATAGGAGTTGAGGAAGGAGCATCAATGCCTTGGAATGTTCCCTGGAGCTCTGACCCCACCCCCTAGGGTTTTAACTAAATGGCTACTTCGTTTATTGGATTTGCCCACGCAGCACATATTTAAATGAAATGGATGGAGGAAAGAACAGCCAGGCTACATGACAGAGAAATGACAAAAAGCTTTTGAAGGTCAGGGTACAAAGCACAATCACTTTAGACTACTAGGAAAATGAAATTCTTCTCAAGACCTTGTAGACCTGATAGCGCTATCAATTTTAAAATGGATGCAGGGCTGGAGGAGGCGTGCATTTCATACTAAGTGATGAGCACTGAATGTTAAAGCTTTGAGTGCTTAATGAAGGAGGCACATGACATGTTCATATCATAATACTAGAAGAATCATTTATTGATTACTATTATCACATATGATAAAGCAGAGCTTCTAAAATCTTTGGCAAAAAAATGGTTTCATTTTGTTTCATATATAGGAAAGTTACAGTAAGACTGATGTGAATTAAGGAAAAGCTGACAAATTATAAAATTCATATTAGCATCCCAAATCCTCTTTAATTGTCAGCCAGTCTCATTATCAATATATAATCCTGTATAATATAAAATATTTGAACTTTCTTTACTCAGCTGGGTAGACATAAAGGAAAATGTGTCTATCCTGATGCAGTTTTAAAACAAAAAGGATAGTTACCAGAGTTAACCTCCATATTTTACCATGAAATGAAAACACTGAGCTATTATTATTAACAATAATAATAATAATAATATGTTAAATCCTAGTATCATCTAATGATGCCATTTTCAGTATCACTTGTTGGGAATCCTTCACCTAAAGAAAGGCATAATATTTGAGTTCATGTGTATGTGTGTGTGTGTGTGTGTGTTTGTGTGTGTGTGTGTACAGATAGACACATGCTTTTCTGTAACAAAAAGGGACTTGTGTGGTTATTTTCAGGATAGGGCCCACTTGAGTGGAGGAGCTGTAGAGTTCCTGCTTAGCAAAGTACGAGGCGCTGAGTTCAAACTCCTCTACTGCCACATAATCTCCACTTGGTAGTACATTCTCGGGCGTGGCCTGACATCAGGCTCCAGAAGGTTATGTAACCTACCCCACATCATGAGGTTAGGTTTTCTAATTGCCAGATCAATCTTCTTCTGACAATACCGTGTCACCTGAATACCATCTGGTTATATTTTTTATGGTGTTCATGCAAATGGCACTTTCCTATGGGCTTACTTGACAGGTAAAGGTTCAGACTTTAACGAGACTTTGGGACGAATCTTTGGGATGCTGATGCGAACCAGGAAAGACGAAGCCTCCTATTTGTCATCCCTGGATGACACCATTTTTTTCTGGCTAATATGGTCTCAAGTATTCTCATTTGTTCTGTAATATTCACAGCAGAAGCTCTGCTTGCTCTGGGTTGGCAAGTCTCAAGTAGACAGAACTCAGGTTCTGGAAACTGAGGACATGTCCTCAACAGCTCACGAGAGCTGTCTGTTTTGCTCAACATTCTTGATGATTTCCATGGGTTTATGTCCACTTCCAGAATTGTACACTGTACACGTGAAGTACGTTGTATGCGCAGGGAGTGCTTTTCATGCATGTGTCTTTGGATGTCACAGATTCAAGAAGCCCAGTGTACAGAAGGCCAGGAAAAAATGACACCTCTTATATAACCTTGCAAAGTGAGTGTCTATTTGAGAATAAGATTTGTTTAATTAAATGTCCCAAGACAGTTGAGAAAGACGAAGAGTATCTTCAGTTCTGCCACTGTGCTCTCATTTCGCCCTCCTCCCTTGTTTGAATGACTCCTTCTCCTGGGTTGAGGATGGGAGATGGGACAGAGTTGCCTTTCCTAAAGAGGAACTCTTCTTGCCATCACTTTCTGGCACTCAGCTCACATGTGTGTCTTTTTTCTACCCTTGACACCTATAAGTCCCGCCGTCTACAAATGTACAGGATTTCCATTGGGGATAATCATTGAGTTAGCAACTATTTTTTTTCTTTTTCTTTTTGTTCTTTTTATTGTAAAGTGGTTGTACAAAGAAGTTACAATTCCATATGTCAGGTTGTAAATACAATCCATCGTTCTCCCCCTTCTCTTTCCCTGCCATCCCTACCCTCAAGTTATGTAGTTCTGTTTTTACATAAGGTACAATGAATGTAATGATTGCCTTTGCCTTCTCCCTCCACTCCTCATTACCTTCCCCTCCCCAAACATATTGAGAGTTAGCAGCTATTTTTGACATCAACTCTTTGCTAGGCACCACTCCCAGAACCTGAAACTGCTTTATTTATAAGTAATGATTAGAAGTTGAAATAGAAAAAGGAGAGATGTAGTGGCTCCAATGATAGATTGCCAGCCTTGAGTGAAAAAGCTAAGGGACAGTGCCCAGGCCCTGAGTTCAAGTCCTAGTGCCCCCAGCCCCCCCTCCCTCCCCAGAAATTGAAATAGCTCAAGTAGTGAAAATAATATTTACCTTATAAAAAGGAATTGGGATAGATGGTGAAAGATTGGCAAGATGTAGAAGGCTATTGAAGCTCAGTGGTAAATCTGTGGAAACACATTGTTTAAATGAATTCTTTATGACATAATCATTCTTTCAGTGTGTCTTTGAACATTTCTTATAGAAAATTTTATGTAATTTGTTCAAGGTGTGTTATAAATGTCAAACATATATGATTCTCAGTAGCTCAGATCTCTAGGTAAAAATTCCAATGTTCAAATCTAGATCACTAAATTGGTGAAGAAATATAAGAAGGGCAGACTCTGGCTATAGTATACAGAGGGCAAAAAATAAAATAAAATACCCCTAAGAGACTAGTGTTCTAGTGACTAAATGCAAAGAGGAGCTAGCAGCTTAAAGCACAACCAGGTTACAGTTGTTGACTGTATGTCATTTCTGGAGCTCAGTGAGTATTACCTGAATGAGATATGTGCTGCTTACTTTATAATGTAATTCTCTTCACAGTACACGGCCTCCCCTGCTCCTCTGGCCTCTTTACTTTCCCAAAGATCAGAGGCTTTATTTAGCTCAACATCGCAGCTTCAACAATTAAATCAATAAGGGGCACATAGCAGATGCTTAAAAAGCATCGTTTAATGAATGGTTCCAATGTCCTTATTTAAAAGTTCTTGTTCTCATCCTTTCTCGGGAGGCGTCTGAGCTGCTGACCTATCAGCACCTCTATGTGTGGTTCTGGAAGCCCACGTGAGCGGGGCAGCTGTCCAGGTGCTCTCCAGAGGAGAGCTCCCCCAACACCCCCAATGGATGTCACAAGCTTCAGAGAGTCCCACACCCTGTATGCACTATTGCTTTCTCTATATGTACATGCCGGTCATGAAGTTTGGTTTATAAATTAAGATGATTAACAAAAATCATGAAGGAATAGGAATTCTACTAGAATGAAAGTTATGTATTACTGGGAGCAGTAGCTCACACTCATATTCCCAGCTGTCAGGACACTGAAAGCTGAGGAGCTCAGTTCCAAATCAGGCCAGGTAGAAAAAGCTCATGAAACTTTTCTCCAGTGAATCAGCATAAAACCAAGACGTGGAGATGTGGCTCAAATGTAGCACCACCCTTGAGGGAAAATTTTTAAGAAGCTGAAGGACAGTACCCCAGCCCTGAGTTAAGACCCCAGTACTGGCACAGAAACAACACAACCACAAAATTACAGGGGTGCCATTTCTCTCAAAATCTTAGCGTACTTTTCCCTTTTTTGCTTAACGGTTGTGCTATATAGCATCTTAGGAATATGAGAATTAGTAGCATACCTCCTTTTTTTTTTTTTTTTGCTTGGAGGATATTATTAAGTAAAGTAAAAGTCATCTAAAAACCAGCAGTGGGATTCTATGACCATCTAATCAGAAAGGCGACTGTAAGTTACTCAGTGGAGGGTAAGGTATGCAGAGCAGACACTCTGGACAATGGGACAATTCACCGGCCAGGCAGAGACATGGAAGATTTGTTGTGACTCAGAATAGTATGCAGCATAAAACGTGCTCATTATCTGTTTCTAGAATAAATAATGGAACATTAAATAAACGGACTATTAAACAATTCCATTGAATGTTTTTGGAATTATGGTTGATTTTAGGTAACCAAACCCTCAGAGAGTCAAACTAGACATAAAAGTGGTTTATTATATGCCACAGTAACTGTTCTCACTGAGCCGTGGCTTCCTTCTCTCTAAGCATGAATTAATGTTTCTCATCATCTTGTTTTCTGCTCTGGCACTGGAACCGACGCTGAGTTTCAATGTCCACATGTTTGATCTTAGACAGCCAGCTGTCCTGTGTGCCGGTACGGCAGCCACGACTCCATTCACGCAAGGTTTGTGAGCGTGCTGTAATGATGCCGTTGTTGGCCTCATTATTTGATGACTGGCCAGGGAGTGCTCTAGGATGCTCTAACCTGGAAATCGAATTAAATGGCATTTTTATTATTTTTGAAAAGACTCGTAGAAGTCACACTGTAAGATTTATAGAATACTGCTTTGGGTCCCTCGTCAGTGTCCTCGTTGCACAAAAGAAACAAGAGAAATTGCGTTTTTCTGTGTCAAGCGTGGCACCTAGTTTGGCATTCTAAGCCTGAATCAAAATCAGGCCCCTCTCCTTGAACCCTATTTTTTGTGTTAATTTAAACTATGATTAAAATAGGTTGATAACTAGTTTATAGTCTCTGTTATAGAATTTTTGTTGTAGCTCAAGGCCTGGAAATAGCAATTAAATTAGAGACTCACAGTCACGCATTTCACAGTGATAAATGCCCTGTGAATATTTAGACTATTAGCAAAGGTAAAATATTTTTAGTCTGCCTTCAGTGTATTTAATGTTCTTCTTTCTTGTGATCCACTTTTGCCAGCCAATTTCAAGTGATTATTCCAATGCTGATGAGATTTTATTTTGAGGGGAATTCTCACAGGTCTTCTCTGCCCCTCAAAAAGTTCATGTTGTCAAGAAAGTTCACAATTGTATTTTTTCCCCATAGAAATCATTGACAATAGAAAACTAAAAGAAGTAGATTTGCTTTTAATTAAGATTGTAATTGCTATAAAGCTGGTTATATCCCTGTGTGTGTATGTCTTGTGCATACCCACTTGACTTCAAAAAGATGCATGTTTTAAATATCCAGCTGTCACATGACTATTTCATTTAAAAATATTCCGATTACATGAATTTATAGTGTTCCTGAGAGTATTTTTAGCCTATTATTCAAACTCTTTAATGAAGGCCAGGGAAATCAAACTAGGCCATGTTTTTATAAACAAAGGCTGTCAGGCCTGTGGCTTTGGCTCCACCAGAAATGGCAGTAACCCCAGGTTTGCATGGCTCATGAGTTTACACAGGGTCCCCATGTGTTTCACATATGTGTTCCCACGCAGACATCTCTGGTACCAGTTAGTCCCTTCCACTTTCATGTTCTCCATCTGTGCTGAGCCTTCTCATGTGCTGAAGGTGTCCCTGAGCTACTTTACTGCCAGGCCTGGAGAGCCTTCCCTCAGCAACTCTGACCTGGGGGCGTGGCCTCCCAGGCTGGATGGCAACCCTGCCTTCCTATTGGCTCGTGACCTGACCACCCATTGGTCCTGAGGCCTGTGGCCTTCCTGTCCCTCTGCCTCCCACTGCATCCACCTGCTCTGCTTCCCACACAGGACTCCATTCTAAGAGTGGACTGACAGAGCTTCCAACTGCTTACCTAGGCGTTTGTGAAGCCGCCATTAATAGTGACTTGCTTTGTATTTTAGCTCCGTTTCCTTGAGTCTGGTACCCTGTGTCCTGGGAGCATTGCGCCCATAGTTTCTTGGTATCCAATCCGTACTGTACAAACCAGGATTCCCTTTGTTTAGAATGTCAACTGAGAATATAGCCTTTTCATTCATGAGCTTATGAATCCCGAAGTCTATGTGCAATGCTGAACGTTCTTACTCCCAGGCACAACCTCAGTGGCCTAAAGAGGAGCCCCAGCTTCTAAAGGACACGCCATCTCCTGTGAGCACCACCACCCTATAGACCAAGCCTTTCACGCATGGCCTTAAGGTGAATCCGAACCTCTAGACTGTAGCATGAGGTGATTTTATTACAGGAACCCTTAGGGCCTCTCCCAGTTGAAGAGGCCTCCTTTCTTAACACAATTACATCAGGAGCGTGTGGGTTTTGTGATGCTGGGGTTTGAACTCCTGGCCTAACACTTGCTTGGTAACTGCTCTACCAGTTAAGACATACCCCCCCCCACACACACACCCTTATTTGAGTTAATTTATTTTTCAGATAAGGTCTTGTACTTATGCTGAGACCTCTTACCTTCACTTGTGACGTAGCTGGGATTATCAACATGTACTACTGTGCTTGAACCTCTCAATCTAGGATACATACAAACCCTAGCAAATGGGCAGTCTTCTGTTTAATTTCATACCTGTACAGGTGCAATGGTATTAACTATAGTCCCATTTTCACTTTCGTCAAATCTGTCAGTGATTGTTCAAGTTAAGGACAACTCGACATTTTTATAACTTTAAAACAAAGCAAAACAAAACAAGAAAACTTCCTGCCTTGAATCAGGGTCCCTAATTGTCTCAGATTTCCTTGAGGGAAACTCTGTTGCCCAGTTTTATGGGATTAAAAAAAAAAAAGATATTTACTTTACAGAAGAAATTTTTTTTCAGTTGTGTGGACAATATATGTTACAATGAATGCAAACATTTGGGAGATTAAACATGACATGTTCGTAAATAAGGCTTGAGTTTAGCTCACGCCTGTTGAAATTTTGGTTTTTCGATATACCATGGAAAACACAGCGCTCTCCAATTCCTGTTTATGAGGAAGTCTTTTCCTGACCATGTTCATCTCCCTCAGAGAACAGTTAGTTCTTCAGGAGAAAGACTTTCCCAAAGGGGGAAAAGACCCTGCTAACCCTCATTTGCTGCCTGCCTTTCCTTTCATATTGTTTCAACTTCAGTTTGAAATGTGTGCTTAGATGAAATTTTTGTTTCGTGGGAACCACTCGATTTATGGCTGAAATGAGTCTCTAAGAAACAAACCTCCTGCACTTTCGAATGTACGTCTCACTGGTTTTAGTAAAGAAGATTTTTTGTTATGTGTGTTTTTGTATAACCCTACAATCTCATGGGAGAACAATGGTGATGCGTGTATTTCCATTGACAAATTCCTGTGAAGTAGAGACGTGCCGTAGACCTAGTGTTAACCGTTGGCTGATCATAGCTGTGTTCAGAGGCTTTGTTAGATCTAAGTGGCTGGCACCTTGCTCTGCACAGGCATAGGCCCTCGCCCAAATCTTCTCCTTCTTTATCTCCTTCCCCCCAGTAGTAGTTTATAGACTAATTAGACTGAGAAGGGGGCTTCTGTGTGGCTGGAGTGAGGGGATCTTGGTGGGCATCACCCAAGCAAAGCAGAAGGCCAAGGTGAACACAGTCTTACCCAAGAGGAGGCTTTGCATCTTCGTCTACAAGGACTGCGCCAACAAATACCCTAGATTAGGTGGCTTATCAATCACAGATGTTTCATCCTCATAGTTTTGGAATCTGAGAAATCCAAGATCAAGGCACCCACGGGCTGGTGTCTGCAGAGGATCCACTTTCTGCTCTGAAAACATCTGTCTCCTTGCTTTGACCTCATGGGGCAAGGCAAGGCAGCTCTTTGAAGCTTCTTGCATAGGGACATTAATCTCATTTGTGAGGGCTCCTCCCTCGTGACCCAGTCACCTCTCCTAGGCCCCGCCTCCTACCACCTTGTCATTGGGAGACGAGGTTCCACACAGGATTTTTAGGGGAACATGGTGATTCTACACTGACCTGCTACTTGTATTATCCAGATCGTTCTGTCACCCTAAAAGGTCGAACTCCCTGCTGGCTGATTATGCCACAGGACATCTGAGCTACTACGAAACACTGGTAATCATAGTAGCTGGCTTTGCCCATCTCTCTGCAAATAGCAGTCCTTAAAGCCATCCTTTTTTTTTTTCCACTGAAATGTTTTTGTCATCACTGGAGTTTGAACTCAGGACCTCAAGCTTGGTGGCCATCTTCTACCACTGAACCATGCCCTCAGTCCCTCTCCCCCTTTTTGGTTGTGCTGTTATTTTTTCAGGCAAGGTCTTATCTCACATTTTTGCTCAAGGTGGACCTGAGACCACAATCCTCCCTACCTATGCCTCCCACATAGCTTGGGTGACAGATGCCCAGCTTATTGGTTGAGATGAGGTATTACTGACTTGCCCCAGTATGGCCCCCAACCAGGCTCCGCCTGCTCTCTACCTCCTGATTAGAAGCATGAGGGAGCCTGTGGCTTCCTTCTTGGGAATCTTTGTCCAGAGGGGCGGGAGATGGGCTTGACCTGCGTCATCAACCGTTCATAACTGCAGGGAGGCATTTCTCACACTGATCTCCCAGTGCTGAGGCTTTAGCTCCCTCCTTGGGAAATATGAGTCATTATTTACTTTATGTGATTAGAGCAGGCTCTAATTCACTTCCTCCTGCACTGAAGCCTATTTGTTACCTTTTAATAATTACATCCAAATGCTCTTTGAAAGGGCTTCATTTTCCTTTTGAAGCTGTGGAGGGAATTTTCCTCCCAGACTCCTCTTTCCTGAACAGCTGAGCTGTCCAGCTATGCAGCCTGGTCTCTAATGCTGGGTTTGGTCAGCTGTGTTCAGGAGCAGAGTCAGGACTACCTTTCCAGAATTACACTTTCACAAGTGACTCCTGAATCTTTCATTGGTTTTTAGGCAGTAATTAAATGAGAGGCATGATTCGTTATTCTCATCCTGATTCATAATTCTTAAAGGGATTCAGGTCTGTCCTCCAACTCCAGCAGCAAGGGCTCTGGGTTTCTTGTCATTTACCACACACCTTAGACTTGTCTCACTCAGGTTTCAACTATTCTGGCTTATGCTCCTCATACTGTGATTCTCCTCCGTCTGCAAGATATAAAGGGGGAAAAAATGGATTGTGTAAGGGTTGGAATTCCTGCAGAGATATTTGCCATATAGATTTAAAGCAGAGCTTCTATTTTCCTAATAGCTATAATAATAAAAATAATGGCAAAGTGGTTTGTGTGAGCTATTTCTCAGGGTATTATCTGTGCCTGCCCCTGAATAGCAAAATGCTGCTTCTCCAACTTAGAGAGCTGCCTATGAGCTGGATACATTAGGAATGCTGCCGGGTCAGCTCTTACCTGAAGTCAGTGCATGACCTACGACCTCTGCCCATGGCCTAGAGAAGCCTTCCCAGACAGCACGAGGCTGCCAGTCTCAGGTCTGCTTTCCTAGATTAAGTGTACCTTGCCAGACGCTAGTCCTGTTATTCCTTACATGGGGGAAAACATGTAAAACTTGGTTGACCTTCAGGATCAGGGCAGAGGACACGGTGGAAGCTGTACTGAATTTAATTTAATGTTCTGTAACAAACAAGGGGGAAAGATATAGAGATAGTGATTTTGAGGGAAATGTTAATTATCCCAAGCTTAATTACAGATAACATCATGAGAAGAATACATAAAAGGCTTGAAGAGCAGCCAACGTATTTCCCTAAGAACATTAAAAAATGATTGTTGTTTACAATTCACAAATCGCACAGACATAAAGCTGAAATGGGAGGAGAGAGAGAGAGAGAGAGCCAGGCTTGCAGTAAGACTTGCTATTTTCCAATCAGTTCAGGAAAGAAGTGTTAAGATTTGTGGTGAGTTCAGTGTCTTAGGAGCCAATGAGATACTCTACATCTTTAAAATAAAAAATTAGCAAATCACCAGCACACACACGCACACAGGCTGAAATAAAATTCTAAGAGACGACACAACGCAAATTAAAAAAATAAATAATTTATGAGGTCTTAGGCAAGGGAATTACAAGTAAAACAGAACGTGCTGACATTTATCTCCTTGTAAGTACAATAGGAAGAAAAGAAAGGCGAGGCGCGATCTGTTCCTGTCACTTCAGTACTGAATCCAGTGATAGGAAAATCTGCCTTTTTGCCCCAAAGTAATTATCAGTCACAGCAGCAGTGAATGACTTGTATTATCTATTCTCCTCTTTCTATATGCTATTTTGTCTAGCTTTTTTTGTGTGTGTTTTGCTTTGTTTCTAAACAATTGGTATGTGCTACTGCTTTGTTACTTCTAAAAGTGAGTTTTGAGGTCATGGGCGTGGCATTTGAAAGGTTGGGTTTAGAGATGTTTGAAGAGCCATTGAGGTTCCTAATCCCTTGGAGCCAAAGAGACCGCTCTTCTTGTGATGGATACCAGCCTCTGTTCAGGGCCTTGGGGTTCTGGCCTGGGACAGTAGGTCCCCAGTGATGTGGCTTTCTATACTACAGGCCAGGTATGGGACAGGCTTGTGGGATTCGCATGGCATTCAGAGGTCTCAACACTTGGTACTTTTTCCAAAGAATGACAAGAAGTGGGGGGAAGAAGGGAGGGCGCGGGGGCTAGGGGAGTGTTGGAGAGTATAAGTCATAAAGGAAAGACAAATGGGCAGATTAATTCATATGTTTATTGAAACATGAGAGATACAGCAATGCTAATCTGAGTTTGAATTGAATGAATGAATGAATAATGAATGGCCTGAGTAAGTGAATGATGAAGACTAGCTTGGAGGTTTCTACTAGATGACAGCATTAAGGGGTCGCTCTTTTTTGTTGTTACTTTGTAAAGATTTTCCTTCCCGTTGTGAGCTCTTTTTTTCTCCCCTCTCTCTTTTTGTTGCCAGTATTGGCTTGAACTCGGGGCCTGGACATTTGTCCCTCAGCTTGTTCCCACCACAGTGGCTCTCTGCCACTTGAGACTCAGCTCTACTTGCTGATGAATAGGAGGAAATATACTCATTGCAGTGAATTTGTTTGTATCACATGAAGTTGATCACAAATGAATACATCAGTGGCATTTACAATGCAGTACAACAGTCACCGCTGTCTGTTCCTAAACCTATCTTTGGCTCCAAAAAAAGGCTTTGAATACATTAAATTTAAAAAAACCACTCCCTGTTTCTTCCTCCTCTGTCCCCTAGCAACCACAAGCTGCTTGCTGCCTTCCTGGCTTTTGCCTTTTCTGGATATTTTATATAAATTGCATCCTGCAATATGTCTGGATGCATAACTTAGCATAATGTTTTCAAATCTTATCCATGTTATTATATATATATATATGTATCAGTTCTTAAATCTTTCTATGGCTACATAATATTCTGTGTATGAATGCACCAATATTTGTTGACGAATGTCTGAGTTGTGTCCATTTGACTTTTGGGAGTAGTGAAATGAAACCTTTTTGAAAAAATGTTTCTTGAGATGTCATTGGAGGCCAAGATTATAGAATCAACTGGGAGAAAGAATAAAAAGGTATTTAAAGCACATTAATACTGCACGAAGAGAGTCTTTAATTCAGAATGCTTTCAGCAGTCTCTCTAACACATGGCTTACAATTTTTCATTATTACTTGAAAATCTAAAATGGTCTCTATTGATCTGGGTATAATACCAGATTTGGGGGTGCAATCTCCGACGGTCATAAGGGACACTCACAAGAATCTTCAAATCAAGGCCTCATTCAGTGGAAATGTAGAACTCAGCCCGCAGCAGGGCGCTGTGACCCAGGGCCTGCACAAAGTTGTCCAAGCAACTCTAGAGCTGCCCTGCATACATGGGAGAAGCCCTCCACCCCATCGCTAGCCTCTCAATAGGAGGAGCCTGGCACATCTCGCTCTCACAGACTCGTCCGAGGAGCTCAGGGGTCCCAAAAGCAAAGTCATGAAAGACATGATCACACACACACACACACACACACACACACACACACACATCAAAGACGCAACACAGACACACACTAATCAAAGACCACACACACACACACACACACACACACACACACACACCCTACTCCTTCATAAATCATCGAGTTGTAGATGTTTGTTTCCTTGCGAGGTTTTCTGGGCTATCACAAAGGAGGGCCGCAGAGGGCTGGAGTGACTTTGTTGATAAGTGATCAATTACAGGGGTCTGAGCTAACTGGATGTTTTGTTTATTAACACATGCTAAAAGCAGAAGCAATTTTTCCTCAATTTTAAAGTCAGGCTGCTTTTGTCAAGAAACCATTATGTACACTTAAGTTGGAATCCAGGACAGAGATGAGCTATTAGTTAGGTCACTGGAGGTGTGACCTTAAAGGCGATGCTGAGACCCTGGTCCTCCCTCTTGCCCTCTCGGCTTCCCCATTGCCAAGAGTTGAGCAGCTTCTTCTACCACAGATGCCCCCTTACCACAGGCCCCCAAAACTACAAGCCAAGTGGCCATCAGCTGAATACCCTAAAACTCAGAGGAAACATTCACCTTTCCTCGTAACGTGATTTGTCCTGGGTATCTTGTCCTCACAGTGGGAAGCCGACTAGCCAGCTGCATGGCTAGCTGGGACGGCATGTTTGGCTTTCTCTCATTGGCAGAGACAAAATTTAGGGAAGTGATCACTAATTCAAGTTCTGAAGATTTGGGGGTGATGGATATCTGGGGGCTTCCTGGATTGTTAGCAGAAAGAATGATCCAGTTTCACAGAAGTCATCTTCCAGTCCACAAGCAGCCTTCGTGGGCTGGTGACTGCAGACAGTGGGTTGGTTTTCTGGACTCCCAGCTGCGTGTTGTGACTGGCTCTAGGTTTACACATGGTCTGGCCATTGTCCAGGCATATGTGCAGTCCTTCATGTGTGCTAACCCCCTCCGTGGAGGGCACCTCATGAAGAGTTCATTTGTACTTTGGAAACCAGGTCCTACCAGGCAGTCCCTAGGACAGCACCCTCACTGGTGTTGGGTGAGGTGACAAAGCAGAGATTTCATTATCTGTGAGCAGAGCTGTCATCTGACAGCTCAGCCTGGCATGGGGTACCACATGCCAATCCCTGGCTGTAGGGGCCTTTGATGTAAGTGGCTAGGGCTTTATTTACAGAACTATAATTCAATTACATGTATTGAATTCTTACCACACACTAGGCATGATAATAAATACATCCATGCATTTTCCCCACTTATTTCACTCAGTAAAAATAGGAAATGGATTCTACATCCCAACCTCAGAGCTCCCTGCCGGGTGGCTGATAGTTTCCATGAGGGCACAGAGCCTTCCTCTGCCCATCGGCTTCCTTTCTGTGGGTGCTGATCGCAGTGAAACACAGTGAAAGTCCATGTGGAAGCTCGCTTGCTGGAGAAACTAACCTTGGATGTAAAGAAAGGGCATGAAGTCACTAAACCACACTGAATACTTGGGGACTCTGCTGCTTTGAAAGTAGGAGATGCTTTGGGGGTGTTCCTTTCTGAAGGGTCGTCTGGTAATGCTGAGGACATAGCCAAGACAGCCATTCCTGTGGATTCTGAATTAGATAAAAGTAAACTTGATTCTCTTTTGCATCTTGAATGCAGCAAATCATAGCTATTAAACTGTGTATGTACATCCCAACGATATCTCATTTACACTTATACAAGTAGCAGTTTATGTAGAAATTACCTCTCAGGGTTGGAGCTATGCCATGTGTACAATTTGCTTTTTAATTGGGTTGTGAGTGCTGGTCCTGGGGCTTAAACTGAGGGCCTCGGCACTGGCCCTGACCTTGCTTGGTTTTTTGCTCAAGGCTGGTGACTTACCACTTGAGCCAAAGATCCAGTTTGCTTGCTTGCATTCTCTTTCCTTCCTTCCTTCCTTCCTTCCTTCCTTCCTTCCTTCCTTCCTTCCTTCCTTCCTTCCTTCCTTCCTTCCTTCCTTCCTTCCTTCCTTCCCTCCTTGTTCCTTCTTTTTTTCTTTTTGTGCTTAATTGGAGATATAAATCTGATGGACTTTCCTGCCCAGGCTGGCTATGAACCTTGATCCTTCAATCTCAGCTTCTTGAGTCACTAGGATTATAGGTGTGAGCCACAGGTGCCTAGCTTTGAATGTATAATTTTTGATGGTTTAAGTGAATTTCAGTCAATTGAAGAAAAAAATAGATTGTTTTTGTAATTAGCCAAGCTAGAATTGTCTTCAAAACTTTCAAAGAAACTGGGAACATGGCCTAGTGGTAGAGTGCGCACCTCATATACATGAAGCCCTGGGTTTGATTCCTCAGCACCACATATATAGAAAAAGCCAGAAGTGGCGCTGTGGCTCAAGTGATAGAGTGCTAACCTTGAGCAAAAAGAAGCCAGGGACAGTGCTCAGGCCCTGAGTTCAAGCCCCAGGACTGGCAAAAAAGAAGAAAACAAAACTTTTAAAGATATATAAAAATCATGTTTTAGAAACTCCTTTAGTGAAATATTTTTTAATCCTTTACTAAAGGGGAACGTTTGAGACATTGCCAAATAAAATAAAGGTTAAAAAAGTGAATACAATTCCAACCTAGAAACAAAATAATGTATCTATATATCTATCTATATGTGAAGAGAAGATTAACATGATAAAGCCTAATATACCAACAGTGATTGTGTCTGAGTGGGTTATGAGTGAGTTATAGTTCTTTCTATATTTTCCTCATTGTCCAAACAAAGTGTCTACACATCTAATTCTCTTATCAGAGACTAATTTTGGCATAACAGAGCTTAATCTTTAGATTATGAATACAAGATGAAGACTTATCTAGAAGGTAAGGAAGAGGGTTCTTTACTGTGGAATGCTTTAGTTCCCTTCCTATGTATTTTTTTAACCGAAGAAGTAGCTTCTATATTAATTATGGAAAACCTATAGCCTTCGGAGACTTCTTACTTTTCTTGAATGTTTATATTTTCTTTCTGATCCAAAATAAACTTTTCAGTGATCGTGAAAATTGTTTTCAAATGGAGGAAGAAAAGGTTTCTCTCATTTGTAGAGATTTGCACCTTCTGTTGAATTTTATTTTAGTGGCTGAAGTCTGAATTTTCATCTGAAAAATGCAGTTACACAGAGACCACTTGCTTCTCCTCTGGAATTTCAATGTAGTTCTGTGTTTACCAGGAGAACCATGTTGTTTCAGTGTCGTCCGTCCTTCGAGGCCTGTGACTGTCAATGCCCCCTTTTCTCATGCCCAAAGTGAAAAGCTCAGATGCAGGTTGTAGTCCAGTGTTAGAGCACTTACGTAGCTAGAGTGCTCGGAGACCTGGGTTCCATTCCCAGCACCACAAAGTAATCAACCAATCAGCCAACCAATAAAATAGATGCTCAGAGAAATGTGAAAATACTAAATGAAATCCTAGATACCAAAAGCTCCACCGAGATGCTCACTCTCCCGAGGTCCAATCTTAAAGGCACATCCACGTCAAAATATTTGAAAATAAAACAGTAAAAGGAATTCTACAGTTACTTCAGTTTAATCTTTTTTTGATTACTTTTTTCTATTGTAAAAAAAAATCAATTCACATTTGGTGGAAAACTTGTAGAGTTTCTTTTACCTTTGTCAAAATTGACACTGAGACAAAGACTATATTCTCCTGCTGTTTTAGATTCATAATACCAAGCTTTCACATTATGAATTATTAAGTCAAACACAAACATAATCTGATTGTCTTGCCAACATGTGATAATCAAGATGTGATATGAAAAAACTATGAGTCAAAGAGACTCTTAACTCTTCAAAGTAACAGCTTCTTGCCAATGGTAACATATTGTTCCTCTTAAATGCCATTGTGTTGTAAACAAATTATTTTATGTTCAGAGGCTCCTTTTATTCAGTTACTATTCGTGGTTTGTACCATATGCATTTTCCATATGGTTCATATATGTTTGTTATTTTGATTTTTTTATATTTAAGAAATAACCTAAGTAACTGTAACCCCTCTGTACATATATATACACATATGTACATATGTATGTATATATATATATATATATGAAACATCCAACAGATCAGTTGTGCTATAAGTATGATTAAAACAAGTATTCTCGGGCTGGGGATATAGCCTAGTGGCAAGAGTGCCTGCCTCAAATACACGAGGCCCTAGGTTCGATTCCCCAGCACCGCATATACAGAAAACGGCCAGAAGCGGCGCTGTGGCTCAAGTGGCAGAGTGCTAGCCTTGAGCAGGAAGAAGCCAGGGACAGTGCTCAGGCCCTGAGTCCAAAGCCCAGGACTGGCCAAAAAACAAAAAACAAACAAAACAAGTATTCTCCATCCTCATGCCCTCTGGCTCCTAATTTTCCACTCTGCAGAGACCTCTTCTTTCAGAGCATTTGTTCCCATGTGAGCACCTTACTTGCCTAAATGGATGTACCTTTACTTGTTAATTATGGGTATTATTTGTTAATTATAGACATCATGGGTTGACTTCCTTCTTACCCTACCTCTCACACACACAACATGTTATATTGTTACATGTTTATAATTAGGTAAGTACTATTTACATCTGAGTCAAGTAGCTTCCTACAATTTCATTTCTGTTCTTATTCAAGGTCTTGTTTTCTCTGAAATTAATGATGTCCTTCCTCTCTTAGTTTTACGTGCTTATTAGCTTAATTTTGTTTATATTCATCACTAATTGCAGGCCTAACTTTTCCAAAAGAACTGAGGAAGTTCTTACTGAGTTTGTGACATTATGAGATTATCAAATAATTTCGCTTTTTCTTTGTATGCTTTCCTTCTTGCTCTCACTCAAAACTAGGAGATTCCCATCAAGGCCCCACTTGTATTTGCTTGTTGTATTTACTTCATGGAGCTCATACCCGTTACTTGATTTACTTCTTCATTTTGGTGGAGCACATTTTTTGGTAGCTTCCTCAGAATGATTACAAAGGGGCACATATTTTACAACCTTTTTCTGTCTGAATATAGTATCTTTTTATTATCATACTTGACCAATATTATATTCTCTATGACAATTCAGCTACCTCCGGTTGTGCATTCAAGGCAAGAGAACTGCACGTTCAAGGCCAGCCTGGGCTACAGAGGAGACATTGTTTCAAAAGAAAGGAAAAAAGAAATCAAGGCTGCTTTCTGGTAGCTCATACCTGTAATCCTGAGGTCTGAGGGTCACAGTTCAAAGTCATCCCAGATAGGAAAGCCTATGAGACTCTTCTCTCCCGTTAATCACCAGGAAACCAGAAGTGGAGCTGTGGCTCAAAGTGGTAGAAGGCTCACCTTGAGCAAAAATATTTCAGGGACAGCACCAAGATCCTGAGTTCAAACCCCCATGACCTAAAAAATAATACTTCAATGACAAGTTATTTCCTCTAGGAATCACTGAAGCCCTTCCTCTGATGTTTCTAGCTTTCCAGTGATATTGTTAGAAATCATTGATAGCCTTCCCCTCCTCTCTCAAAAGTTCTAGAAAGTGCTTTGTGAGCCTTATTTATTATAAAATTTTTTTCTATTCCTATTTGGCTTTCTGAAAGTCCTGTTAGTTATATGATCAAATTTGATGTGGAGTTCTCTGATTTTTCTTACCTTTTCTCTCATATTTATCCTCGATTTGACGTTTTCTCCTGGGAGATGGTCTTGGAATGTCATTAGGGTATTTGTGGTAAGGCTCTGGGAATTGTGTTGTGATGCCTGAATTAGTCTGGCTCCTTAGGGTTCCATGTTCTGCTTGGGGCTTTCTTTCAGGTCCCATAATCCTTGATATCTTAATCATATCTAAGAGTGAGTGAAGTATTAGCATCGTCACCCCAAAATGCCAGGCACTCCTGGCCACCCAGAAATCTGAAATCTGTGGAGGGTAGTTTGAAGTCAGTCTGGTACAGAAAAGTCCATGACTCTTACTGGTAATTAACCAGAAAAAAAAAGTCTTAAGGCAAGCTGTGGTTGAGGTGGTAGACTTCCAGCCTTGAATGAAAAAGCTAAGCAAGAGCATGAGGTCCTGAGTTTAAACTCAGTATTGGCAAGAGAAAAAAAAGAATCTCACCACAAGCTCTTGGTGCACAAAGCAATGTGTACCCGATCAGATGACGTGAGTGTCGCTTCAGGAGACCGCCACACTAATCAGAATCTCTCCTCCAGACACTTTAGTTGATCCTCTTCTCAGGGAAAGTCACTTCTCCGCTGCCCCAGGGCTGTCAGAACTCAGATTACAGCGGTCTGCAAAGGCACTGGGACCGGGGTGGCAACCCCAGTGCTTCCATGACTGGCTGCTGCCTATCTTCAGGCAGAGCTGTGGTGCCTGCAGTCTACTGGGCGAACAGGCCTCTGAAAGGGGGCGATGAAGAAGAGCTGATTTCCCAGGCTGGGGACCAACAATGCCTTCTACAGCAAGGTCACGGTGAGCCCCAGGCACCTGTAAGCAAGTACCTAGTTCTGGGGTCCCCTGCCAGCTTTTTGAGGTTTGGTTTCTTCTCTCTGCTATGTCTACTCCCCTCTGTGTTTGGCTACCGTTTTCCAGAATTTCGTTAGTGTCTCTTGTCAGTATTGTCATCCAGTCATAGTCCTTGTGTGTTTCCTGATTTTTTTTTTGAAATGTACTCTTTTGTTGTTGTTGTCACGGGGCTTGAACTCTGGGTGTGGGCGCTGTCCCTGAGCATTTTTGCTCAAGGCTAGTGCTCTATCACTTTGAGCCACAGCTCCACATCTGTTTTTCTGGTGGTTAACTCCAGATAAGAGTCTCACTAACTTTCCTACTCAGGCTGGCTTCGAACCATAAGCCTCATATCTCAGCCTCCTAAGTAACTAGGATTACAAGTGTGAGCCACCAGTGCCCGGCTTTACTGAATTTTGTTACTACCTTTTGGGATAAATAAATACATCTGCTAACCTAGCATGACTTAATTTAAATGTTTACCCCTCTCTTAGATTTATACTATTTATTTTACCTATTAGGATACATTCAAATTGCCTTCCATGTCACAACTGTGTTCTTCTTTTCCCCCTGGGGAAAATGAGAGTCCCATAGTGAAGGAATGGTGCCAACCTCTTGCTTCTGGTTTCCTTTGTGTCTTCTGCAACATGGTCTTCATTCTGAGCTGATTTCTGGTCATATTTATTGTGTATCACCAGCTACACTTTCAGCTTCCATAAGGTCATATACTGTGCTGTCTTCCATTTTCTGTTTGCTATAATATATATTAATCACAGAATGGATAATGTCTGCTTAGGAGGGAAGGAGGGAGGGAAGGAAGACAGGACATGCTTTCTTGTACATGCATAACATATCCCGTGTGACTAGTGTGTGCGTGCATGTGTGTGTGTTTCTCATCAAGCCATTCATTCTCCTAGACAAATAATTTTGTAATGATGATCAAACATAGTAGAAATACTGCTATTAATAAATGTATTTCCAGTTCAATATGGGTTAAATTGATTTTAGGATTTACCCTTGGAGGAACTAATTATCATTTCTTAAATTGTTTCCACGGGAGAATGCCTCTTGAGTTCCAAATGTATCAACTTTGGAATACTGCTTATTCACATGTGAGGGACTGATTCTAGTGTATTTGTGGTCCATTTGGGGCCAGGCGAACAAAAGGAAAATCGAATCGCCAACTGGATAATACCACAAGTGGGAGCCACAAATCTAAAGTAACAAAGTAGTCTGTAATGTGGAGTGTCATATCAGAATCAAAATGAATGTGTTTTACACAGTTTGTGATATTTGTGGGCCAACATGGTGTCTACAAGAAAGAATGTCTTAAAATTTGTATTGCATGGTCTAGTGAGACTGTGCTTGATTCTGTCCCACGAGCTGAGATTGTAGGACTTCATTATGACTTCTGGAAAATGACGTATGGTTATTGTGCTATATGTATCACCTTTATAGTGGTCTAAGTAATTATTCAACACAATTTTTTAATTGTCACTTTATTAATGGACTGACAGTGGGTAGGTGGTGAAACAGAACCCATAGGTTAACGTTTTCTCTGAATTTTAGTTATGTTTATTTTTTATTGTGAATTCATTGATATTCAAGGACTCAAAGAGAAATGAAGATAGAATTCAGGACATTCAGGCTTCTGGTGAGAAAAACATTTAACACAAGGGGGCGCAATGGAGCCAGTGCTATTGGTTCCCAAAAATCAGTGTACAGGTAGAAGAAAAATGAAGTACACAGGAAGGCAAATTCCTCCTAAAATTAAAATTGTACTGCCAAAATCTGTATGTCCAACCACATGTGATTTGAGTCGCAAGAATTTTTTTCACTTTATATCCATATTTACAGACTGGATATTATTTATTTTGCTAAAGCTTTAAGAACTCCTTTAAAGTTGTTGTGAAATTATTAATTATGTTCACTTCAAACCTCAGAACATTTAGTTATCATCCAGGGGCTATATACACATATGATTATAGTTGACAAAAATGATACAAATTTATATTTAATATATAAATCTATATTATAAACATAATTTATATACAGAATTTATATATGTAAATTAGGTATGTATATAGTTTTTTCAACTATGCTACATAAATGTCTATATGATTTATATATGATTTTTGATATAGGTGTGAAGCTAATCATGAAGTAAATATTGATTAAATGCTTGGGACAGATACTGGTCTAGGTTCAAATTTTAGATATTAGGACAACTAAATTTAATATTATTCTTTTATAATCTATTAATAGTGAGGTACCAAAAAAAATGAAGTGATCTTACAAATTAGAAATCTATAATTACCAGTACCTGTTCTATTGAAAACACTATTCCCTAAGTAGCCCTAATGACTTATATAGTTTCTTGTACTTTATATTGTTTTCAACTGAAGGAAATTTAATCATCTTTCACTTTTTAAAGTAGAGCCAAATTAGAGGTGTCCTTTAAGTAGTATTATTTGTTACCAAATTTACAAGTCAGGTAAACTTTATTGTATTCTCAAATGAACAAGGAAGACTAAAATACCAGCTACTAACCAGCTAGTTCCTAAAATATAACAGACAGATTTAAAAATATAAAGAACTCTGATACTCAGGACCCACTGAGGCACAGAAACTCAGTAGTGTGTAGAGGGTGATAATCGTAAATATGTTTTTCTTGACAATGCTCAGAATACATTTCCCAAACGTAGTGGTTCTACACAGTCCGTAGAAGAAAAATCTTAGAGCAAAAGAAGCAATCCGCGTCAGGGACTAAGGCTTTCATGTTCAAGTACAAAAAGTTTACCTGGCTGTGTCTCCATCTTTAGAGAGCGAGGCGGGGGAGGAGGAGAGCTGAGTCAGCTCCTAGCTCTGACCTTCACCTGACCTCTCTCAGCAAACCTGATCCTTCATCTTTAGCATCTGCTTAGCCCCAAAGGTAAGCATCAATTAAAGATGACGTGACCTGTATGTAAGCATTCTGTAAATGGCAGGATGGCTTTTTTCCTTCTCATCATCGTCATCATCATCTCTTCTTTGACTCATTTCCTGTCCTGCCTGAGAGGCAGGCACCTCTAGATGTAGCAGGGCACTCGGGGGGGGGGGGGCTCTTAAGCTTCCTACCTTCTGGTGCTGGGGCTGACTCTGCATACATCCTGTTTGGACGACAGACAAGGGTGAAGGAGGACACCATGGAGTCTCTCCTGGTTACTTTCCCCTGCCCATCACTGACTCCTGTTTTCAGACAGTCATCTCTGACCTCTTACACACCCTGGAAGTCACCTTGACATGGTGCTTCATCCAGACCATCCCCTCATCCTAGGTTGAGTGTGGCCATGAGTGAGGGGTGTGAGAGAAGGGAGGGGAAGAGAAGAGGCCATGAGACACAATGTAGTCCAGCTCTGCTGGGCTACACCCCACCCTCCTCCACACAGCTGATCTCTGAAGAAGGGATTCGCTCTGGAGTACATCCTTTAAACGTGGTAATTATTTTTTTTTCTTGGATGGGAGAAAAGCAGTAAGTAGCACATGCTCCCTCCAACATTACTGCTTTTGCTCCCTGATCTCAACAATAGATTTGGGCTGATTTCCTATTCTCAGGCAATCAGCCATGGGAGAAGAGAGTGCCATTAGCAGGGGGTCCCGGATGACCTTCTGCTAAATTATTCTTCTTCTTTTCCCTTCCTGCCTTTCTTTTCAGTACATGGGGGGTTGGGGAGGGGGTGGAAGCCACTCGTGGCTGAAACAAAAAAAAGGAAAGAAAACAGGTGTTTGGCTAGAGTTGTCTGCCAAAGAATTGTCATCAGGAACAGCATTCTTCCTTGTCAGCTGGATTGTCACACCCTTTTGTCTCAGTCAATTGGAAAATTACTTGTTAGAGCTATTCATGGCCGAGATATATTTGATAAATATTTGTTGGACTATAAGTACACTAGATATTGCTTTAAAATGAAGTTTTGTGGGTTTTTTAAAATATTAAAATGTTCAAGGCAAAGGTGCCATCCAGTTAGCTTTGGCATGTAAACATAATCCCTGCCAGTAGCCTTACCAAACAAAATCCAGCAAGCAAATGACAATCGGCAGCTTCGAGTAATGTTTTTGACTCTGGCTATGGAAAAGAAATCCTATCCGGAAAGAAGATGAAGTCAGAAATAGCCAGAGCTCCATTTGATGTCATTCCAAATAACTCTCAAGTACAGTTTGAAACTTTGATGCAAGTCCATCACTTTTCAACAACTAGTATCGAAAAATCTCGTGCCTGACAACTAGAGTCATTTGGGGATATTGGATGTTCTCTTGTTATAACTTTCGGTGCATTTTATGTCACTCCGGGAAATCTTAGAGGTGTTTTCCCAAGGTGCTGTGTAAGATGAATTTCTCTTAATGGTCTATCACATTGCTATTGCACAGGAGTTCAGCGTGAATAGTCATGGAGGAATATAACTGCTAATAGCACTTGCTGCTAATGGTCGCAGAGAAGCTTAGGTTAACAGAAAAACAGCTAGGTGATGGTGCGGGGCTGACTCCAATTAACATCAAGTAGAACTCAAACAAGAGAAAACCTATAAACATCCATAATGACATTCTCCACTACATTCAAAGGAAGCGTGGAGAACTGATTTTTGTTAAATATAGTACTGTTACTACAAGAGAGAAAATCCTCATATAATTAACATCTTGGTGTCAGTTCACCTAGAGCAAGCCTGCTTTGTGATGTCCTCTACCTGTGATGTTTATCTCCCTGAACTCACTACTTGTTGCTGAACCAGGATATTTTCATTAATGCATTATGTATAAAGGCCATTTTTGTTGTTTAAACCACGTTTGGTTTATATAGCTTTATATATAAGCCAGGCCTAGTGGCACACACACCTCTCATCCCACTACTCCAAAGGCAAGATGATCACAAGTTTGAGATCACTTGGGCTACATAGTGAGACCTCATCTCAAAGACAAATGCATGCATGTATGTATGTACGTGTGTATGTGTGTATGCACATATGTGTGTATATATATATGTATAACACATATATGTTTAAGACATGGAATTTATATTTATTTATTTATAAAGCAGGAATGCTTCTGCAGAGGAAACAACACAAAAAGAGACAACCTATAGTAGAATGGGGAAAAAATTGACAATCTAATCATTTCATAAAGGATTTATATCTAGATTATATAAGGCACTTTAATAACTCAATAGCAAATAATTACTCAAACCCAAGTAATTATAATTAGCTCATAAATGGTTAAATGTACTGGATAGACATTTCTGGACAAGAACCATACAAATGGCCAATAGAAACATGAGACAATACTCACTAACTCTAAGCAACATATAAATGCAAATCAAAACCACAATGAAATATCATCTCACCCCCAATTAGAAGTGAGTATTATCAGAAAGACAAAAAGAAAAAAAAGCAAATAGTGACAAAGATGCAAGGAAAAGGGAGCCCAGATTTACTCCTGAGGGTATGTTAATTATTACAACCATTGTGGAAGACAGTATGGAGGTTTCTCAAGAAGCTAGCATTCCCATAACTAAATTCAGCCAAAGGAAATAAAACCAGTACATCAGTGGTATCTGCACTAGTATTTTCACTTCAGCACTATTCACAGCCTCCAAAATGTGCATTCAACCTAAGTGTTTATCCATTATGAGTGGATAATGAAAATGTGTCGCATACACACACACACATACACACGCGTGCGCGCACACACACACAACAGGCAATATTATTTAGCCACTGAAAATGAAATACTGTCATAGCAACACAACTGAAACTGAAGAACACTGTAGTAAATGAAGTAAATTAGACTCAGAAAGACAAATAGTGCATATTCTCACTCCTGTGTGAAAGTCAAGAGTTGGTTTCATAGAATTGGAGAACAGAATAGTAAGAAAGGAGAGATAGAAAGAAAACAGTTCATGACTACAGGGTGCAGGAGGATTGAAGGAATAACTCCTAATGCTACAAAGTACATAATAAAACTATCACTCACCATAATTGTATACTTCAAGATAGCCAGTAGAGGAAAGTCCCAATGTTTCCAACATAAAGAAATGATAAATATTTCAGATGGTAGATATAGTCATCTGATGATTATACACCGTAAGTGTGTTTTGAAAAGCCACACAAATATGTACAATTATTACATGTCAGTTATAAATAAATATGTATAGAAAAACATTAAAAGAAATCCATGATTTCATTGTTCACTCTAAAAATTAGAAATTTACCTGTACTGTTAAAGTTGTCCAAAAGTTTCTTCCTCTTTCTTATCCCTCCATTTGAGTTCATTATTGTCCTGATTTGTTTTTGTTTGTGTGTGTTTGGTTGTTTGTTTTGTCATTTTTTTTGTCAGTCATGGGACTTGAACTCAGGGTCTGAACAATGTCTCTGAATTCTCTTGCTCAAGTCTAGTGCTCTACCCTTTTAAGCCACAGTTCCACTTCTTTTTTTCTGGTAGTTAATTGGAGATAAGAATCTCCCAGACTTTCCTGCCTGGGCTGTTATTGAACCACAGTCCTCAAATCCCAGCCTCCTGAGTAGTTAGGATTACAGGCATGAGCCACCAGCACTGGACTGTTTTTGTCTTTTTTGTGGATGTGCTTTTTTAATACTTGATCTACATTATCATTCATCTGTCATTTCCTATATGATTTGCATAGATATACGCAACTCTACATAATATACATATCATATTATTAATGGCCTTTTGTTATTTGTTATTATTATTTTGCCCAAATTACACAGACACATACAGAAGGAAATAGTGTTCCAAGTGGACATTTTTAAAAAATTACTATGTGAAACCGTCTATACTGGTATTAGAACTAGGAAATTGAAAGGGAATACCAAAATCGAGAGACACAGGGTAAAAAAAGACAAACAACTACAAAAGCAATACTTGCAAAACTGTTTGGTGTAAGTGAACTGAACACCTCATGGGGGGAAAGGGAAAGGGGGAGGAGGGGGGGAATGAGGGACAAGGTAACAAACAGTACAAGAAATGTACCAATGCCTAACGTATGAAACTGTAACCTCTCTGTACATCAGTTTGATAATAAAAATTTGAAAAAAAATTACTATGTGGCCCCCATTCCCAATTTCCTACTTCCCAGACTCATTGTATTCAGCTCTCTAATAGATTTTATTAAAGTGCCCAACTATATGTCTTTACATAACATGCACACTTTGCTACTATTTGGATTTTCTCTATTTAGAGTATGCCATTTTTTCCTTTTAGTTATTACCTTTACGTACATGTACAAAAAGAGTTGAATTCAACGTGTCCGCTTATGAGTTCAGTGCATCTTGATCAATGGCACCCCTTCCATCATCATCCTCATTTTTACCCCACTTTTGAGTATGAACACAGTGCTCTGTGATATGCATCCTTTTCTCTGTGTACATACGCATTTCCTGGGCTGGGAATATGGCCTAGTGGTAAAGTGTTTGCCATGCATACATGAAGCCCTGGGTTCAATTCCCCAGCACCACATATATGGAAAAAGCCAGAAGTGGTGCTGTGGCTCAAGTGGTAGAGTGCTAGCTTTGAGCAAAAAAGAAGCCAGGGACAGTGCTCAGGCCCTGAGTCCAAGCCCCAGGACTGGCCAAAAAAAAAAAAAAAAAGATCCTCATAAACATTCCCTGCCTCACCTCCACCCTCTCATTATAGATTATATTTTGGTTCGATCACTGATTGGAGTGTTCATCATTGTAACTATGGTGACTATTTTTTAAAGCCTAGCTAAGTGACATGCTGCAGCTTTTTCATTTCTGTACTGAATTTTCCTTACAATGAACCTGAAACTTTTCATTCACTCAGCTCTCTCAAATGTTCTCCTAGTTGTATTCATCCCCTTTCACAATGTCTAGGCTTATTTAATAATCCATTATGTTCACTTTCTTTAAGAAGTTTCCTGATCTCTTCCAAGATGGACAGCCAAGAGTTGTCATTAGTTGGCTAGCACCACTGCATTTCCAGGGACATCCCCACCCCTTTACATCTCTGATCCTTTGGAGCTCACATTTTCTGGGTCCAAGCTTTTCCTTTCCTTGTTTTTCATACCCCCCCTCCCACTTTAATGGAGCACATGTACCAGTCGCTTTGTAAGACAGAGTTGCATGGATGACAAAACGTTTGATTTGTGAATGTCTCGCGACATTTTTATTGGCCGTTTATAAAAATTACAGGTTGAAAATAATCATTTTCCCTGGGAAGTTTAGAAATTCTTTCTACTTCCAATCTTGCTACTGAAAAGCCCAGTGCCTTCTTGTGTCCTCATGGGTGAGAATTCCAAGACTAGAATGCACCCATTTGGTGGGCAGATCGGCCTGAGTAGCCGGGGCTGCGATGCATGCGAAATGTCAGAGACAAAAAGAAATGTGAGCAGCTTCAGTGACAAATAAGCGTAGGGATCGCTCCAGATCCAAAGAAACTGAGTATAAGTGCTAGGCGGGGTCTTGGACACACCTTCTCTAAGTCATTCATTTTAGAGATGAATAAACTGAAGCCTGTGTGGGACTGTATGTGCATAAAAGCATAGAGGAATAACTCCCCTGGGTCCTTGCTTAGGAAATCACTCCAGCTTACCCACATGGAAGCAGACTAAAGGAAGTTCGTTTAGGTTCTAATGTTGCCTTGCAAATAAGTTCCCCATCCACTCGCCCAATGAAACAAGCCTTCTTACTGCACTTAATGGGGCAGCCAGGGCTCTGCTTCCCCTCTCTGCTTGCACCGGGAACAAGATACTTGCTCAGTACTGCAAAGCTGTGTGTTGGTTTCAGAAAGGACGTTCAGACTCACCTGCTGGTAGAATTTGAGCTGCCAACTCATCCCAAGCACCTAAGAGCCCTCAGAGGCTGGCTATCATTTCTCTTGCTTAACAAGTGGCAGTTGGGTTGAAGTGGACAGAGGAAGAAGATTTCAATAATGGAGTCAACCGAGGAGGAGTCAGTGCCCACTGACAGCAACTCCGAGGCCACACTGTCATCCTTCTTCCCCAGAAGCGGCCGGAATAGGATTCTTGATGCTCCGTGTCTTGACTGTAAAGGTTTACCTGGAGTCCACGGCTGCAACAGGTGCAACTTTGCCCTGCCAGACTTGAAGTGAAATTGAGTTCGTATTGGGGAGTGGGGATGAGGGAGAGGCAAGTGGCCTCTTCAGACCGGAGGCAGGGGTGAGGAGCAAGGGGGGAGGGGGTGTCAGATCAGCCTCTTCGGGCTTGGAGACCACAGTGCCCACTGGACCATCCCTCTCAGTGGCATTTCCAAGTGCCACTTTCAGCCTCCTCAGAGAGGGAGCAAGCATTCTTAAATAAATCACTAAGACAATAGCATGCACCGTCTTCTTATTACGAAGGCCATCCGTGCAGCCCATGCGGGCCCATCTCTGTACCTCTGCTTATTTCATCCTGCAACGTAGCATCACTTATTTACATGCTCGTCTCCTAGGAGACGGAAAACCTTTGAGGATAGAAATGATATGGTAATAGTTTATGGATCTCCACCTTTATTTATTACAAGCTGCCATCTTTGGCATGCTTTCACTTCCTCCTGGGAAGCACACCCAGTTCTACAAGCTGAAGGATTGAAGAGGAATTTTAAAACCTACTCTCCTGCATTTAGATTTCAAATTTTTGTTAGAATGTAGCCTTGCTATGGCAACGCACAGAATTTCACAGGATATCTGCAGGTGGTTTGTGACATGTATTACACAAAGAAAGGCTTCTTTCTTACCCCTTTCTTCCTCCACCTTTTCTGCCTTCTCCTCCTATTATTTTTCTTCTTCAAATTCTTCTTCACTGGTACCCGTTCTTCACCTGTTTCTGTACCTTCACAGTAGAAACCTTAGGCCAAGAATGTTCAAGAAAATGGACCTTTGTGGATAACATATCCATGAATACCTTCCATGCAAGCCCCTGCTATTTTGATCGACACAAAATATTTGCATGTGTTTCTGAATTCCACTGTTATGTTTTACCATCAATGTGGACTAACTACTCTTTAAGTTTGGCATCCTTTATGGTGAATGTACTCAAAATCATTTCTTCTAACTATTTTGTGATATATAATGCATGGTTGTCGATTACATTCAGCCTTCTGAGCCATAGAACACTAGTATGTAGTCCTCCTATCTCATCCCAACGTTATGCCCATTGACCAGCCTCTCCTTACTGCCTCCTGCTCTTCTTCCCAATCACTGATTGCCAACATTCTATGCTCAACTTCTGTACATAAACTTTTTGTAGATTCCACCTAGGAGTAAGATCGTGCGGCCCTTTGTCTTTGTATGTCTGACCCATGTCACTAAGGTAGTACACTGCAGTCTAGCAATGTTGTCAAAAATGGCAAGGTCTCATGCTTTCGTGGACAAACAGTACTTGGCTGTCTCTGTGTCTAACACCTAGAAGAGAGGCTACACTGTCCACTTAATGTTTTCACGCCCACAAGCAAGGTGTGAAAGTCAGCCGGACACTGAACAAACTAGGAACCCTCTCTTCTGTCCATGGCGGGTTTGAGTCTTTGAGGGTAGTCCCACCATCTACCAGAGATGACACTGCAGCACAAAAGCTATTCCAGGCAGCAGCTGGCTGCTCAGAGCCGGCTCTGTGCACGGCCCTACCAAGCTGCTTGGCACTGAAGCTGGGGCATTCCTGTGGTTTTTATCAGGGATAGCCCACTCACCCCTATCTCAGCTCTGAACATACAGTTCACCCCGTCCCCTCTCCTCCTCTGGGACTGGTCTCACCCTTGCTGCCTTGCCTGAGTAGCAGGTTCTCACCGCCAGTGTCGGCATCATCTGAGGACTTGTTGGAGAGGTAAACTCCCAAGTCTCACCTCAGATCTGCTAAGTGAGAAGCAGAGGACAGAGCGCGGCCCGCCGGCCCTCTGAGAGGTTTGTGAGCCGGTCTGGAGAGGACAGGGCAGGGAGTTGCTTGTATGGAGAGTTTTTCCCAGATTTTTAAATGTGACTCTTCAAGAGATGCTGCCGGTTACCCCGTCAAGATGCCACAGTGGCCGGGCACCAGTGGCTCATGCCTGTAATCCTAGCTACCTAGGAGGCTGAGATCTGAGGACCATGGTTCAAAGCCAGCCTGGGCGGGAAAGGCCAATCTCCAATTTGCCAACAGAAAACCGGAAGTGGCCCTGTGGCTCAAGGGTTAGAGCACTAACCTTGGGCTGAAGAGCTCAGGGACAGCACCCAGGCCCAGAGTTCAAGCCCCACAAACAACAAGAAAAGATGCCACAAATAGCAGCCTACACACAACAGGGCCGGCCCAGGTTGCAGGAATGATGTAATCCCATTACCCAAATCAGAACCCCAGCTCCCACTTGTCATTGAGAAAAGCCTAGGAAGACACAGGATAATGAGAATCACAGAAGGAGCTTAGTTCAGAAACCAAGAGAAGATTAACTCATGACCCGTGACTTCAGATATTTGAAGGGTCACTATTCAGAAGACTTGGAATTGTTCTTTATAGATTAAGTGTGGCGGTGCATGTCTATAATCCCAGACTGAATCAGGGTGGTCACAGCTTTGAGGCCAGGCTGGACTATTACATTGTAAGACTTTGCTTCAAAAAAAATATTCTTCATAAGTTAGAAGTGGAAGCAATAAAGAGTAGTAGTATAGAACATCCGGATTTATGCCAGATGATAAGGAGACACAGAACACACACCTAGAGTAGGCTGCATGGGGCGGGGGGGGGGGGAGAAGGGGGTGAAGGATACCTCCCATTGCTCACTTTTCTTATCAAGCACCTGGGTGAGAAACTTCATGACAAGACAAGGGTCAGGTTTCTTCTGACATTCTCAAGTCTTAACACCTGAAATAACAGTTACTCAACACGGACAGGGAAGAAGGGAAGGAGAAGTGGAAATTATTTAAAAATCAATCCTCCCATGAGACTTACATTTGGCATTTGTTTGTCTTGTCTAATGCCACATCCACTTCCTATTGGGTGTTGTGTTGGTGTGGGGTTATTGTTATGATAGATACACAAGCATGAGCACCTGTGAATGAGGATGGAAGCAAAGGGGTTGGCTCGTGCATTGGTGCAACGGCTGCAAAGAAGCTTCCTGAGCCAGCTACTGGCCAGGCCAATGGTGAGGTGCAGGAAAAGGCCGGAGGAGGCTTCTGCACCCTAGTGCTCAGGCTGGGTGGAGACCTGGCATAGTAGACAGCTCCCTCCGCCCCGTAGGGACCCCTCCTGGGTGAGAACTTAGAAAGGGCTGCATTCAGAAAGGTTAATCCAGAGGCAGAAAATTAAATTCGCTAATCCACTAAACCCCGTTTTCCTCTTCTGCGCCTTGCAAATTAATTTCTACTCCTTGCCTCCTTCCTTTTACCATGTCTTTAACTTGCAATGCCTACTTCTAATAATCAGGTACCTGGCTTTTCTGTGTCCTTGCCATTTTATAAAAGGTATTGTTTTTCACCATTACCTTGATTTCTTTCAAATAAAAAGGGAAAGTCGACTTAGGGGGAAGAAAAGAGAAGGTTGCACAGTACTTTCAATGTATTATTGGTATTAAAGAAATAGATTCTTTTTTTCTGAGACAAGAGCCTCACTATGCAGTGCAGGCTGGCATTGAACTTAAAACCTCCCTGCTTCCATGTTTCAAGTGCTGTGATTACAGGTGCGCCCCACCAAGCTTAACTGAGACGAATTCATTATTGTTGGCCCATTAAGGAGGTCGATGGTGGCCACCCCGTGTATATTTTAGTTCAGACTCTCTGTATTTCCAAAGCCACAAGCCTCTCTAGAAAATCCGGGAAAGCATAGACACCGTGGAAGATGTTTGGAAATCAAATGCGGATTGCTACCAGTTGCTGCAGATAGAGACCGGAAGTTGAAAATGCTCAGAGGGCCTGGGATGAAGCTACCATATGCCCAACTAGGTTAATTTTACAGATAGCACGGATGAATTACCTGATGTAGGATTCTTTCTGCTTCCTTCACTGACGAGCATAGTGACAATGGGCCGGCTCTAGGTGAAAATGTCCGCCTCCCTTTCCACTGCTGGCTCCTGAGTGATCGGAGCAGTCTTCAGTCTCTGACGGGTCCACAGCTCTGCCATTCGCCCCTCCGCCATCACCTGTCACCGTGCAGTGCTGTGGTCCTAGAGATTCGCCGGAAACTGTCCAATTTCACTCTGTGACAGCCCTGGAAATTGCACTCCTGAATCGTGCCCTGATAACTATTTGTTGACTTCACATTTATCCTTTTTTGCTCAACAATTCAGCAAGAGCCAGGTAGAGAAAATCCCCACCCTGGCGTTCCTCCTGCTGTTAAGGTAACAGGAATGTTGGGCTGGGGGTTCAAAAGCATCGTTCAGCCTCTGTCCTTTCACTTGTGTGATTGGCACTGGGGGCCCTGGGGACCAGGCCCACTGCTTCCTCATGAAGGAGAAAACGCTGATCTCAGGGCTGGATATGTAGCTCAGTGGTAGAGAGCTAACCCAAGCTTTCCATCTCATCACCAGCACCTAAAATTTAAAAACAAACCCTCAGAGCAAACCCCATATGAAGCTGAAGCCAACCCCACCCAGGACGCCACCTGTTTTACATCCCATTCAATATGGCATTGAAGAGCCTTCTCTGCCTTCTCTGACAATGTTCAATGGAGTGCTATTACATGTGAAATGTCCATGGATTCATAGTAACAGGGAAAGACTGCAAACATCCATGACAGTCATTCTGTTGAGATGATTTATCCAAGTCTTTCAGATGACTTGAAACAATCTTCTTGTCCGTGACTGAAGTGCTACAAACAATGCCGGTATAGCAACACTGTATGATCTAAGCTAGACGGAAAGTCTGCGGGCTGCTGTCCTTACCATTCTACACTTGCGACCTCATCTTCCCAGCAGTGTGAAATCTTCTCCTCCCCCTACCTCTCCCCATTCCTCTCTGCCAGCACCCCAGTCCAATGTGTCTCCTTTCAGTCAGAGAGCAGGTGCTGGTCTGCTTGACTTGCTAATCTCTTCTGCATCCATCGCCCTGTCTACACCCTGCCATGTCGCAACCAGCCCTGTAGGTTTTGGAGCGGAGAAGAACGACCTGGTCCAACCTGGGTTTTTTTTTGTTGTTTGTTTTTCCTTAATGAGGAAAATGACATAAAGAAATGAAGCTAATGGTCTTGGCTTTCAAACTGCATCTTGAACATGATCCTATCACCGCCTCTCTCCAAATCTCTACAACATCACACAGCAAGCCTCTCTCCGATTCAATCCATCAAACACGTCTTCCAGGCTGTTCTTTCTGAACCACTATTGCTCCAATACTTAGCTCAAATACTTCCAGTGATTCTTCATTGCCTCCAGAATAAAATCCAACTTCTAAACCCAGCGTTCAGCGCTCAAGCTCACTGCCTTGCCGGTCCTGCCTTTGCAGGGTACAAATACTTTGCAACCAGGCAAACCTATCTGGCCATCCTGGTCCTCCACTCCTGTCCTGCCCGGGATTTACCCCTACACCTTTATGCCCATTCATCTCTGATTCTCCTCAGTTAAAAATAGTCTCCATCTTTTAGTAACAGAGCCCTTGATCCCTAATTCCTTTAAGTTGTCCATTATGTCAAATAACAGTTGTATGAACATGCGTCTATACCCTGTTGATTTAAAGCTTCTGAGAAGACTATGCTGGTGTCTTTGATTCGGTCATCTAAACTCTCACTCATGGTGCTCGATCACCTCGGAACTAGAGTGAACCAGTATGTCCATACATTTTCACATTATTAGCTAGGAAACTCAAAACTTCAGAATCTCTCCAAGCCCAATGTTACACCTTTCTGTCCATCCCTTTTTGTCACACACATTGTAGGTGGAGACCAGTATGTTATTTTAGTTATGATGTGAAGCTTAACTGTTAGGATAAACACATATAACTATTGCCTACATTTTAAGTTAATTATACACTACTGGGCTTATCTGGCATGAACATATAAAACATCAAAGAAATACATTTTTCTGCTAAAAGTGTCCACATACATACACCCACATTCACACACAAAAGACTCAAAATTGTCCTAGAAACTCATCAAACATTTACTGCCACCTTGTGGACAGACAGAGGGTAGCAACCCTCCTAAATTGGGTCCAGTAATCCTGTTTCCCTGAGCATCTCGTGTTTAAATGTTTTGTGATTCAACCCAAGGAAGCAGCCTTCTGATTAATGACATTGTCTACACAGAAAGCAGTCACCCAGACGCCTTTGTTAGTTGTTCTTTTATCATTACAGAACCCTAAAACGGTTGTTAGAAATATGTGTACAAATACAAGGGATTTTCTCATTCTTCATCTCTAGGAAGACTGGGGGAAATAACATGAAAAGGTGAACAAGTGAATTTCTGTTGGTTTTTTTTCTTGAGGCAAGACAGCAAAACTATTGCTTCAATTAATACATTAGCAATGAGCTCTCTGTACCCCAGTATGTCATTTACTGCGGATAATCCAATAATCTCCTTGCTGAATTGCTCCTGATGAGGTAGACATCAAAGCTAGAGAAGTGCCTTTTCCCACATTACCACTCAATTGGTATATCCTAGAAGGGATGACTAGCAAGCCAAAGGATAGCCGTTCACATATTACAAGTCAAGTTAATTCCTAGGAAATGTGCATGCAAACATAATAGACATTAAACAGAAGTCTTGTCCTCTCTCTTACCAGAGAAAAATCTGTTGGCTTTTCCTGAACCTCTGTTTCAAAAAACATAGGTGCTTGGACTATTTCCCTTCTGTGTTCTTCAATACATCCTTACAAGTGCTAAGCCAGATCGTAACTACAAACATCTTCATGCTATTGTTTTATCTCTGCGATGCTTTGTTGCCTTCTATTTGGCCTGTAATGAAACATTACATTTAGCATTGAACTAGTTTTAAAGAAATGATTTCTTACATGAACAACACTAGACCTGAAAGAGAACCCAGTTTGCTTAGAGCACATCCCATACCTATGGGCTGCTCCTTCCCTCTCCCTCCCTCTGTCCCTCCCCCCCCCCATCCCCTTCCCTTCCTCCCTCTGTCCCTCACCCTCCTTCTTTAGCATCTCCTCTCCCTGCTGGGGCTCTTTACTGTCAAGGTCACTGAGTCTTGCATTCCTTTCTCTCATCTTTCCTTGCCTTTGTTAATCATTCTAGAAAAGTTCTCAGGAAATTTGCTGTCAGATTAGGCCAGCCCAGTGGCCAGAGAATTGAATATGAACTTATTCACTGAACCCAAGTGATTGAACAGTTGGTCGGTACCAGGTTGTATAGTCACCAGAGGAACTTAAAGGTGGCAAATCCTCTCCTCCATCAGCTCTGCATAAGTGATAGAAGTAGAAAACAGTTACAGAGCAGGGGTGGCATGTGGGGCTGGGAACTTACTCTTGCTAGGTATAAGAGTCACTGGAAGTGAAGGCTGATGGGCCTGGAAAAGCAGCCAAGCCCTGTGATAAAGGAATTGTCTCTTTGTTGGGGACTTGACTTTTTATCCACCAGGAGAGTGGAAACTGGTGATGGTCTTAAAGCAGGCAAGGGAGATGGCCAAACGTTATTTGATTCCTTTGGGGACCAATAGAGAAGATGAATGTGAAGGGGTCAAGATTGGAGTCAAGAAGACTCCTGATGAAAGTCTTCCATTAATCTCA
The DNA here is from genome assembly GCF_023159225.1 of Perognathus longimembris pacificus. Taxonomy (NCBI): domain Eukaryota; kingdom Metazoa; phylum Chordata; class Mammalia; order Rodentia; family Heteromyidae; genus Perognathus; species Perognathus longimembris. The sequence goes on from NC_063169.1 coordinate 61,481,368, forward strand.
GCTACAAGGCCAAGCCCTGAGCTGATCAGAGGAAATGGAGCAGGGAGGGGAAGTTTCTCTGTTTTTCCATGTAGAAACAGCAAGGTTTGGTGGGATGAGGTATGCAAATGGCGGGCAGGATGATGCCTTGATGTCTGGCTTGGGTGAGAGTCAAGTGTGGTGCTATGGGAGAGAAAAATCCTTTCTTTCCCTCACCATAGCAAAGTCAGGCTGAGGCCCAACAGTAGAAACCTTCATTAATGAAGACCCAAATAAATAAGGATGTCTATATTGCTTTCAACAGCCATGCCAAAAGAGCATTAAAGAAATGAAAGAGAACGGTCTAATGGGTTGAAGCCGGGGGTGGGGGGTGGGACAGAGGGGTTGGGAGGATGTAGCCAGGACCACGAGGGTCAGATTCTTCTCTGCATCTGTGTGACATTCCATCCCTTGAGTATAAGACCTTCCACATGAGGGTCTTCAGGGCAGAAGAGAGGGGGAAAGTCAACAAATGGTCTTCCTGGAAGAAGGGTGGAAGGAAGGGGAAAACAGCCTTCCAGTTTCTCAAATGCCCCAGTGCAAGGTGCAATATTTAGACCTCCAACAGTGCTATTTTAGTAAGTAGGGAAAAATGTAACTTTTTTTTTTCTTTTTTTTTTGGCCAGTCCTGGGCCTTGGACTCAGGGCTTGAGAACTGTCCCTGGCTTCTTTTTGCTCAAGGCTAGCACTCTGTCACTTGAGCCACAGCGCCACTTCTGGCTGTTTTCTGTATATGTGGTGCTGGGGAATTGAACCCAGGGCCTCATGTATATGAGGCAAGCGCTCTTGCCACTAGGCCATATCCCCAGCCCCAGGAAAAATGTAACTTTTGAGAAACAAGTGTGCAGGTCAAGGCAATGGAAATTATGTGCCTCAAAAGCCAATGGTAGGAAAATTTCAAAAAGGAAACAGAATTGAACCAAGCTAGTGGTAGGAGGCTATGAGTAGACCATGGTCATTTAGCCAGACAAATCTTAGGCAACTGAAATGATTCTGAACCAGAAGGACAATGGTTGAAGAATAAATAGAATAGAATAGAATAGAGTGGAGTGGAATGGAATGGAGTGGAGTGGAGTAGAGTAGAATAGAATACAATAGAATAAAGTAGAGTAGAATAGAATACAATAGAATAGAATAGAATAGAATAGAATAGAATAGAATAGAATAGAACAGAGTTTCTAGTCTACTGTGCTGCATATTAGAAACCATCTGAGCGGTCCAAAAGCTGCCAGTGGTCAAGCTTGTCTCGGGCCAATCAACACTGCAGGGGGTGGCCAATGCACAGTTAGTGCAGGGCCTCTGGTATAAGCTCTGTTCTCCAGAAGTTGGAAGGACAAAGCAACTAAAGAGTATTATAGGGGTGATTTGTTTGTCTGTCTGTCCATTGTAGGACTTGAACTGAGGGCCTGGGCACTGTCCTTGAGTTTTTTCACTCCACCATTTTGAGCCACATCTCAATTTTAGTTTTATAATGGTTAGTTGAAAATAAGGCTCTCATGGACTTGCTTGCCCCTGGTGACATTGATCTGAGATCCTCAGATTTCAGCCTCCTGAGTAGCTAAGATTATAGATATGAGCCACCAACACCTGGCTATAGGGGCAATTTTTAAATTTTCTTGGAGAAAAAAACAACAACAAACTAAGAGAGTTGGGCACCCATGGCTCATGCCTATAATCATAGCTACTCAAGAGGCTGAGATCTGTGGACTGCAGTTCAAAGACAGTCCAGGCAGATAAGTGCATGCAGCTCTTATCTATAAGTAACCAGCAAAAAGCTAGAAGTAGAGATGTGACTCAAGGGGTAAAGGACCAGCCTTAAGTGTAAAAGCCAAGGGAGATTATGAGGCCCAGTATTAGCAATAATAATAATAATAATAATAATAATAATAATAATAATAGGACTGTAACACTGGCAGGTAAAAGATTAAGAGGAACTTGGAACAACCAAAAGATCTTTAAAATCAGCTTTGATCTAAGCAGAAAGAAAAAATACCTGGATGGGAAGTTAGAAGTAACAATGTGTGTGCCTACAATACAATTTCTAGGTAGAAAGGTGAGAAGGCCATTATCAACATGACAGTAATTAAGTACATCCTCAAACAGGTCCATCTGAACACCGTGAACAAACAAAGTTGTGAGGAAAACAATCTCAGGAGACTCAGGGCAGGAGAGCGGGAAGGATGGGTGGATAGAGTCCGCCTTCCTCCTAGCCTCTGCTTTGGCATTATTACCTACCTAATACTCGCCCTGCCCGACGTTGCTCCATCTTTGACTCAGAGGGGATCTTGCAAGCCGTTAGTGATGCTCTTCCGGCATCATCATCTTCTTCATCATCAATGCCAATGTGCATGAGCATCTGACTAGATTCATAGATCCATACTAGGTCTGTGGCTCTACCTTCTTAATTTTGTCCCATGGCAAAGTGTCCAGACTCCAGTTGCAGCTCCTTTTCAGGCACTGGATTCTGATGTGTCCGCTGCTGCTATTACTTAGACACCAGCAGCTCTGCTTGGCTTTCTTCCTCCATGTAGCATCCTTTGCTGGAAGGTCTTGCTGGCTCGTGGCTCACTCTGCCATAAATGCAGGAAGTGGGCGCTGATGCCATCAGCCACTTGCCCTTTTCTGAGCAGCCAAGCCAAGCTTCGAAGTCCACACAATAGCAGGTCCATAGACCCACCTGGTTTAGGATGCTGGGGTGAATGGTCAGTTCTGGCTCTCTAGTAAGCTACCTTAATTGGCCAGACTTCTTCATGAGGAAGGTTCCTTCATGGTTTCCAGCCTCCTGAACTTTAGTTGGAGTGGCTCACATACGATCAGAGGGACGCCCTCTGCTTGTGAATAGGTTGAAACCTGGACTCTTATGAAGATCTATATTTTCATTTCATGAAATAAACATGATGCACAATGAACTTCTGCGATCCTACACATGATCTAGTTACAAGATTATCATCTCATTTTCCTGATGCCGTTAGCCAAATATCCTGGGGCATTGGAGAAATGCGTAAAGAAAAATAATGCTACCGGGAGTCTATAATACTAGCTACTTAGGAGGCTGAGATCTGAGGGTTGTGATGCCAAGGCAGCCTGAGCAAGAAAATCCATGAGACTCTTAACCAGCTAGAAACTATAAGTGGAGCTGTGACTCAAATTGTAGAGTGCAAGCCTTGAGGAAAAAAAAAACTAAGGGACTTTCACCCAAGCCCTGAGTTCAAGCACCAACTGCTGACACCAAAGTAGAAAAGCAAGAAGTATCACCCTGATAGAAGCCAGCACTGTTTTCTTAGTTGTCCTGCAGGCTTTGCTATGAAAAAACAAAAACAAACACAGCAGTCTCTAAGAGGTACTTGCTACTTCGGCTCAAGAGTGAAATATTGCAGGTAAAGCAACCATAAGAACACCGGCCCACAGCGAGGAGACAGGAGCCTGTGTTGTTTGTGTTCATATTTGTAAAGACTTCATTGAGGGCTGGGAATATGGCTTAGTGGCAAGAGTGCTTGCCTTGTATACATGAAGCCCTGGGTTCAATTCCCCAGCACCACATATATAGAAAATGGCCAGAGGTGGCGCTGTGGCTCAAGTGGCAGAGTGCTAGCCTTGAGCAAAAAGAAGCCAGGGGACAGTGCTCGGGCCCTGAGTTCAAGGCCCAGGACTGGCAAAAAAAAAAAAAAAAGACTTCATTGAGGGAAGACAATGGGAGGGAGAAGTGGGATAGCCTGTCTGCATAAAAGGAAAAACCAAGGCCTTTGGTTCTACAGCGTGCCTGTCTGTACCTCAATTAATGAGGGTTTTGTTGGTTTCTCAGTCTTTAGAAATTGCTGGTCATCCCAGCAAGCTGACCACAACAAAAATCTAGGATGATGACATGCTATCTTTTAAAATCCAATCTTATTGTTCTTATTAAGGTGTTGTACAGAGGGGTTACTGTTTCATAAGTCAGGTAATGAGTACATTTCTTTGTTCACCCCTTCCTTTGCTTCCCCCAGTTTCTCTTTCTTGTCACTGCCCAGAAGTTACTTAAGTACTCTGTTTCCCACATAGTCATGACATGCCATTATCTTCTGGCTGGCTTCCTTCCTTCCTTCCTTCTTTCCCTCCTTCCTTTCTATTGTAACACTGGGGATTTAAACTCAGAAGCTAGCCTCTTTTGCTTTGTTTTTTTTTCCCAAGGGTCTAACTTTTCACCCAGGGCTAGCCTTGGATCCCCTTAAATCTTCCTGGGATCCCACATAATTGAGATAACAGGCACATACGACCTCATCTAGTCTGTTCGTTGAGATAGGGTTCCACTCACTTTTAGCCCAGGCTGGTCTCAACAGCTAGGATTACAGGTGTGCTTTAGCACACACAACCCTGGCATGCTATTTTTATTTTAATAGTCATCTCATTCCTGATCTGATTTTCATGCACTTTTTTCCTCTTTGCTTCATTTTCACTTTTATTTTTAAATGTATTAGATGTATTATGTACAACTATGCAAGCTGCTTTAAATCACTTTCGAATAAAGAATATCCTTGATCAAAAATAAATAATGGATAACCCTATATATCTGCATTTCCCTCCCTTTGGGGTCTGGTTTTGAATAATCTATTATTTATCTTAGAACTCAGCAAATCAGAATCTTACTTCAAACCAAAAAATATCACCTAAGAGTTGCTCTAGAATGACTGCAGAGGTCACCTTTAGGCATGGCTGGACAATACATTTTAAATGGCCCGTTCGTTCTGTCCCTGGCACAGATGCTGTTGTGGTTAATTATTTTGATGCTAATATATGTGTCTAGCTCTTCTAATGTGGATACCAGACTGAAAAATTGGGTTGAGACCAATAATCAACAGATGGTAATCACTCAGGGTCGTGACTGCCCAGGGCCAGGTTTCCACCAGTGGCTCTCAATTACGCCGAGCCATCTAGTCCCGATCTGGCCTTGCAAACACTCGCCAATGTCTGCACACCTCCCCAGAACCATCCCACTGCGAACGGCCGTGAACTTGCTCCGGAAAGGAAAAAAAGAGCTTCCTGAACATTCCCTGAGTGGAGATGAAGGCAATCTTCTCCCCTCAGTGACTTGAAGTATACCATGGTTTTATGATGTGTCGGAAGTAAAAGTGTCTATCACATGGAATATCATTTGAGAAGAGCAGGAAGAAATTAGCATCGGTAATTGCAAAAGTTGATTTGAACTGCATCCGTCATATTTGAACGGTTTATTTAATTTCACGTTTAGCGCTTCTTATTTTTTTCCTCTATGCCAGCACTGGGGCTTGAACCCAGGGCCGCGTACTCTTGCTTGGCTTTTTCTGCAAGAGGATGGTGTTCTATCACTTGAACCACACCTCCAGTTCCGACATTTGGCTGTTGAACATGTTTTCTTTTCATGGCAGTGTGGACTCCAGGTTGTCATCCTTCCCCGGCATGGGTTTGTTTTGTAGCCATGATCTATCATTTGTGAACTGTAACTATTTAGAGCCACATTGGTGCAATAGTAGAACCAGCAAATGACAATTGTCACCCAGGGGGAGCTCAGATCAATTCCCAGATGCTAGGAGTCTTGGTTTGGCCCTTCTCTAGAGAGTGACAGATCTTATTCAACTTGAGTGAAGCAAAAACAGAGAATTCATTGGCCAATGTAACAAACAACTCCAGGACTGCAGGCTTCTTCCTAATGCTTTAGTCCTGTGTCTCAATATGTCACCTGTGCCCTGTATGTTGTTCACTCAGACTCTGCCTTCCCCATGCTGACGTTACCCTCAGGCAGAAGTTTCTAGCGGCCCCACCAACTTCTAATTTCCTCACAGCTAGAAAGGAAGGGAGCTTTTGACTTTTCCAATGGCTTCATTCCAAGTTCTGAGATACAATGCTTCCTGACTGGAGCCACGTGACCGTTCCTCTGTTGGTGAAGCAAATTAGGTGGGTAACAGGACAGAAATGCATCAGCTCGCAGCTCTGTAAGTCCAGGTTTGAGGTAAGAACAGGCTTGGCTCTTCTGAGGACTGTGAGGGAGAATCCTCTATGCCTTTCTGCTAGCTGCTAGTAGCCTTGCCCCTATAGCTGATAGCTCCCTGAGGCATCGCATCTGCATGTCCACATTTGACAAGAACTTAAGTTATTTTGGGTTAAGGACCATTCTAGTCACCTCATTGTAGCTTGCTTACCCCTGTAAAGATGCCGTCTCCCAATAAGGGCACATTCAAAAGTACTGGGGAGAACCTGCCCCATATTTTAGGGAAGGACATCATCCAACACACTAAAAAACTCCTAAAGCAAATGCAATACAAGAGAGACCAAAGTATTGATGGCCAGTTCCGGATCACTTGAGTACTCCTAGGGCTGAGAGCGAGGTCACCTTTAAAACCGTAAAGGGTGAGAGTGAGAAGAGGCTGGTTCGCTTGGTGACAGTCAAGTTATTATAGCAAAAGAAAGGGGACTGGATGCTAGGTGAGAAAAGGTGGTATTTGTTAGACTAAATATAGTAAGCAAAAGTGGAAACTTACATCTTATACCCATGACTTCAGATGGCCTATACATGAGTAGCCGAATAGAGTACCAAGTAAGTGTATATACTGTTATATGACTCAGAAGGAATTGTAGCAATCCAATGTCTAATTCTCTCCAGATTAAGAGGAAACCTTTTATTGCCTCATCATTTTAACAATGCGGAAGCACCTTCACTGTTTAGATGTGGGTGAGAGGGAGAGTAATACAAAAAGGAGAGAATGCTCTCAGTGGGCATTCATAAGTTCCCAGAGTACAAGGTCCTGTAGTTAAGGAGGAGAGACACACAGAGCATCACTGCTGGCTTGTATCTACCCAGGGATGATGCAGGAAAAGAAGAATGCAGAACCCAATGCATCCCTATTTCATGTCCCAGGGAATCTCCAACATCTGTCAAGGCCCTTGTTGGGCTCAGAATCCAGCTTGGGTAGCCCACGTGACTGACATGCTCACAGTTGAGCAGCGTGCATTTCCACACCCACATGGATTACTGTGTGTAATTTCTTCCCCAACCAGGCTCTGGGTAGCCTTTACCCACCCCAGCCAGAATCGACTCAAGAAATTCAAACCAGCTTCCCTCCCATTCTCTGGTCTTAAAGCCTCCAGTGGGCCTTCTAAGCCATCTGTCTGGGAGTAGGGGATGGGAATAGGGTTTCTCCACCTGAGCTCCATGGTGCACAGCTCTTCAGGCATACCTATTCTATACACATACCAATATCAACAGGACATAGTCACCATCAAGTAATGATAACCTGGTAGCATCCCATACGTTCCTTGGCTCGATATCCTTCCTGTAAGAACCAGAAATGATATTCTTTGTCAGTAAATGTGTCCACATACTTGCAGTTTCTAGAAGTTCAAGAATGCCTTTTTCTAACCATTGTTCAGGACCCAGGCTGGGATTTTGCCAACTTCCTTGCTGTTCATTCATTTCCTTAATAGCATCTTGGTGAGAGTCTTTTCAGAACCCAGGGACTCCAGCCTCCATCTCTTCTATTAACTGAAAAAATCCCTGAATAACCTTCCATATGGTGCTGCGGTGGCATTTGATAAATACCTTGCTGATTATTTATCTGACTGTACACTTGTTTTGACAGGTTGATCACATTAGTCCGTATTGAAACCACGCTTTTGCTGTAAATGTCTTCCCACAGCTCTCCATTGCTGTGCTAAATAATATACTGAATTTCTACCACTGCAAACTTGGGAAAAACAAGAAAAAAAAAGGAAAGTGTTTTCTAATACAAACACAGACAGAAGCAGTTCTGAAAAGCAAGGAAAAGGACAGAGCTGTAGCAGAGGTCCGGGTGAATATATTTGTCCTTCTGTCAGCATGTCTCTAGACTGTAAGCTGTTTTAACTACCAGGATCAATACAGGGCAAGGCTGGGAGATAGTAATTATGCTAATTGGTAGTGACGGGGAAGCAAGCAGGCTGCAGGGTAAGCAGACAGTGCCTGGGAGAAACACACACATTTGTTAAGGAGGGCGAGGTCTTGTCTCCTTCCTCAGGCTTTTCTACACAGTATTTGCTTAGAAACACCCAGTGCATTCACCCACTCATGGGTCAGCATCATTTGATGAGCTTAGAAGATGAAACCTGACGCTAGAGAACAGGGCAGAGAAGTAAATGACTCAGCATGCACCTTCAGGACATTTACAGCTTAGGTCAGTTTCTAGCTGTGCCCAAGTGCACGCATGTGAGCACACACACACACACCCACACACCCACACACACACCCGTGAAAATCATCTTCAATGTGAAAAATAACCACTCAAGGCCTAAGAACGTAAATACCAGAGTGCTCTCATGAAGAGAAGGGACCAGGCTGGGGGGGAGGGGAATCAATTGTGCCTCTTGTCACCAGGGTCAGGAAGAGAGCTTGGGCTAGAGAGCATGGAAGCATGTCCACAAGACTCTGTGCTCTTGTGCTCTTGAGTTTCTGCCTCACAAGCATCCATAGGTCTTTGTAAAGTCACTGGGAAAGGCCTCCTATTCACTGTGGAACTTTAAAAATTCTCAATATCACTCTTAGTGGCTTGAAAGTTTCTTTTCCAAAGTATCCATAGTTCCACACCCCTCCCTTGTATGTTGGGCCTTTGAAAAGTAATTTGATGTTGAGGGTAAGAGCCCCATGAGCAGGCAAGTGGCCTTCCAGAAGGTGCCCCAGAGAGTTCTCCCACTTGCTTCCTTCCACATTACAACATATCAGGGGGACAGCGACGTACCACTCAGACCTTAGGCCTCACCAGAACCCAACTCATAGCTGCTTGATGTTGGACTTGCAGCCTCAAGATCTGTGAGAAACAAGTTTCTGTGGTCCGTACACTGTCCTGTCTGCGGTGTTTTGTTAAGCAGCCCCAACAGAGACAGATGCCATCTTGGAACAGACAGCTACTTGGCTACAGTGTGTGGATATTGACTGAAAGGCTGCAGAAGTCAGTCCAGTTGACTTAGATTATTTTTGCCAAGCTACTGTGAGATTCTGACTTCCAAATGAACGTTGGACAAGATGATTTTTAGATGCAATTTTCTTGATGATTTGAATTATATATGAGATTCAAGTATTAATAAACCCTAAGTAAAACTCAGTTTAAGTGCATGAAAACGTAGAGACTATTGAATATACTCACTGCAAATGCCACATTCATTTTTCTTGATGACACCCTCAAATCTGTAGGTCCAGTTATAAAAGAATACTTTTCCGAGAATATTTATTATCCTGAGGAATAATAAGTAATGTTTTCTTATTACTTTTACTCCTTGAAAGAGATAGGGGAAGTCATAAATGCTCATTCTCAGGCTCATATGTCATTGCGTAAGGGGAATTGAGTCAGTTCTAGTTAAACAAGTCTCATCCACAGGGAGAATTTGTCATAGGAGCCCCAGACTTCCACCCATCTTTTTATGTGAACAGACATTAACAGCTGTCCGTTTTGGAGCTTTTATTGGGTGTTTGTGAACTTGAGTGGTGGACTGGCTGATGTTTAAATGAAGAGTTGTTTCTCTTCCCAAGGTTGGATGCAACTTCCACCCTTTGGAAGGGGTGGGATCAGGCAGAATTCATTTGGGGAACTGTAGAGTGGTGAAATGTTTTCCCACAGGCATTGACAAGAACAACACAGGAAACCTCTGCTGCTGGGGTGGGGAGCTGCTACCAGTAGGGGTCAGCACTGCTCAGATAATTTTTTCTTGCCCTTCCTCCTTTAGGAAAACCTATGCAGAAAGGGGGATTTGCCCCCTCAGCACTTTAGAAACGTATCATTGGGTTCAAAGCCAAAGGCTGCCTTGGCCTTAAAGAGTTTCCAGAGGCAGGGCTCCAACACCTACCCAACAAAGGTGCTGTCAGTGAGAACAGCTGAGAGGGAAGAACTCTTACTATAAGCATTTATCTTTTGTTTCATTATTTTGCTTTTCAGGTTCTTGTTTCAATGCTTTCCAGAGAGTTAAGTCTTGAAGGGATATGTAGGGTTCAATGAGTAAATGAATGAGAAAATGAATGAGTGTTTCCTATGTATCAGAACACATCTAATGACTAATAATCAAGCAAGAGCTGCATGATGAATCCATTAATTAGCAGTCATTTTGGAGTATAAAGGCTTACCCCCAGGAAAATTAAGTACAAATAAAAGTACATTAGAAATAATGGCAATAGGGAGAGGGCTGGGAATGTGGCCTAGTGGTAGAGTGCTTGGCCCTGGGTTCAATTCCTCAGCACCATGTATACTGCCATCTATACAGAAAAAGCTGGAAGTGACGCTGTGGCTCAAGTGGTAGAGTGCTAGCCTTGAGCAAAGAGAAGCCAGGGACAGTGCTCAGTCCCTGAGTTCAAGCCTCAGGACTGGCAAAATACTGATGATGATGATGATGATGATGATGATGATGATGATGATGATGATGATGATGTCAGTGAGCAAGCTTGTTCATTACTAACTGGAGACAGAATATAAGGTTGGCGATGAGGAACTCAGTTGGGTTGATTCATGTGCTAGGAAGTCCTTTTCCCCAGGTATGGGATCCACACTGAATCCAGGAGATTCCTGGAATAAAGATAAGTGCTGGTTCATGCCTGTAATCCTAGCTATTCAGGAGGGTGAGATCTGAGGATCACAATTCATAGCCAGTCTGGGCAGGAAAGTCTGTGAGACTTTATCTCCATTAACCACCAGAAAACCAGAAGTGGTTCTGGGGCTCAAAGTGGGAGAGTGTTAGCCTTGAACAAAAGACCTCAGGGACAGTTCCCAGGCCCCACAACAAAAATAAAAATTCCTAGAATGATCATAAAGGTACTCTAGATGTGTAAGAAATTTGGGAAACAGGGTGGGAAGGTAGAATTGTATATAATGAATAAGAGATAAAGATTTTGCAGTGGAGATTGTTACTTTGAACATGATGAGGAGTTAAGTGGACAATCTATGAGATGAGCCAGGGCAACAAGGTATACAAAATCTAACGTGATCATTATAGACCCCAATAGTCCCTCTGTGGGGAACCAGGTGTGGTCTGGAGGCAGGAAGGAGGATAATGAGCTGAGAAGTCTCAGTTCCTTGGGTTAGCAGTATGTAAGTGTGCTATATGTTGTACTTCTGTTCTAAATTCTATCCAGGAGAGTTGTAAAGTGGAGCATCTCAAGGTACCTCAGAGCTTTGGGATGGGACTTCCTTTAGTCTGTGGTCCATGAACACCCTCGGAGGACCTTCTTTTCATTGTAGTCTTCAGTCCATCTGTCAGACTGATAGCAGATGACGTGCCCAAAGGCACCTGACTAGCTGGTGTCCAAGCAAAGTCAGGTCTTCTATCCTACCCATCAGGCTCAACCTGAACTGTTTTACTCTCTCTTGATTGTCTTTTTCTCTTTGAGGTAAGGTCTGTATAGTCCAGGCTGGGTTCAAACTCACAATCCCTAGGGCTGGGATGAGAGGTTGGCACTCCCCACACTTTCTCGGTTTTCTTTTGTCCAGAGTCCCCCAATGTCTCCAGATGACCTTGTTTACAGAACAAAATAACAGGACAGGGCTGCTCTTTAAAGTCATTTTTGAGAAATGGCATAGTACTTTTTGTAAGAAATAATGATACTGATTGCTAGCCCTAAAATAGAGTATGTCTATCACCGAAATAATTCAAAAAGCTATTTTTGTGGGTCACATTCTATGTGATAAAACCCGTCATTTTAGCTGGCTTTAAAGGACACATCCCTCTTTAAATCCGTACAGCATGCCGGATTCTGTCGGCTGAAAAGTGACACATTCTGCAAAGAGTGTATAAATGACTCTGATTCAGAATGGAGGGAGGACAGATAAATAAAGTTGACAGTTCACAGATAAAGTCTTCATTACTAAGTTATTTGGGGGAGGTTTCGTAAGTCAAGAAAACTAATCTGCCACTAATGTCTCTTCAGTATCCTGTCTCCATCTCCTCACATGGATGGGAAGAAGGAAGTACAGAGTGTCACCTCCTCTTCATCAATAGCAAATGCATCCTCTGTGAAATTGCACTGCCCATGGGCTACCCTGGACTGCTTTGTGAAGTCAGCCTCCACATTCCGTAGGCACCTGGGTCACCTTAGACAGTGACAGCCACCTTCCTCATGTGGGGACAGCCAAACCGGCTCTACATGTGGTCTGATGGGAGAGAAAATATGGAGGGAGCCACGTATCAGGCCACAAAACTGTTAGTCCATATTCCACACTATTGATCTGTACGAGGCAAGCACTCTTGCCACTAGGCCATATTCCCAGCCCCACACTATTGATCTGTAAAGGTGGTTTGTCTTACATGACATGGTTGGCCACTTGTACCCATCGAACCAGCAGCCTTCTGCCCAACTCCAAAGTGACCTCTTACTGAGGATTCTGTTAAGAGAGACGGATCAAGGGCCTGCTATAGTACAGATGGCAGAAGACTTGGTGCGGCCACACCAGGGAGGCAGGAACCATTTGTAGACTTCCAGTGAAATCCAGTTCTCTGTGGACAGGCTTCGATCTTGATCCAGCAGCTAGGAAGAGTGCTGGGCATTTGTACTCACATGGGATAGAAGGCCTGCAAGGATTGTGTGTTTTATTCTCCACCCTTTCCTGGGTGACCCAAAGGCTTAGTGCTGACAGATATAGAAGAGATGTTCAATGGAAGTGGCACTGTGGCTCAAGTGGTAGAGCACTAGCCTTGAATGGCTCAGGGACAGCACCCAGGCCCAGATTCCAAGCCCTACCCCCATCCCCCCAAAAAAGAGAAGCGATGTTTAATTTGAAGTCTTAACGAGATGACCAAGAACAATTGTTTATAACAGAAATGAACTGTTAAACTAACTGAAAAAAATAGAGCTGCATAGTTATAGGATATATAATTAGAAGAAAAACATATCAAGTGAAGATAATCTGTATTTTCCCCTTTGATTCTTATTTATGACATCCCTTGCAAACAGTACTCCTGTGAGAAAACTCTGTTCACTTGGTGTCCCTTCATAAATATTATGGGTATAGTTGAAATGACTTGATCAGTTTCACATCTTCCCTTTTTTGTCCTTTGTAAGTCAGTCTAATTTCCTTGTTTTAATAATTCCAGAGAATAAACGCATGGCCAACACTTGATTTATAACATTTTGATTAAATGCTTCATTTTCTTTTGACCAAATTATATCCTTTGAAGTTACTAAAAATTAAAGGCACTATCAACTATTTGATCAGGTTATGCTTAAAAGTTCATGAATTAGTCAACAGTTTAGATTAGTCAAATTCCTGCTTTTCTGGAAGATCAATGTAGAGATATTTTAAGTTTGGTGCATAGCAATGGATTTTATGTTTTTGGAAGTATACAAGAAAGAAATGTGTATTTCTTAATGGTCTCTGTATTTTGAGGGGCCCACTGTTAAGGAGAAAGAAGGGACGACTTGGTAGATGTTAGTAATTATGAGTATGAAACATTGTGGTCCTTCTTTGTAAGAGTTTACATAATGATACCACACCAAGTACCTGGTGCTGATACATGTAGTAGGAGGCACCTGTCTTCTCCCTGTCCAAGGTGTAACATTTCCCCATCAATTCTCAGCTTTGCATTGGAGGCAGAGGGAACAACTTAACACACTAACCCAACAATGGCTAAGTAGTCTAAAGTGTGTTGAACTTTAGAAGGCTGAAAATTGCTGGTCCTCTCACTTGCTGTACTACTCACTTCTCCATTAAAAAAAAAAAAAATATTCTCAACCAGATGCTGGTAGCTCATGCCTGTAATCCTAGCTACTCAGGAGGCTGATATCTGAGGATCAAGGTTCAAAGACAGCCTGGGCAGGAAAGTCTGTGAGACTCTCGTTGCCAATTAATCACCTAAAAACCAGAAGTAGAGCTGTGGTTCAAGGGGTAGAGCTCTAGCCTTGAGCACAAAGTCTCAGGCACAATGCCCAGGCCCTGAATTCAAGCCCCATGACTGACAAAAAGAAAAGAAAAGAAAATATTCTCTTGAATATTACAAGATGCTGGTAGGTTTTGGTGTGAATACATTCAAAAATTTATTTAATTAGAATTATTAAAAATTGATACTCATGACTTATAAAAGCAATGTATGTCCCTTCGAGCATGCCCTTTGACAAGATGATAAAATGAAGGTATGCTGAGATTTATTTTTTTTTATGGTTGAACCCTCCTCTCCTCTGTCTTCATTGCCTTCATTTAAGTGCACACACACAAAAATGAAAACCCAGAAAAAGGCCAGTTCTGTATCAGAAGACAGAGGCAAAGGGGAAATTGGCAGAATGTAAAGATTGATTTTAGTCTAGACTTAGGCAGAAGAGTAAATGATGTTTTTGTTGGCTCAAATCTGTTGAAACTAAGTAACAGTCCAATAAACTATACTTCTCAGTCAGGCTGATACCAATGCTCTGTCCTTTACATTAAATGTCTTTTGGAGAACTTCCATGAAAGATGGTGTAGACCCATTGCCAAGAGTTACTGTGGGAATTAGACATTCCTATCTAAACCCTGATCATTCCTATCTGTGTCCATCTGAAACAGGGTTAGAATACATGCTGAATGGAGACAATTGTATCATCACAACATGGGACCAAATTGTACCCTTTTAGATTCTAGATCAATGCTAATTGTGGGTAGAAAAATTATTGTCAAGAAATGTAGACCCTTTTGTGGCAGCATTTTGTTGTTGTTGTTGTTCTGGTTTTAGAGCTTGAGCTAGAATTTTCTGGTTAATCTGAGAGAAGAGGCTCAGGAACTTTCCTGCCCAGGCTGACTTTGAACTGCAATCCTCAAATTTCAGCCTCCTGAGTAGCTAGGATTATAGGCATGAGCCACTAGCACTTTACAACAGCTGCCCATTTTAAACAGAATTTTGCTTGTCTCTTGTTTTGTTTTTAAGTATGGTTGGATTTAATTGCAGAAAGATATTTTAGTATCCAGAAACAAAGGAACTTTCTAAATGAAAGGTAAATTGTTTCAATATGAGTGCTTCTTATTTCACGTGAAGAGATGAGGAGAAAGAATGAAGTAAGAGAGAGATGTCCAAATAGCAACCCAGTGGCAGCACAGTTTTCCAGCATTCACAGACTCCCAGCCACGTATGACCCTGGACAGGCCTAGTCCATAGCTGACTTCATAGCTAACATTTAAGCTCCATGGCATTCTGATTCTCTAGGCACGAATAACTGAGGAATCTTCTACTTCACTAGTCTTTTGCCATTTTTAATGGCACTGTCACTAATATTTATACTTTCAGCTATAAAATATGAGGCAGAGCAAACTATGAAGAAATATGAATTCGTAATTATGGAAAGATCAGATAAAACTGGATACCCATTTTTCTTACCTTCCACTGTTGCCTACCATCATTTCATCTAGAAATATAGAAAAACAAACAAGCAATTGGACTTCTCATGGGGAGGAGGGCCTTCCCTCAGTCTTCTCAGCAACTTTTACCAACTTTGATCTCAGTGTGTGTGCAGTGTTCCCAATTTAGGCTTTAATCATTGCAGTGTAAAAGGGTGGTGATTTATAACTGAGAGAACATCATGATAAGATGGGAATGCATGAACTTAGAAGCAAACCAATCTGAGTTTTAATCTAAATGAACGCTACATCTTTTTTTTTTTTAAGCATTCCAGGAGTGTTCATTTGCCAAAAGGGACTGCAACCTTCCTTAGCCCTGGGGCAATTAAATGAAATAAGTCTATAAAGCTCTAGTACATAGAGAATTTGAAGTCAACCCTCACCCCAAAATCTCCACTAATTCACTTGTGTATCTCCTGCAAGCTGAGAGACTGGAAAATACAAGGAACTCTCTTGGCACTTCATTCCCTCTTCAGTTAAAAAAAAAAAAGAAAGAAAGAAAAATAGTAATAATGTTTACCTCCCAGAGTTGACATGCTAACAACTATAAAGTGCTAGCAGCATGGCAGGTGTTTAGTGTATTGAGTTGGAGACCTTTCCCTCTTTCAGGGAATGCTGGAAGCATTTGTTATTCCCTGGCTGGTAGTTCCCTCTGATCTTGAGATTAGCTTGGAGACTGCAAGGGTCACATTAAATCGGCTCTAAAGACGTCTGGTTCACGTCCAGAAAAGGATTCACACACACTTTCAAGTTGCCTAGGTCCAAATCAATCTTTGGACTGTAAAGGAAGCAAGAAATGTGTATGGAGCATAAATATTCCCCTGAGTAGATCCTTTCTCCTTTCCTTCAAGGACCTTCATGACCCAGGGTGTTGGGAGGAGCGTGTGCAGAGAGCATTATCTATCTCTCTCCACCTCTCCTTAGTGTTCTGCCTGAGGTCTTTCTTCCTGTTGCTGTGTCCTGGCCTTGTGCACCATCTCCTAACTGAAACACAAGAAAATAGATCATCCATCCATGCACACTGAAGTCTTAAGGTGGCCCCCAATGGCTGCCACATGAAAGGCAGCTGTCCACAGCAACCTGACAACTGCCCACTTCTTATGGTGTGTGTGAAACAAGACCCAGTTTCTGTGTATAATTAATCTTCTATCTTCACCACACCTGTCCACTACCCCCTCCTTATTCTTTCTTCCTTACAAAGGTCAAGCTGGTTTATCCCTCATCTCGGTACATGGGTATCTTTCTAAAGTGAGAACTTGGATATATATATATATATATATATATATATATATATATATATGTATGTATGTATGTATATGTATGTATATATACATATATATACACATCTACATCTACATATATATGTATATATAGCTTTTTAGAGTTTAAGATTCAGTGTGTTTGATGCATTGGTGCTTCCATGGATCATTTAGGCAAGCATGATTTTATAGTGTCAGGCCAGCTTCAAATCACCCTAGCAGGGTTCTGTGGATTGTTGTTGTTGTTGTTGTTGTTGTTGTTGTCGATCTGTTGTATCTGGTAATGAACATAAGTAGTGTGTATAGTACATTTTTAGAACCTTGGAAGAGCCAAGCCAGATTGACTTAGGAAATGACAACTACGTGCTCCTGGTCCTTTGATACCTTGGATAATTCACCCTAAAAGGATCATTTTCTCTGCCTGGGAGTTTTACTTGATCAGGATATGGTATCTTTCCTCCTTAATGACCCCAAATTTAGGATTACAGTATACGTGATAACCACTTCTAATTCATAAAACTCACCAATTAGTGTTCAACCCAGAGCTGCAAAACAGGGCCAGAAAAAGGAAGCAGTAAGTGATCGCCGCTGGAGTCCAGTGGTGAGGGGTAGCAGTACCACCCAAGCTGCCAGGCTTCTAGATGAGCCTGACGTAGGGCTGAGCTACACACAGCCAGATCCAGTGGCTCCTGCTGTTGTCGGTCTGTGCTGCTAGGGACTTAACTTCTAACTCTGCCTGCTCACAGAGGGGAAAAAATGGCAGACTTCTATGTATTTCACATCCAAATAAGGAGCTGATATGAATGGTTCTCCTTAAGCAAGGATTTCCTTTAGAGCAATTGGCACCTCCAGTGGCATTTCATTTTTGTCCTTATTGGGCTCACATAGTGCCTTGAAAAACCAAGAGCCTTAATTGTGGCATCTGCTGTGATCTCTCTGGCAACTCCCCTGCCCCAGCCCAGAGTGGCCTGTGGATTCTCGGGGCTCCATAACCTTCAGAGGCAGGAGAATTCTTGGGGAAGCTAGGAATCTCCCTTCTATAGCTTCCTCCACTTCCCAGACACACCTGAGGTGTCCCATGCTGACCGCAAAGCCAGGGGGCTATGCTTCCCTGGGACCTCTGGCCCTTCCCCTGTGTGGGGACCCACAGGAAGCTTTTCCTCTTTCCTGCCACGTCCTGCACAAAGCTAGTCTGTTCCTTTCTTCCCCTGGGGAAATCAGGCTTTTTGAAAATAGAAGCCAGAAAGCTTGTAGGGCTACACATGGCTTCTGCCATCCCAAAGCTATGAGGCACAGAGGCACACAAAGAAAAAGGAGAAATGCAGAGGATGAAAAGGAAATCACAATAACCACAATAGCCCAAAACCTAAAAACTTCCAAACCGTATCATTAACATCTGTGACACCAATCAACACAGCACTGCCTTCTACCTGAGGGCCTCCCTGGTTCCTGGAGACAACGTGTGGTCCTTTTACAAAGAAGGAAACTTCGGTTCACCGTTTCCCTGCTTTTGTTCAAGAGAGTAGAGCAGGGGTCAGGGGTTTAACTCTCACTTTCAAGGCAATGCAACTGCACCCTTTACAGATTGCTCTTAAAATCATTCCAGTTTGCTGGGGATGATGAGTGGAATTCTCACCATTGTTTTCTCATACCTGAACGTGCTATCCAAAACACGCTTTCCTTACCTGCTCTCTGTGAAAAGGAAGTTTCTGGTTTGTCCGTGGAGTCACTTTCGTGTTCCAGTGACCTTAAGTGAGTCCATCTCAGGCCAAATAGAATGAGCTTGGAACCCTCAATTTAATAAAATATAGTCTATAAAACCTCACACTTGTAAAACATTCATTTGGCAGGTAGTTCTGCAAAAGTTGTAAAAAAAAAAAAAAAGACACTTGAATATGTCAAAGGATTCCTTTAAGCATCAAGATGTCCTTGACTTTTATATATAGATACAGATATCCTAGATAGTGCATAATATAGATATCTCAGATATCCTATCTCTATATATGCATACTACCTACATTATACACATACACACACATACTGAATATATACTATATTTAGATATAGGGGTAGGTAATTTCCAGCCCTTTTGCCCAGTAAGGCCCCCCAAATAATTTGTTACAGTCACAGAGGTTTCTTGCCAGCCTCCTATATTAACAATTTTGTATGGCTCTTGAATGATGTTATAAATATTCAAACAACTTTGGGAGAAAAAGGTTCCTCAACCCTGGAAGAATGAGTTCCTATGTAGCTTTTCAAAAGTATATCTTTCTAAAAGTCCACATCCCTGCAGTCAGTAGAATGCATATTAAGCTGGGTAGAACAATAAAATTACACTAGTAGAAAAGAAGAAAACTCCTTGTCAGACCTAAATAGTTGCTCAACATGTTCTGGGAGAGTTGCCGTGTGTGTGTGTGTGTGTGTGTGTGTGTGTGTGTGTGTGTGTGTGTGTGTGTCTCAGAGACCACAGACACCAGGGCAGAAGTGGACTGGTTATGCAGCAAGACCAGTAGGACAGGTTCTGAAGGTGACTAATGGAGAGTGGAGATAAGGGCAGCCTTCCTCCCACAGGCTTCCAGCAAAAAGAGTAATTTAAGCAAGGACTTTTAGATATTCCCACAGCACCCTCATCTTTTTCTTTTGCACAGTTGGTGTGCTTTGACCTACTTTCCACAACCCTGAGTCTCTTAGTTTGTAAACATTTGTTTTATTATCATCTAAACAGTCTGGCAGAGGTGATCCTCATTTGAGGTCCCCAGGAAATAGAGAAAATGTACCAAATAAATAACTACTCTCCTAGCTTAAAAAATAGTTACCAAATTAAACACTGCAGAATCCCATGTTGAGCTAGGCACTAGGGGCTCACTCAATCCTAGCTACTCAGGAGGCTGAGATCGGAAGATCCTAGTTCAAGGCCAGCCCAGGCAGGAAAGTCTGTGAGACACTTACCTCCCATTAATGGCCAAAAAATAA
Organism: Perognathus longimembris pacificus; assembly: GCF_023159225.1. Taxonomy (NCBI): domain Eukaryota; kingdom Metazoa; phylum Chordata; class Mammalia; order Rodentia; family Heteromyidae; genus Perognathus; species Perognathus longimembris. The sequence continues at coordinate 61,500,938 of NC_063169.1, forward strand.
AGGGGGGAGGGTGTTGGAGATGTCATTCAAGTAGTAGAGCACCATCCTTGAGTAAAAAGCTAATGGTGAGCACCCTGGTCCAGAATACAAGTGCCAGCACAAGAAAGGAAGGCAGGAAGGCAGGAAGGAAGGGAGAGAAGGAGGGAGGGAGGGAGGGAGGGAGGGAGGGAGGGAGGGAGGGAGGGAGGGAGGGAGGGAGGGAGGGAGGGAGGGAGGGAGGGAGGGAGGGAGGGAGGGAAAGAAGCCCTGTTGAGAGTTGAGATAGGGAATGCATTTCGTTGCAGGAAGAAAGCCCACGAGTCACACGATGGAGCAACCTGATGTCAGCTGCTGGTTTTCCACACCAGGCTTTGGTGGTGGCACACAGTGTGTCACCACAGTTAGGTTTTACTTTAAATGAGCCAATGCACAGAAAGCCCTGTGTAATCAGAAACTGACTTGGGAAGGGCCAGAGCACTCAAGGAAATGCGATTAAATTGAGGCAGTCTGTGCATTTTAGTTTTACTGTTCATCATAAGCTCTGACAACCTCTTTGGCTCCATATATCTAAAAAGTGTTTATTGAACAGGCCATGAGATTATAGAAAGAAATGATCAGAATTCTTCTATGTGTCTACCATCAGGCTTTGTCTAGGCTCTGCATTTCCTCTCCTTTGTGCTGGAATAGGGCATATTGGACTGCTATAATTATATTGACTCTTCCAGTGATGGATCATCAAATTCACCCACATGAAAACAGGAGTGCTGTGTGTCAGAGTTGTGCTGAAGATAAAACCCACAGATCTAATTCTCTAGGAAATTCTTTTTTGTGCTATCACTAGGTCTTGAACTCAGGTCCTCATGTTCTCCCTTAGCTTTTTCACCCCTTAACTTTTCTGCTAAAGGGACACTCTATCACTTGAGCCACACATCTTACTTCCAGTATTTTTGCTGGAGATAAGAGTATTATGGACTTTTCTGCCTAGTCTGGCTTTGAACCATGATCTTCAGATCTCAGCCTCCTAAGTAGTAAGGATTACAGGGAAAAGTGAGACTATCTAAGCAGTATAACTTTACATAATTTTAAGCATCTTGCCTTTTCCAACAAGGCGCCATAGAGAATGGATCCTTTGGTGCCCTCTTTGGTTAATCTTGCTCGCCAACATGCCAAAAGTTGTCCTCCTGGACTTGCAGCCTTCTGTTTGCATTCCAGATGTGCATTCTTCTGTACTGTACACACCTTAAAGTGAGATGAGAGATGTATAATTACGAAAGTCTGCTGTGGAAAGAAAAAAAGCCAGAAGAAACTTACACCACCCACTAAAAGATTGTTCTGGGCATGAGAGCTGAGGCGTGGTGCGTTGTACACTGGAATATAAGTTGTCGTGTCATAAATGGCACTAGTGCTAGGGGATACTTTTTTTTCTTTGTGTTGTTATTACCCGCCTGCATGGGACCTATCTCGATTTTGAATCCTAACTGTGGGAAATGACCACACCCCTCTCACCCCAACGTATGTAAATTCCATTGCTCCCAAGATTCTCAGCTATGAGAGAATGCGGCCGTCAATGTTACGAAAGTGGTTCAGCTGACATGTTTGCTTTCCTGTGCTGGGTCACTTGGGCAGCTCAAGTGACCCCTCTGTCCAGGCAGAACAAGCAACGCACTCCTTCAAGATGGAAGCACTCGCAAGAGAGGCTGAGTTTTGGAGTAAATTAATGGTAAGTTGAAATGAAGTGTTTAAGTATGAAGGACATCGTGCTGGGCATTTTTTTTTCCTTGTGGCTTTTTATAAAATGAAGATGAAAGGGGAATTTATAATCAAAAGATTGCCGTCTTGCTCATTAGTTTTAAGTGAAACATGCCTTCTAGGTACCAACTGGTGTTTAGTGATAAATGGCTTGGAATGAATCGTTGGGGTGTAGTTCTTTTTCTAATTTTATTGATGAACAATACTGAACAGTTTGCTGGCATGCAAGACATCATGACCTTATTGAAGCTAGAAGGCTTACTGAGGGAAAGGAATTCTAAAGCTGGGCTATATTTGTGTGTTTCCACAATGAATTGTTCTTGGAACTCTGTGTTGGATTGTTATTTTTAGTTGGTCTTTTAAGAGTTTAACTACACATGTATATAGACAGATGTACATATATGTATGTGTATTTGTATGTTTAATACAATCAGAAGAGCATGACAAAGAGCATACTAATGTAAGGCTAACTTTCATGGTTTTTGAGCTGGACAGATTCAGACCTGTCATTCTTCCTTTATGTCATTGAGAACTGTTGTGGTCAGCTCGGATGAAAGGTTAGAATTCTGAAAGCATCACAAGATGGCAGAAATTCCCAGGGCAGGCTGGTCCTCTCATGTTGTAGCTGGATGAACTGAAATCCTCCTTGCCAAACACTTCATAGGCAAACTAGAGAACCACACAAACACATACCCTAGCCCTCCCACCAGTGTTTATTCACTTAGTTTAGTCTTTAATCACATTATCTCACAGTGTAAAGTTTCATTTTGTTTCCTCTTCTCTAATGTGTCAAGCTTTATGAGAAATAGAAAATTCCTTTTGAAAATGTAGGATTTTTTTTAATATATATATTGTTGTTACTTATCTCTTAGAGGCAAATATGTGACTTATTTAACTCTGCCTGTGTGATCCCAGACTACCTTCTTGTGTGGTATGAACTTGATTCCAGAGAAAATTATAACACTGGTTCTTACAATGGCTCATACTTGTAATCCTAGCTAGTCAGGTGGCTAGAGGTCTGAGGATTGCAGTTTGAAACCAGCTAAAACAAGAAAGTCTGTGAGACTCTCACACAAATAAATGCACACACACACACACACACACACACACACACACAGTAGTGGAACTGTGGCTCAAGAGGTAGAGTGCCAACCTTGAAAAGAAAAAAAAAGTGCAGAGCCAGCACCTAAACCCTGAGTTTAATCCCTAGAACCAGGACTTGAAAAAAATGAACAAACACTGGTTTCTGAAGTAGTTACTTGTGGTCACTCCATCATATATAAGCTGGCAAGGCAGACTGTATGATGCTTTTGGAGGAAAAAAAATGGTTAAAAAGAAATGTACTGTTTCCAAGCGTCACTTCAAAGGTCCAGTTTTGAGATCAGCATTGAAAGCTTTGGTACATCTGCCTTTACTTAGATGATTCATTCAGTCACTTAACCAGCAGATCCAAAAGTTGAATTGCAAAAACTCAACCATTTCTATGTCCTTGTCATGAGTTGCATGATAGAAGTGAGGGTATCTGAGGGTCTCCAAGGGAAGAGGAGCTGAGGCAGCACAGGCTTCTCTTGGCTCTAGGATCCAAAATCAGTCCGTAGGCCCAGTCACAGGCCGGAGCTCAGGCACAAAGGTCAGGCCCTGGTCCTTCCTACTCAGTACCAAGTCCTCATCCCTGGGCAAGGAATTCCCACTTAAGACAGTGACAGGAAAGAACTATACAAATGACAAGGTCAACATCAAGGAACACTGTTGTTCTGTGAAACCTTGACTATGCCCATTGCCATCTTGAAAATTCTCTCCTTGGCAGGAGGATGGCTAATCCCCATGAGAGAGCCAGGTCCTCAGCCCTAGCACCTGCCTTAGGCCATTGGCAACAATCCGGCCGCTTCTCTCCAGCCCCATCCAGGCCAGGTGATGGATGGCAAGCCTGCCAATTCAGACATCCAGGGATGGGCAGGAGGACTGAAATCCTTTATGAGCCAATAAACAACTCAGGAACCTGTGTGAATCAAGAGAAGTGGATTTTTAGAGAGCGCTATATTTTCACTGTGCCTTCCTATTATAATTAATGTGCCCAACCTCTCTTGGGTCAGCACATCATTATCTCCACTGCATAGGTTGGAAGGCACACAGAGATTTAATAACAAACAGGGAGCAGATAAGAAGCTTGAGCCCAGGAAAGCTGGTGGTTTCACCCACAGTGCTGGACATCATCCCCCACTTCTCTGCCACCAAGGGCAATTTCTCTAGTGAGAGTTTCCTAGTTTTCTTTTGCTTCCAAGGGAGTATGCATGAGTGCTTCCCTATATGTACTTTTATAGATTTATTTCCATGCAAGATGTAACTGGGGCAAAATATTGTCTCAAAGAGGGTAAGAGTGGACCCTGGGAGTTCAAATTCAGGATCTGGTCTCCAAGTGCAGTTTGAAATCACCAAGGACATTTAGTAAACCAGGCCTCTGGCCTACATAACACATAGCATAATAGCTCAACCTGCATGGATGCAGCAAGCAGGGGATGTAGTCTACACACTAATCTAGGGGAAGTGGACTGACCCTGGAAACTGGCCACAAAGTCCCATGGGGTCCTCTCTACCTGTGGCACCTAAGACATATTTCTTTTTTTTTTTTATGTCTACAGTCCTCATTTGCCTGGTCCTCTTTTCTCCAGTCAAGGGCACGTGGAGACCTTCCTTTTGGAAGCTTCAAGTGAGTGCATGCTCGGTGTGCACGCTGAGCCCAGCCTCCATATTAAATCAGCTGTTCCTGCAAAGAACACAGGAAGAAGATGTGCTGTTGATGCTTGAGGGTCAAACTATAATTGGGAGACCAGATACATGCACATGAAACAATTAAAGAGCAAGGTCATATGTAATTGAGTGGCAGAGGACAGGGTGTGGGAAATAAGTAGAGTAGCCATGCAGATATCAGGGGTGTCTGTCAGGCCTATAGGAAGAGCCAGTGAATGATTCAGGAAGCAAACCGATAGAGAAGGAGGGATCTGATCTGAAAAAGGAGATGAGCTAGGTGACTGGCTAGGGGATGGCTTTAAGGTAGAGGCGGCCGTGGTCACAGGACTCTAGTGAGAGATTGGTTGGGAGATGGATAGAAGACAAAGTTTGACAGATACTGAATCTAAGATATCTCCAATACCTGTTGGAGGTGTTGGAAAGCCACGTAGAGGAAATGGGAACCATGGAAGGTACCAGGACATGGGAATGGCATGAGAATAGTGTTTAAGGAAAATCAGGCCGGTGAGGCAGACTGGGCTCTGAAGATTCCACAAGTTGATCTGAAAGTATTTGTTATTAGACCTGCCTCAGGAGCTGGCAGTAGCCCCAAACTTGGATGATACCTGTGGAACATGGAGGAAGATAGGTGATTCTCAGGGAAAAATGTGAATCCTTAGTTGATTGATGGAGTCCTGTAAGAATACAAACATCTTTTAAGTTAGTAAACATTGGACATCTTGTTTAGGTAGCAGTCCACCATTGTTCACAGTCACACAATAGCCTGATTTTTCTCCTAAAACCAGCACACCTGCTCACACATCCCAGTCTGTCCCTTGAGTTAGCTGAGCTCATCCTGCATGCACTGGAGAGTTCAAGTCAACATTTATCTCTGGCAGGATTCCTGCCACCTGGACGTTTTCCCTGTCAAAGTTCTTTCTTTCTTTTCTCCAGCTGGACATGCCATTCCATGTGTCCATTTCTGATGAATGTGGAATGTATTTCTCCTTTCTTTCTCCCTGTGTCAGCTTCTTTCTAGTTAATATTCACCTCCCATCTGTCCCTGTTTTTATTCGCATCAACTTTTCTGCCCACTGGTATTTGGTTAGTTGGCAGCAAATTTTTGTTTCAGAGATTAACTTCCTGTGCATATATTATTTAGTTTTATCGGACAGGGAAAAGAAGTTCACTGTCCTCTTCATCATTTAGAAGGGGAAGCAGGTGACCGCATCAGATATACAAATTAAAAAAAAAAAAATCAAGGGGTTGTGAGTGCAGACTGACAAGGCTAAGAAAGACTTCAGGGACAAATGGGAATCCTAGAAGATAAGAATTCTTGGGGAACACAAATATGTTCCATTTGACTAATAGATGTTTTTGTGCTCGTTGATGTTGTGTCAATGTTTTAACCATATTTTAAACCTAGAAGATTCCATAGTAACAGTTCAGAGACAGAATTCCCTTGCAAAAGAATCAAAAGATCCCATAATCAGGGCCGGGGATATAGCCTAGTGGCAAGAGTGCCTGCCTTGGATACACGAGGCCCTAGGTTCGATTCCCCAGCACCACATATACAGAAAACGGCCAGAAGCGGCGCTGTGGCTCAAGTGGCAGAGTGCTAGCCTTGAGCGGGAAGAAGCCAGGGACAGTGCTCAGGCCCTGAGTCCAAGGCCCAGGACTGGCCAAAAAAAAAAAAAAAAAAAAAAAAAAAAAGATCCCATAATCATCAACTCGGATGGTAGTTAGCCTTTCCCTATAGATGAGGAAAGGGTTCACCTCCTTACTGATTTCTTAAAGCATTCCCCAGGTCCTGTGAACATTGGCTCTTGTGTCCCATGAGCTGATCAATCTCCCACTTTATAGAAAAGGAAACTGAGGCTCTGAAACATGAATAACTTTTCCAATACCACCCCCAAGAGATGGACAGTCCTCCAAGGATTAGGACAGAAATGTATTATGAGTTCTTGATTCTCTCTTTGTGGGGGAGGGGCCACTATGCCTATTTCTTGCCACTATGCCTATTTCTTGACAATAGGCATAGTAGCCCCTCCCCGGCAGGAAAGAGACTCTTATCTCTAATTAACCAGCAGAAATGCCAGAAGTGGAGCTGTGGCTCAAATGGAGGAGCACCGGCCTTGAGGGAGAAAGCTAAGGGACAGTGCCCAGGTACTAAGTTCAAACCCCAGGACCAGCACGAAAATAATAATGAATTAATAGCTTTTTCCCTTTCCAATGAACTGTTGACATAAAAAGTGGACTTGGAAATATGACAGCTGTGACAAATTTTTCACATTTGTACTGAAAAAGATCCTCATTTTCTACATAGAACTCAGGGATGGGAAATATTGCTATATTATTTTCTCACGTCCCCTTTCCTCTCCAAAGCTCATTTCTTTCTTTTTTTTTTCTATAACTCTGGCTGGAACTCTTGGCTCAGTCCGTCTCTGTCTTGAATAAAGTGACATTGGCTGTTGGCTGGAAGCGTGGCATGGCACTGGGAGCCGCCATCGGCCCCCTTATCATTATGGATGTGACCTCCACTGTGTTCCTGTCCAGTGTGGTTCTGGATGATGTTCAGAAAACACCTGCTGAAATCCTTGCAAGAGGCCTGAATGTGTGCCAAAGGCAGGGTGATTGGTGTCGCTCGTGAGCAATGTGAAGGGCAAGTTCTTGGCGCTCTGCTACAGTTCTTTCCTTGACTGTCAGAATTCTTTCCTGAGTGACTTTCAATACAGACCACTTACAGGCTGCCATTTCTGTCTTGTGCTTATATAATGATGTTCAGAATAGCCCTTTAGCTAAAACAGGAGAAGAAAGGAGATGTTTCAGGGCATTCAGAATTAGAGGATAGACAATGAAGAAAGAGAGAGAGGGAGAGAGAGAGAGAGATCTGTGTTCTTTAAATTACACTAAAGCTTTAGAACTAATGTTTACTCTCTCCCTTCACTGTTCTACCCTTGTTCTGCTCAAAGATTTGCTTGTCCCCCTGGTACTGCTTTCTCTTCTTTGGAGAGGCCTGCTTTTCTCCTCTCCACACACCTGCTGTTATCACAGGATCACTTTCTTCCAGTAGCACACAGGTTCCAGCCCGGCCTAAGCTATGGCTTTCAATACAGATTCTCTATTTCTATCTACCATGTAAATATGTGAGATATAAATAAGAGATAAAAACATTGTGAGGGAACTGGGTGCCGGCGGCTCACTCCTGTGATCCTAGCTACTCAGGAGCCTGAGCTTGCAGTTCGAAGCCAACCCAGGCAGGAAAGTGTGTGAGATTCTTATCTCCAATCCAAAAGATCCAGAAGTAGAGTTGTGGCTCCAATAGTAGAGCACCAGCCTTGGGTGAAAAAAAACTAAGGGTCAGTGACAAGGCCCTGAGTTCAAGCCCCAAGACCAGCACAAAAAGAAAAAGTAAAATAAAATAACGTTGTCAGGATGTTTGCCTCTAAGAGTTGATAGTAGAAACTGTTCATGTATAAAAAAGATTCTTGACCTTAGACCTCACACAATAATAATAACTAATAGATGACAAGTTTAATAAGTACCAGATAGTAATAACAATACCTAATTTAATTGTCACAGCACTCTTCTATCCTTGTGATGCAACCCTGTATGTGGGTTAAGCTTTGCTTGCAGGCACCAAGGTAGAAGAAGCACATGGGCAAACAGGTGCACACTGGCAAGTGTAGGTGGAATCAGCTGAACATAGCCCGGATTCTCAAAGGTATGCCTTTGAGACTCTACTTGTGGCAGACTCTACCTGAAGGCTGATTAACAGAGAACGTTGGGCCCAACACTCAGTGTCTCCTACCTGAGTTCTTGATTCATGGTATAGCCCAAAAATTAGCATTTGTGCCAAGTTGTCAGGTAAGGCCTGATTCAGAATGTGAACTCTGAGAACCGCTGATCTAGAGCTCAAAACTGTACTGATGTGAGCAGCAGCATTTTCTAGAGAGTCTTTCTCTCTAGAGCCCAGCTCTGGAGCAACATTAGTGGAACGGGCCCATGGTGGCCACAGACCTGAATGGCAGAAAGACAGCTGAGACCCATAACCCTTTCCACCCTTGCTAGAAAACAAGACAGCTCTGGGGAGCCCAGAATGCTTGACTCAGAGGCAATGCCCGAGGCTCAGGAGAAAGAGAGAGGCGAGGGAAAGGATTTTGTGAAGGTGCACAACTTTTGGAATGAAAAAAAAAAATCAGATGTTCCAAGTCCAGTGCAGCAGTCGATTAAGCCAGCAATTCCAGCTTCTCGGGAAGCTGAGGTCTAGAGGTTTGAAGCCAACCTGGGCAGAAAAGGTCTACAAAACTCTTCAAAAATAAAAACCAGGCAAGAGCTTAACTGGAGGCACCATTCAAGTGGTAGAGCATCAGCCCAACAAGCAAGCTGAGTTTATTTGAGGCCCTGAGTTCAAACACCGGTATCAGCCTGCTTTCTTGAGACAGTCCCATGAAGCGTTGGCGGAACAATTCCTGGGAGCCAGACGTGGTGGTGCGCGCCTGTCGCTGCGGGCAGGAAGATCGTGCTTGGGGTGCAGAGTGAGACCCTTTCTCAAAACCAGAATTTCTGCGGGGGGCAAAGAATTAAAGGAAACAGAAATGAGAGAAGTAATAAGATCCATTTCAGAAACAGGAAATCTAGGTAAACTGAACGAGAATCGCACTGACTGTGAAGGGCACGTTGTCCTTGAGACGCTTAAATTCAGAGCTAGCATGAGAGCTGTGTGTCAGGAAATTCCTTCAGTAACATGTCTACAGGGCAGGATTAAGTCTTTCCCGCCTTTTGGCGGCTGGGTGTTGGGTGTTTTGATCCGCAGGCAAGCACACTGCCTTCCCTATCATGCAAGCTCCGGGTGGAAGCAGCCAGTGAGATGCTCTCCTTCCAATCATTTTCCCACTCTCTCTCTCTTTCCTTTCTTCTTCTCCCTCTTTTCCCTTCTATTTTCTCCTCTATCACATTGGATGAAACTTGACTATGAATAAGGATAGAAAAACCTGGAGAGGCCTGAGGTGCAGATTTTTTTTTTTTTTTGCAATAATATCCTTGACAGGTAATATTTTTGCACATACAGGGCAAGTCATTTTCTTATAACGGTGATCAGGGACTGTATTCCTCCCAGGAGGAAAAAAAAACCCACACTTATATTGACGTGTTTATGTTTTGGAATAATAATATTTGTCCATGTGAAAATACGTGTGATTCTTTCCCTGCCACACCATATGGCTCATTGCTATTCATAATCCAAACAGTAGCAGCTGCTGCAGAATTGGAGAATGACTTTTCTTGAAGTAAAAATGGGCTAACTATTGCATGCCACATGGAGTTTCCACCCTATCGCTAATTCTTCACCAGAAACTTGCAGATCCATCCCTCTCATTCATCCACCACGGTTCTCCATTAGTTTCTCCAGAGTTCTTTTTTTTTCTATCCACTTTCATTCTATCAAGCAGAGAAACTCCCTTCAACCCCCCCTCCCCCCCCTCAGCCAGTGATCCTTCTACTCTGGGACTGTGAACATGTATTATCCAAAACTGTTGGCAGCTGAAGATCTCAGTTTGGGGTTTTGTTGGCTGATGACAGCTGTCAGGAAAAAAAAAATTGCAGTGAATTTTCACCCTGGCTCACCGCCGTGGCAGGGCTGAATGGCATTATGTATTTGTGGTTAATCAGACACGTGGGAGCATTGAAGCAGCTAATGACCCCCACCACCCCTAACCCCACCCCCAGGCCTGCTTGGCACGACTCTGACGTCATAGAAGATGTAGAGTAACACCTTCCACAGGCAATTTGAATGTGGCTTGTAGAAATCGTGGAGGTTAAAGGAGGAAGTGACTTGTGAAATAGGTCCCAGATGCTATAATAAAAATAAGCACAATCAACAGTACCTCACAGACTGGTTTCATGGCAGGCAAAATATCTCTAAGACTTGTTTAGGTGCCTACATAGTCTTGTGAGTTCTACAAAAAGCTGAAGGTTGCAGGAAAGCAAAACGTTCATTATGCTAATCTTACACATGCAGAACCACTTAGCCTCAAAAAAAAAAAAAATCCTGACCCAAAGCTCCAAAATGGAGCCCCAAATGGAAGTATACGGTAAATGACTACAGTTCTACCACAGTGGTTTGGTCATAATAATACCTTGGATTTGCATGATGTGTCATGGTTTTCAGGGCATTTCACATATGTCATTAGTAATTGAGATTTTTTATTTTCCTAAGACTGTCAGGTGACCCCAATCAATGGACATTTCGTGATCCTGGGATAGTATCTCCGACGCTTTGTCCTGTTCTTTTCACAATAGGCATCACTAATTTCCAACTTGTATCCGTTGTCCCCCTTGCAGCCATTTGTCTTTTTCAGGTGTCTATCGGTCAGTTCTCTAAGCACCTGCTACTTTTATCACAAGTTATAATAGGGTGATTTATCAATGTCAGTCCCTTCCCTCGGCAATCGGAGCACAGCCGTGAGATCCTACAGAACAGATCCACACACCCAGCCTGCAACTGCATCCCTCCTGCTACAAGAGGCCCTCACAGGGCCTGCCAGGGGTCTGGGAGTCTGCCTCAACTTGCCCTTGCACCTATAGGCCATCAGCTTTTGTATTTGAGGTATGCTACGTCATTATTTCATACACTCCTTTTTTTTTTTCCACACACTTCTTTTTTCTGCAAAGAGTATCTGACAGCACTCCCAGGCTATCTTTTGCTTCTCGTTTGTGTTTCTTACAATCATGACCAGCCTGACTTGTTTTGATTACAATCTTGATTACAAACTAGATTTTTTCCCCCAGATTCTTGTGACATGATTTAGGGACAGGTAGTCCTAATAGTTCTTCCTAACAGAAGGTACCTTACATCTACTATGTGTCTATTCTTGCCTCTCTCCAGCCCCTAGGAAAACTTTACCCTCAAGGCTCCACCCCTGGGACTCCCCAAACAATGCTGACAGCAGGTACTCATCATCTGGATTATTCCTGCTGTCCTTGGCCTGCTTGTCTGGTGGGCTTGGACTGAGTCCAAAGCATCCTGACTGCTGACCCACAGCTCAGCTCAAGCCCTACCTCGGGCTATGGAGCGATGTGTACCATTTCTGCCTGATACAGGAGTCTTGCCATGCAAATCCAACTGCCCCAGCGCCCCCTGGTGGTAGTGCTAAGCAAACTCGACCCCTCTGAGTTCCATTGCCTCCTTGATCTCACTTCTAAGGGAATCTAGAAATGGGTTACATTGTGATTTTCCTGAGCACTAAACGCTTTTTTACTTTTGTGAAAGTCTTCCTCCATTAAGAGAATATTTAGTAATTGTGTCAGTGTAAACTAAATAGTATATGTTTAGACATATTTAGAACAAAAAAGATATCTGTTCTTCTGACTTTATTTAAATGAAATTAACATATTAATTAAATTAGCATATTAAAAGTATTGTGCGCCTCAGCATACCACCCAGAACACCTGACAGATAAATCATCCCTACCTGGAAATACAGCTTACTTCAGTCTTACTCAAACTTAATACTTTATAAACCACATTTAAATCCTTCTAGGAAGGGTATTGAACCCAGAAGTACTTGTTTGCCAGGCAAACTGCCTGTCTCTGAGCTACATCCCTAACCTCATTTTTTTAATCACATTGTATTTCAACAGGACCAACTTCCAGATAACATTTTTCCTTTGATTTATCTGCTTCACATTATTGATAACTATTATAGAAGGATTGTGTCACTGAGCATATGCCATATGTTGAAAATGCAAACTACAAAGGATAAACATAAATGCAACTTATATTTTCAAATATTAAAATTTAGTATGGCCCGACAATGGTGGCTCACTCCTATAATTCTAGCTGCTCAGAAAGTTGAGGTCTGAGGATCACGGTTCAAAGCCAACCTAGGCAGGAAAGTGTGTGAGACTCTTATTTTCAATTAACCACCAAAAACAAAGCCAGAAGTGGAGCTGTGGCTTAAGTGGTAGAGCACTAGCCTTGGGGAGGATGGGGGAGGGGGGAGGTGGTGGGAAATCAAGCAAGAACTCAAGACCCTCAGTTCAAGCCATAGTACTGCACCCTGCCACCAAAATTCAGTGTGTGCGAATAGCTAACTCTTATGACTTTAGACCTCAGCATCGCATCCCTTTCCAGCCCTGTGGGGTTAGTAATCTAGGGCCATCCCTAGCTCAGACCTGTGCCCCCCCCCACCCGTTCAGTGCTTTTATGTATTCACTGTGCACCCACAGACATCCAACCACTGACTAGATTCTTCTCACTCCAAAACCGATGAACCAACCAGACCTGCCCAGGTAGCTGGCACTAACAGAGCATGCCCACTGGCCAGGCCAGGCTCTGCTGGTGGCCCCTGTGCTGACTGGCACTTCCCCGTAGGGCGGTCTTGTCCCGGGGAGCCCTGTGCACTGCTGGCAGCATCTCCTCTCTGTGCTGGCGGACCCAGAGCACTCTGCTACCTGCACCTATGGACTGGGACAGGCGGCGCGTGTGACTGGAGAACGGAATTCGTCCCTTGATTTGATTGGAACTCACTTAAAGTTGGACACTGCGGCCATGTTGGCACAGGGCAGCATTCCCTGCTGTAGTTTTGACTGGCAATTATCCTTCCTGGGTTCTTTTTTTTTTTTTTTTTTTTTGGCCAGTCCTGGGCCTTGGACTCCGGGCCTGAGCACTGTCCCTGGCTTCTTTCCGCTCAAGGTTAGCACTCCGCCACTTGAGCCACAGCGCCGCTTCTGGCCGTTTTCTGTATATGTGGTGCTGGGGAATCGAACCTAGGGCCTCGTGTATCCGAGGCAGGCACTCTTGCCACTAGGCTATATCCCCAGCCCCCTTCCTGGGTTCTTGATCTTTGTTCCATAAATAATTCTAAAAATGCTCATTTTCCCACAAGTCTCCCATGCTAACGTCTTATTACCACCCGTTGGTAAGCATGTATGAGTTACTGACACCTTACAGTGAAAGAAGGCTCTAGAAGGAGAGGAGAGAGAGGAAGTTGCATGGAATATGGGAATGGTGTGGGCTTGAGGGACCCCAGGGTAGGTGGAGGAAGCAGAATGAAGAAATAGAGGCATCAAAGACAATGTCCTCCTATTTTCCAGTTATACCACAATACTCAATATGTGAGCTGTATTAATACTTTATTTCTTAAATCTGCTTCTCTGTGTCTCATTTAACACAATTGTACATCCGGGTCAGAGGTTTGAATAGATTGTAAGCAGGCTGCTCATCCTTTGCCATTAACCTAAGTAGCCCAGAAACTGCAGTTTACGCTGGCCATAAATCCCAGGCTTCAGAGCTGAGTCTGTGGGCCAGTTGCACTGAAGCAGCTTGAAGAAAAATTCTGATGCTCTTTCACCCTGCAACGGGGCTCCCCGCATCCCTGACAGCATTAAACTAGGCCTTCGAGAGCCATGTACAAAAGCGCACATCTGTATGACTATCTGCTATGTGGGGGGAGGGGGGGTGAGTGTGTGTGTGTGTGTGTGTGTGTGTGTTCAGCATTGAAACTTCAGAGTCAAGCTTTTCTAGAGACTAGGGAATGACAGAGTCTTAAATAGAGGGTGGTTTTGGCTTTCTCTCACTTGGTAGACTGAAGAAATTGCCTTTCTTACCAGCTTATTTCAGGAAGATCTGTCTGCATAAGTGACTGCCAAACATTGCCTTCTTTATTTTTTTCTTCATCTTTGACATGAGAATAAAGAACTAAACAGGTGTTCTTTTCCTCTGCATGGAAACTGGCTGAACACAGTGGATAAATGCTGAACTAAATCCTAAGTAGCAAATTAGAAGATGTGACCATTCACTCTATGCCTTTCATTATGAGTACAGAATGCAGTGTTACCTGCTTCTCTTAAGAAAGAAGCCTTTCTCTGCTGGGCACAGAATATTGAACGCTTTTTTAATGGGCCCAATTCTATTTCCATTGTGGAAAAATTACAAATAGCAGTGGCTTTTGCCCCCCACCGGAAATCCTTCCGGGAGTCTGTCTTCACTAATGTGTGTATCCGTACACATGCATATCGCTCATTAATACTAATAGAATCTAATGCGGATGTATAAATCACCTGAATTTTGATGTGTTGTGAGTCAGATGTCGGATGGTTCAAGAAGAATTCACAAGACACACGTGTCTAGGAGCTATTCCTTAATACACCTTCATCCCACCGCCGTTCCTCTCCTGTGACTGAAATATTAATCAGGCTGTGGCTTCTCTCCCTCTTCTCTCATCCACTCACCTATCATCAGAAGAGATGAACTAGACTCATCTGCCCCGGTCAAAGTCAAGGTTATAGTGAATGAAGTAAGGTGGAAATAGATAGAAAACAGATATTGAGAGAGAATTTCCTTTTTATGGGGAAGAATGTGGACTTGGCTAAATGAATTGTACATGTGTTCTAGAATCCTGGAACACGTGTCAGGTCACACGGGCCAGCAGGAAGGAAGGAGTATACACGTTCTTGTTCTGTGTTTTGTCTGAAATCATTGTCCCTGTAGAGTGAGCGTCTTACCTCGCCATATGTGACATCTTCTGGCTTCAGCGGGCTTTTATTTAACCTGCAGCCTTGTGCACTTACACAGGGAGACATTACAATGTCTATCAGCATGGGGAAAGAACTTCCCAACCTATATCTTGCCTGTCCCTGTTTCATCTAACTTCATTTCCTTTTCCTTGCCAATAGTCTCCTTCACTTCGATTCTGGTCACGGTTCTTGCTTCAGTGATCGTCTTGGGTTTTATTCTATTACAGGCCAAAAAATAAAATAAAAAGAATATGTACATTCTAAGAAACTCACACATAGCATTCCAGTGCCTATGCAATGTTTCTTTGAAGGATAGCACATAGACAAACCAGACAGAAAGAGAAAGGAAGCTCCTTTTACCTCCTCTCTACCGCTGAACCACGGAATGGAACTATGGGGAATTCTCACTAACGGGATATATTACTCTGTAAGTCTAAAAGTTGTGTTATGAAAGAAAAGCATATGGAAGGAACAGCCTGTCCTCACGTCTGAGGGAAATTGGACTGCTTGGGTATTAAAGTTATGATTCAAGCAAGCTCACCCTCATGACCTCTTATCAAATGTGCCTGTTAGATTTAGACAGAACTAAAAGTATGCTGTCTAGCTCAGAAACAATTAGTGTCTTTCCATTTAATCAGTGACTTATTACATATCCACTGAAGGTCAGGTCCTGGGATAGAAATAAGTACAAAGAGAAGCCAGGTCCCCCACCCTGCCAAGATCCCTGCAGATTACTAAAGCAAAGCCTTTGGAAGAGCCCTGAAGAAAGGGAATATTAGCTGTATTTACCGGGGCATCTCTACAGGTTATCTTTCATAATCCTGTCACCTAGAGCCTTAGACCGATCTTCCACCCAGGGCCTAGAAATTTCAAGTAACTTATCCAAAGTCACAGAATATGGGAAAGAAATAGGAAGTCGACCCTCATCTGTCTCCTTCTCCCCTTTCCACGACGCCAACGTTAAACGCGGAGACTTCAGCACTCTACAGGCCGCACAAGTGGCCTTCAACAGCCGCCATCTGCCGGGACTCCCAGCTCAGCCCTGAGGCGTGGCCTGAGGGCCACTCCTGGGTTGATCCGGAGCCCACATTCCTTCTCTCAGGCCCTGGGAATGGGGAACGTGGAGGAAAGTGCCATCCTCGAGTGGGCTCGCCATGTCATCGCCAGCCGCCTGGAAGCGGCTCTCTGTCATGCCTGAGTGACGGAGGCATGTCACCTCCCATCTCAGGGGAAACGCTCTTCTGACCCGGCCAACCGGCCAGCACTGGGAGGGGAGACTGGGAGAGCTGCAAGGGGAGATTGGGAGAGCTCCGGACACCATTCGGCAGCACACCGCTCCTGTGGCAAGGAAGTAGGAAGCAAGAACGAGAGATAAAGGAGAATCTTCTCCAACCAGAACACCAGCAAGACACTGGCCAGGGGGCCAAGAGCAAGAGAACTGGAATGAGCAAGAAGGTGAGGGCTGCATCCGGTGGCTGTTCCGCCATGGGGCTTGGGCTGGTACCTGTGCTGAGCCAGAGGGGTACAGTAGGGAGCAGGAATGAAGTTAGGATGGTGGGAGCCCAGGAGATGAGACTTCTGCCAACAGCTATGGAGCAAGGACAGATCCATAGTTGCTTGCCCATCTCAAAGTAGAAGATTCTGGAACACTGAACATGTTTGGGGTGGCAAATCCTTCCCAGCATGCTGTAAGGCTGTCTGTCATCATGACTCCTTCTTCCCCCCCCCCCCCGTGAATATGCATGTCCTTTGTGGCAGAAACATTCTGATGTTTGGTTGTGGGTGATGTTGATGGCATTAAGTAATAGAGAGGGTAGGAATGCATCCCTTTCTTTGTGAAACCCTGAAGCCTGAGTTTTAAAGCACATCTGGTCCCAAGGTTTCAGATGGGGGAGGTGTGTCACGTGCATGCATCCTCATTATCTTATTTAATGTCACTGAAGTCTTAAGAGGCAGGTGTCATCTTGCCCGTGTTACAGATGAGAGCCGGGATGGGGAATGGATTTGGCTGGGAGCCCACAGGCAGTGGAAAGCACGGGTGCAGAGCTGGGGCATTGTGTCACTGGGGAGTGCGGAGCAGGAAGCTTGACCCCCAGAGAGGGGCACAGAGCTGCTTCTGGGGACAGGACAGCTTGGGCCTTGTCTTCTGCCTTCCACATCTCTCCACAGCTACCTTTCTTTTCTCTCTCTCTGTCTCTCTCTCTGTCTCTCTTTGTCTCTGTCTCTGTCTCTCTCTCTCTGTCTGTCTCTCTCTCTTTCTCTCTTTGGTTGTGGAGCTTGAACTCTGGGCCTGGGCATTATCCCTGAGCTCTTTTGCTCAAAGCTAGTACTCTACATCTGTGAGCCACAGCTCCACTTCCTGTTTTCTGGTGACTAATTGGAGATAAGAGTCTCACGGTCCTTTCTGCCTAGGCTAGCTTTGAACCTCTATCCTCATATCTCAGCCCCTTGAGTAGCTAGGATTACAAGGTGACCCACTGGGTGCCTGGGTACTTTTCTTTTTATAAAGAAGAAAGTTCTAGATGTGTGAGATAAACAGGACTTCTGTGGAACATTAAGGACTTTGAAGGACATTGGAGGACCTTTGGGGCAACAGCGTGATTCTGATTTCTCTATGAATCTTATGAATTCTGTGAATGCTCTCCTTAGATGAGTCCATGTGCGATTCTTCAAAGTCGCTATGTTTCAGGGGAGCCTATCTATGAACCCCAAATTCAGAATTTCTGTTTGACCTTGACTCGTATCTTAAGAAAACAGAATCCAAAGGAAGGGAACAGGTCAGCTCTACCTTCCATAGGCAATGACGGTTTATTGAGATATAGCAGTGAGGGACAGAGTCTTCCTGAGGGCTTAGATGCTGTACAAAGAGCTGGGACAGGAGCTGGGTTTTTATGAGGTCTGAGCTAGGAGGCAGGAGTTCATGAAAAAGCCATTCGGTCTAGGGAGGTGAAGTTTTCGGTTGGGCCCACAATGCAATGTTCACAGCCAGGGTTAGGTAGACTGCTCTGCCTGCGTCAGTTGGAGCCTATCTTTGGTGGCTGGCATGATGTCTGTATGCACCTGGGAAAACAGGGTGGGGGCCAATCCTTCAAGGGGCACCTGGCGTGGCCTCTTGGGTTCCTAGCTCCTAGCATTTAGTGGCCGTCTCTTTGCAGTATCCTTTATTTGCTGTTTGTTTCAGAAATGATTGGCCTTTGTGGAGGCTGGTAATTCATGCCTATAATCCTCTCTACTCAGGAGGCTGAGACCAAGCTTTGTGGTTCAAAGCCAACCTGAGTAGAAAAGTCTGTGATATTCTATCTCAAATTAACCAGCAAAATTATACACTATAGGTATGGCTCAAGTGGCAGAGTGCCCATCATGGGCAAGAAAGCCAAGCAAGAATGCAAGGCCCTGAGTTCAAGTTCTTACTTCAGAAACACACAAAAACAAAATGAAGAATATTTAACCACTGGGGAGAAGTAATGCTGTTGATATTTTGGCCGATAATATTCTTCAGGGTGTAGTATACATGTGCATATTTTTAAATGCTTTATGAAAAGTGAAGTTATTCTCTATAAAATACTTTATAACTGTCTTGTTTCCTAGCATATATTTACTTCCTGTACCATTCAATAACTACCCCATTAAAAAAAAAGAAGACAAAGAATCTCTAGACTGAGCTTGGATGGGATCAGTACATTTTTTCCATGACAAAAATTAACAGCAAAGTCTTTCAAGAGAGACGATCATTCTAATTAATATCATTCAGTGATTCAGTTTAGATATAACTGATACCGAAGCCTGAAATTCCCTAGCCAAAGGGAGGGGGGAAAGAGGAAGGGGAGGGAGGCAGAGGAGGGGGAGAGGCAGAGAGAGAGAGAGAGAGAGAGAGAGAGAGATTAGGAAAGACTGAAAGTGGTCTCATCAAACACTGTGATATTGGCCTCTCCTCTTACAACCTACTGGCCGTCTTGAAGGTAGCAACTACGTGTGAGGTCATTAGAGGTCATTTTTAGTTTCTGGATCTTGTGAGATTTTTTTTTAGGCCTGGATGTGTTTGGATACCTTCGGTTTCCTTAGAAAATTCCTTCTCATCATCTGCCATCCGAACACTGCTTATAAACCACAATCAGAGCCAACTATAAAACATCTCCAGCCGGCATCTTAACTGTCTGGCTGATTTTTCCTCTCTTGCTCTTTTGATTTATTAGGGGTATAAGCCATTATTTTTCAAAACTAAACGTTTCCTAGTCTTTTTATTTCTCTGCTTTGATAGTGATGATAACCTGCTCCCAAGAGTACAAAGCCGAAATGACAGATAGAAGTGTGTTCATCATTAACCACAGCAGAAAAGAACTCCTCAGAAATTCACAAAGTTCATAATGGCAGATTTTGTTTTTTTACATGATTACCTTTATGACAGTTCTGTCATTTCATACCAAGTGCAAGAGATTCAGGCTGGCTTTTTCTCTGACAGGGGTATCCATGGCTCCTGACACTGGACTGAGCTCTGTTTCTGATTTGTGTGTTTGGTAATTGATAGAAATTGATGGTGCATGCATTTTTGGGAAGTTTTTTTTTAAGGTATGTTTCTATAGAATGCTTCTACATCCCTCATTTCCCCCATGTTCATATAAGATTAAAACTTGTAGCTGGGCACTGGTGGCTCACACCTGTAAACCTAGTGACTATTCAGGAGGCTGAGATCTGAGGATCAAGGTTCAAAACCAGTCCAGGGAAGAAATTTCATCTCCAGTTAACCACCAAAAAGCCCAAAGTGGGGCTATGGCTCAAGTGGAAGAACACTAGACTTAAAAAAAAAGCTAAAAGACAGCACCTAGGCCTTGAATTTAACTCCTAGTTCCATTCTTCCCCCCCCCCAAAAAAAAAGGAAAAAAAAACTCTGCGTGTGAGTGTGTGAGAGAGAGAGAGAGAGTGTGTGTGTGTGTGTGTGTGTGAAAAGTGCAGTTTAGCAAAACTTGCTAAATTCTTATATGTAAGCAAATCCAACATTAAACCTAAATCCATCATTTATCAGCTAAATAACCGTAGATAAACTGCTTCATCTAGGCCTTGTTTTTTGGAATTAAAGACAATACTATCCCCCAAAGAGCAGTTTTAAGGCTTAATTGAGGTAATACACATCAAACATTGAGCAGGGTCTGATTCAGTGCAAGTCTGCTTTCATTAACGTCAGCTCAGGATCATGGTGACTTCTCAGTTCTGTTCTACTCTGAGATTTCTCTCAGCATTATTCAGACCTGTGCTCCTCTGTGTCCTGAGATGGGCCAAGCTGTCTACTGATATTTCTCCCAGCTCAGAGATCTCAGAGAATAAAGGGGGGAAGATGGTGTCGTATTAAGTCACGCTTGACCTAACAGGGAAGATTCCCAACACCATGCTACCAGCAGCTCCTCCGGTCATACTATAGGTACCGTAGTCTATGGGGTGGCTGTGTCTCTGCTAAACAGGGAGACGAGAATGCAACTAGGCTGGTCACCTCTGCCCACACTCTGAAGCTTCCTGGCTGTGACCCTGGGGCCATCACTGGAATGGAGGTGAAAAGATCTGCCCTGGAGCAAAGCATTCTGGGAAGGCAGGCGAGCCCATCCCCCCACTCTTGTACCCCAGGTTCACCTGGGATCGCCCCAGCGACGCTGCCAGGCTGTCACCTGTTCTGCAGAGAGGAGGACTGGCCAGCGGGAGGGGCTCCCATGGCCGCAGCGCAGGCTGGGCGCGAGGCAGGCGGGCTGGCCTGACGTGAAACCTCCTGTCTCGCTGTAAATGAAGCCCTGTCCATCTCCGGGAGAAAGTCACCCCATTTGGAAAGCAGAAGGAAGTGCTGACAGTATTTTTCCCTGTTTTGGCCACAGTGGACAAAGCTCAGTGTCTTGAGAAATTCATAAATTCTCAAAATGAGCATCACACAGAGGTAGAGGCTCTAGAAGAGAAAAGCTGACCAGACAATCTTTCCATCGGCATAACTAGGTCCTTGTACAGTGTCTGGCAAAGCTGCAGATGGGGGTTCTTGGATTTGGGATGGGTGCTCTGGAGATGAAAGGTGTCTGTGTGTGTGTGTGTGTGTGTGTGTGTGTGTGTGTGTGTGTGTGTGTGTGTGTGTTCTGGTACTGGGGCTTGACCTAAGAGACGGGGTGCTGCTCCTCGGCTTTTCCATCAATCAAGGCTGGTGCTTGCTCAACCTCTTCAGCCACAGCTCCATTTCTGGCTTTTTGTTGATTAACTGGAGATTTCTTCCTGGGCTGGCTTTGAACCATGATCCTCACATCTCAGCCTCCTGAGTAGTTAGGATTACAGGCATGAACCACTGCACCTAGCTCAAGGGCTATCTTCTTAAGCAAGCACACAGTGTCCCTTGGTCTTTCCTTGTGGTTGCGTGTGAGGAAATGTGTAAAGGTTGAAGTCCTTAAAAGTGAAATTCTCAGTAACAACCTACAATGAGCAATCATAGCAAATACCTCTTTGTTTTTTATGAGTCATGGAACAAAGGGTCCTGCTGCTTGGCCCTCCCCAAGTGCTGGGATTGCAGGCATGTGGCAGCACACCGGGCAGAAAGCAACGTTTTCATGGTTGACTTATTACTCATGGTAACTCTTGGTATGGTTTCATGGTTACTTCCACATGTGAAGTTCAAATGTAAAATCAGTTAGAATGGATGTGCAGGGCCTGTCCGGGCTTTTCCCCAAACAGCAACATTTTATTGTGGTATACAGTGGTCAGAACTAACAGAACATGTATAGTTCCAAAAACTATGGCAGAACTCTAACCTTCTAATATGTAATACCATCTAACATCTGAACACAGTCATTTCCCAGAATATGAAAACCATGAAGGAATTTGCAGTATTACTTTCTCCCATGTTGCTTTGACTTTGTAGCTTTTTGTCTACCGCTTTTATTGTCTTTAAAAGAAAAGAAACAACACTGATTTCTTGTTTACTTATCCTTCTATCCTTGTTCTATCCTGGTGCTTGTGGAAATTAGGTTTTTAGTATTTATTCATCTGGGTGACTTTTTATTATTATAAGGCATGTGGCTGGAGAGGAAAAAAAAATCATGAAGTATATAAAGTTACTGCAAGTGGCAAGTGATATTGTTATGACCATACTGTGAACGAAAACAAAATAACAATAGGCTGGAGTCAGTACACGTGGGTTTTGACTGGCGTGCTTTTCAAAACTCCGGTATCTGGGGGGCATTTATGGTCAATGACTGCGTAGTTCCACCCAGCTGGATGGCGAGGCCTGTGCCCAGCTGTGCAGGGAAAGAGGTCGAGATACTGGGCCAGGAGTCGACCCTAGAGCCTGCCCTAGGGGCCAGCCTTTCCCCAGAGCGAATTGCCTTTCTGACCTTGTTCCTGACCCATCTCTACGATGAGGACCGCAGTGGCCGCCCTCTGCACAGAATGAGGGCAATGGGGTAGGGAGGTTAGAGAAATCCTTGCTGTAAGGGCACCCCACACAGTTCACACTTGGTTGTGATGAACCACACAGTTGTTGCTAACTCTGCAGAGCAACCTAAAGAAGACCTGGAGCTAGCCCACTGAACCGCTCTGGGCACACTACATAACCTCTCGGTGCCTAGTCCATCCTATCGTGAGAGTCACGTTGACAGCATAGGATTATTGAGAAGACACAGTAACTGGGCACTGGTGACTCAATCCTAGCTACTCAGGAGGCTGAGATGTTCCAAGCCAACCCAAACACAAAAGTGTGTGAGACGCCTATCTCCAATGAACCAGCAAAGAGCTGGAAGAAGAGTTGTGGTTCATGTGGTACAGTCCCAGCCTTGAGCAAAAAAAGCCAAGAACAAGAACAAGGCTTGAGTTTCAAGCCCTAGGATTGAGACACAAAAATATTTAAGTAGACATAGTACCACCATGGGCTAGGGACTGAGGAATATCTGCTACACTCCATCTCACTGAGTGTCAGTTATTGAAGCCATGGGCCTTACCACATTGGAGCTTTTTATCCTCACCACAGCCTAGAAGAAATGTCCATTCTTTCAGAGCAAAGCTCAAGGTCACACGCCAGCATTTGGCAGAGAGAAGATTCAAAAACCCTTCAGAGGAACCTAAAGCCTGCAGCTTGTGGAGCTGGGCTGGGCCTGTGTCCCGGGGGGAAATAGCGGTCCAGATCCAAAATGCTAATGTGCCACCAGGGCTGACCCAAGACCTCAGAGTCCCAAGGATCTGGTGCACTCCTGACTGGGGCTGCCCAGCCCCCCACAGCCCTCATTTGCAAGCCAGATTCAAGGCTGTGAGTAGACCCCTGTCAAGAGGCCACTGCACACACTGCTTAAAAGTCAAGCACTTTTGAAAACATCTGCTTGAAATTGTGTGCTGCTGATTGAAATGAAAAACAAACTCAGCTGCCAAGCAACAGTGGAAGAGGGGTGGGGGAGAGAGGGAGCGACTAGTGACAAACAACTAGTTAGCATGTTGCCACAGATGGTCACCATGAGGGCCCACCCCCCAAAAAAATAAAATAAGTAAAGACTGCAAAAGTTTTCGCCAAGTTATTTTATGTTGTAATATGGAAAATGGCAAACTTCTCTTTTTCTGATTTATCGCATCGCACGATTTTGACCGTCCAGTTCTGTCTAGGGAGAGGTTCCTTTGATTTGTTGCTTCTATCCCAATCCGGCTTTCCCGGGGCATTTGCAGTGGTGAGGATCTGCCTTTCACAGCCCCAAATTCCCTGGCTTTGTTCAGCTTTTTAGCTGTTAATTGGAGGTAAGAGTCTCATGGATTTTCCTGCCTGGGTTGGCTTTGAACACGATCCTCAGCCTCCCAGTAGCTAGGATTATAGGATTATAGGCAGCTGGCCTCTCCCTGCTTGGCAGAGTGCTGGTACCTTGCATGGCGGCTTCCTGTTCTTGCTCACCATTGTCAAGACAGAAAACAGACCCTAGGCTGGCAGAACTTTAGGAGACGTTCTCTACCAGTCTTGGCAGTTCACACAGATGGCAAGGAGCAGAGCAAGGATTTCATTCCAGACAGCCTGGATGGAGATCATGCCATCCCAGCGATGTGGTTGGCTTCTCTAGGATGAATTTCACTTTATCTAGCCATGATGAGTGCGCCTGTCTCTGAAAGCACTTGTTTATCTTTTCCTGCAGTGCCCCCTGAATTTTTATAAGCTCTACAGCATCCTCCCACCCCAAGTGGGCTTGACAGAATTTAGAGCTAATGTTGCTGTATCAGCTAAGCCACAGAGTGGTGGTGGTGGGGGAATTTCCTTGAGAACCGCCCCATAGGAGGCGTGGCTAGCCGGGCCTTGCTTTAGTTACCAGAATGACGCCCAAGGCCTAGCCCACAAGCTCCCCACTTCAGAGTGGAAGAAGGAATACAGAAGGAAGCCATCAGCCAGCCGGGCCCCCACTCATCTTGCAGAAGCAGCTTAGGCTCCATTTCTCCACCTTCTTCACCCCCTACACAGAACAGATCGCCCCCACACACTGTGTAGGAATTCCATGAGCCCCCCCTCCCCTTTCTGTCTGCTTTCCATTGGTATTACATTGTGCCCTAAACTTTGGAATCACCCCTGCCAATCTCCTTGTCTTCAATGCCATGTTCTCCTCCACCCTGGCTACAGAGCCCTGACCATCTCTCTCCCCTATCCAAGAATGTTCCAAACTCCTCATGGCCTCTGTGATCCAAGTTCAAGTTCTTTATCCTCAGATTTTTGTGCCTCTAAACCCTGATCCTTAGTTACTGGCATGGATTATCCTATTCCAAACAAACTAGACTTTCTCTGATTCAGTTCTCACCCATAGGGTTTAGGCAAGGTAGACCCTTACACTGGCTCTACATTTTAGGACGCTCGCCTGAAAGGGACTTTCCTTAGGGTGGCAATGTGTTCCCCCTAAGCCTGTGTCCTCTAGTCTCTTCTATGGAATCTCACATCAGTAATTCCCTGTTCCAATGGTCCAACCAGCAGCTTCCTGGGCTTGCATGATGGGGAAGTGGGCTGAGCTTAGGGCTGAGCTTAGTCTACAGGCTCGGATGTTCACACATGCGCAGATGAGGCCAGGGCTGGTCTCACACACAACTGCCAAGTTGCACAACACTAAGGCGTTTGAGATGTCTACAATCCGACTGTGGTGATCATGAGGAATATTTTTTCAAGGTGCAAGGAGAGAACATGTATTACTTAGCAGCCCATTAGCTTACAATTCATAACTTCAAAACAGAGCACATTTTGCAAAGCAGTCTGCTGCTTGACTTGTGACTTTAAAATGGGATCTCAGGAAGTATGTAGGTTCTATTTGGATTCTTGCCCCAGGCTTACAATTGTTAGGGGCTCCCTTTTCTTCCTTACTCTTCCATCTGCTCCATTTGTAATTTTACCCGTCTTTGAAGTTACTGATCAATAAACATTCCCTGAGCACAATTTCATTTTATAATTACATGCTTCATTCACAGAACAGTCTAAAAATACAGATATAAAGAAAATATATACAGGAAATGTTCCCATTACTAAAAGATCTGTCAGCAAGGGGAAAAAAAGAGTCATGGCACTAAATAGTCACAAGCACAATCTATTAGCACTGCCTATTAGTAATGCATCTAAATCCTATCCAAATATGACACATCTTCCACAAACCCCCATGCACGACTCCGTGACTTCTGCCTAGAATTGCACCTCTGCTCTTGCCCTGCTGTTGTCTCTTCGTTTCCAGCTGCTTAAAATCCTGCTTTCCACTGCAACTCAGACGGACCCCAAATCTCTCTCCTGGCCCCCGTGAAGTTCACCAAGCCATCTCCTGCTTCTCTGCCATCATCTTCTCCTCTTCAGTGGTTTCAGGAGCCTGGCCTGCCTGCCATCCATCCCTCAAACACTGATCCCCGTTTCAGAGGTCTCTGATCTTGTCAGGACCACTTCCAAGCTCCTTCAGCCCCTGGATTTGCATGAGGCCCATCTTTTTCATTACTTATTTCTTGGTTCATTTCAGACCTTTCCAGAAAAATCTACCCTTTGCTTTCTAACCAAAACACCTTCACATCCTTTATTCTGCTACTACCCTATTTTATTTTCATCATACATTTGTATATTTACTGTCTGTTTTCCCATCTACCGTTGAATTCCAGAGAAAATAAAAATTGTTTTGATCTCACTTCCTCCCCCACAGCACAGAATAGTAACTGGCAAGCAGACAGGTGGATGGATGGATGGATGGATGGAGTTGCTAAAGGGTGTGATGTACAAGGTGACGAAAAAGCTACAGAGAAGAACCTCCTTTAACTGAGGAGACATTGTTCTTACTACATTGAGGCTTGGGGAAGAAGAGATGTCAGAAGATATGGAGATATAGATAGGGACGACAGTATAGTAGGTCATACTTCAGCCATTGCAAGATTCTAGAAGCACATGAACAGATTGGCATTTTGGAAAGATGGTGGAATAAAGGCAAGAGTGTGACAGAGTCCTAGGGAAAGCAAGCTGGAGGCAGCTTGTGATCAGAATAAAGCTCAACACAGAGAAGAAGCAAAGAGAGCTAGAGCCAGGGAATCTGCACTTGAGCCTTTCCAGCCCCATGTGTAAGCCCAGGTTGAAAAATAATAATAAGGTTAAGAGGACACCTGTGTGGAGGAGAGAAGGAGATTGCCAGCTCTGGCATGAGAGACAGCCTTTCTCATCCCAGCTCCTAGAGATAGTGTCTGGGGCTATGTACTGCTGAGTGTGCCTACCCGTCTCTCCTCCGCATCCAGAATGCTTCTACACACATGTCATGGTTGGCAAAATCAAGAAAATGAAGTCACAAGGACAGTGTGGTGGTCTATGCAGACATAGCAACATATTTGGGAAAGGTAATGCATTCAGTTGTTAACTTCATGAACTTTGAGGAGCAAGCTGAGAGAGAGAGAGAGAGACAGAGAGAGAGAGAGAGAGAGAGAGAGAGCCCTCAGGGATTAGTTGGCACCAAGCATACAAATGAGGCTGTGTAGAGGAAAGGTAAGCAAAGCAAAGACCCATGCTGGGCTCTCAGAGGAAGGGTCAACATTTAAAGCTTAGTTCAAAGCTACCGGTCAAAAGATTTGACTGAATCCTAGGTTTCCATTCCAGGCGAGATACACAGAAGAAAAAGACAGAGAAGCTTCCAGAAAACCCATACTGATGAGAGCATAGTATTGAAAAAGCCAAAGGACCATGAAGAAGATAGGGATAATCAGTCAATAGTGGCAGCTAGAACTAAGCAAACACACAGAAGTAGGCACGGGCTCAGTGACTCAGAGGCGGCCTTGTCTGATTTGGAAAAACATCTCCCATCATTTTTCCCATTTGGAAGTCAAGGGTACTCCTTTGTCACAAACTACTGTAAGATTGGCTTGTTTTTAAGTCACAGAAATTGATTTTTCACAGTTTCGAATGCTGCACAGTCTTACCATCAAGGCACTGAAGAGTTTGGTATCTGATAATACACTCCATTTCTACTCCAAGATGATGCCTTGGACTCTAATCTCCTCTGATGGGAGACGGAGAAGGGCAGGAGAAGGATGAGTGCTCTGGGCTTCCAAGGAGGACCAGAATAGCCAGAGGCCTTAGCTCTCCAGCTCTTCTCTGAGGCATTAAGCTATCCAGGAGTAGGAAGCCCTCAGGACTTAATCACTTCCCAGAAACTTCCACTGCTTCACATCACTTCAGTGGGGTTGAGCTTCTCGGTGTGTTTTGCAGGGTGTGCATTCAAACCTTAGCAGTACTTTTCTATTACGACTGCCAGCGGTCATAATGATTGCAGCGGTTGGACAGAGAACACGGGAGTGAATTACCCTCATGATGGTGGAAGTGATTTTTCACAGTGAAGTCTCTGATGGGGGCGTTACCTTGACAGATTATGATGGGCCCTTCACTCATCAGACTGACAGCAATCCATTCTAGGAGCCAGCTTCAGCAAAGTGCCCAATAGATCCCAGATCCAATAAACTATTCCTGCATAGTCCACTATTCAAACAAAACCCTTCTAGTTTCTTTTTCAGGTGATGTGAATTTAATTTGTTCTCATTTATGAATGCTACTTCCTGGGACTTGAAAACGCTCTCTACATGTTTCTTTCATTTTTACATTCACAATCCATTCCACGCAACACGCCTTTCTGCAGATTGAATCGCTTGCTAAATTCGAAAGTGATCAATAAATAACAGCAGAAACTACAGGAGGTCATTTAATTTTTTTTTATTAACAGACCCAATAAATCTAAGCCTATTTTCTTCAAATAAATCAGCTTGGAGATTTTTTTTTAAATGCTATTGGGCACTTTACAAGGTTAAATCTAAAAATAAAATTTTACTTGCATTTGTAGCTATTATTAATGTGACAGAGCTTCAACAGAGCTTACTTAGTACTGAATTTATGCCCTTATTTGCATAGTTGAATATAAGCAAGTGAATGGATTTGAACCAGAAAAGAATAAAATTAAAAATACAGGCAGTAGAGAGAAGAAAAGGTTTGGGGGTATATAATTCTGATTTTTAGACGGCATTTTTCCAGGAACACTTTATTCAGAAAATGAATTGAATCCTGTGGAATCTTCTATGTTTACATAAGCCTTGAATTGCAAGATTGATTTGATTTGAGTTCATCTAGATAAGGGGTGATATTGCTTTGGCTACAACCCAAAGCATAATTTTCCTTTCAGTGAGCTGGGGTAATTCTGAACAATGATTAATTGGCTAGTTGGAATTTCAAAGGAGAGTGGTAACTGGTGAACCAGCCGATGAAACAGGAGAAGTCCCAAGTCTATTACCACACCTGGAAATCACAGAGCCCCAGTCTCTTCCCTCTGTTCTGGAAGATTCCTCCTGAGAGTTTCCAAATTCTCCCTTCTCACTCCCTAATGCAAGCCTTCTTTAAATATTTTTCCCTTTGTTTCTTTTCTCCAACCTCTTCCTTCCCATCTTTATTCATGACTCATAAAATGAAACTGAAAAATATTAATATTTTCCTTCATAAAGGCTCATTTTCCCTCTGTAACTTAAAAGCAAGTATGAGCTCCTCCCTCTCTTAATTTAAGTTCTCTCTTGGCGCTCCTCCTCTTTGTCAGTGGGTCTTGATATCAGATGCCCAAAAAAGAGGTAATACAGGAAATAGTGGGTCCATGCACATAAGTCAACAAGATTTTTCTCAGATAGCCAGGCACTAGTGGCTTATGCCTGAAATCCTAGCTACTCAGGAGGCTGAGATCTGATGATCACTGTTAAAAGCCAGCCCAGGCAGGAAAGTCCTGAGACTTTTTTTTTCCAGTCCTGGGGCTTGAACTCAGGGCCTGAGCACTGTCCCTGGCTTCTTTTTGCTACCACTTGAGCCACAGCGCCGCTTCTGGCTTTTTCTGTATATGTGATGCTGAGGAATAGAACCCAGGGCTTCATGCATACTAGGCAAGCACTCCACCACTAGGCCACATTCCCAGCTTCCTGTGAGACTCTTATCTCCAGTAAGCCACCAGAAAAAGGGAAGTGGCACTGAGTGAGGCTCAAGTGGTAGAGCACTAGCCTTGAGCTGAAGAGCTCAGGGACAGGACCTAGGCCTACAGTTCAAGCCCACAACTGGCCAAAAAAAATATTTTTTTTTTTCCTCATGCAATCAAAATCCCTAACGTTAACAACCTAGTTATGTGATCATATTTCCTAAATAGCTAGGATTATAGGCATGGTACCTACTCAGGAGACAGATCTGTGGATTACAGTTCAAAGCCAGCCCAGGCTGTGAAACTCTTATCTCTAGTTAGACAGCAAAACGCCGAAAGTAGAGCTGTGGCTCAAGTGGTAGAGTACCAGCCTTGAGTGAACAAGCCAAGCAAGAGTGTGAGGCCTTGAGTTCAGGACCTAGTACTAGCATACAAATAGAAAAAGAGAGAGACAGAGGCAGAGACAGAGAGAGAATGAAAAAGGAGGGAAAGAGGGAGGGAAGGAAGGGAGGGAGGGAGGGAAGGGAGGAGGGAAGGAAGGAAGGAAGGAAGGAAGGAAGGAAGGAAGGAAGGAAGGAAGGAAGGAAGGAAGGAAGGAAGGAAGGAAGGAAGGAGAGGCTCTTTCTGTTTAGGTACCCAAAATCCTTTTTTTTTTTTCATCACCTTATACAGGCTACTATTGCAGGTGAGGGTTTTGTGTTTCAGGTTTTTCCTCCCTGCTTCCTTTTCAGAGTCAACTCGCTTTCTGTCCAAATCTGTGCCCTCAGCAGCTGCTGCAATGGCAACTTTTGTGATTAGATCTCAGGGCTGGGGGCTTCTCCCTCCACCTTGATCTAGGTTCCACGCCCCTCACCTCTTTACTCCTCTTATCTGCCTAATGAGGATAATTATAGTGTGCTTATAAACTGGTTCTCAGATGAAAGGTAACTAAGTCTTTTAAATACTATCATCATCCTCAAACTGTGTAGCCATTTTGGGTGTGGTCAACACATGCAAAGGCTGACTGAAGAAACAAACAAACACCGGCCCCTAGACTGAAGGTCTCTGAGAAGTGGGAGAGCATTGGTGAGAGGCACTCTCCAGGAGTCTAGCGTAGAAGCAGTGGAGAGTCCGGTGGCAGAGCACTGGTCTTGCAGGCACAAAGCCCTAGGGCTACTCGCTGCCACTGCTGTACATACATACAGGCATACATACATATGTGCATACATGGGGCTGGGAATATGGCCTAGTGGTAAAATGCTCGCCTCGTATACATGAAGTCCTGGGTTCGATTCCTCGACACCACACATATAGAAAAAGCCAGAAGTGGCGCTGTGGCTCAAGTGGTAGAGTGCTAGCCTCCAGCAAAAAGAAGCCAGGAATGGTGCTCAGGCCCTGAGTTCAAGCCCCAGGACTGGAAAAAAAAGTGCATATGTGCATGCATGCATACATATGTGCATACATGCATGCATGCAAACATAAAACACGTGACCAGGGCTGTCTAGACTTGGACTGCAGTTTTGCTTCTGACTAGCTAGGTAGTCTCCTCTCTTAGTTTCCTCAAATATGAAACCATGAACATCATGGTGATCCTCTCAGGGGTTCAGTGAGCAACGTAATTAGGATTATACTGGACACTATTGTTATTAAGTTCCTTAAACAGTGGTTTAAGTGTCAAAATGTAATGTAACTAAAAACCTCACACTTCTAACGATGCCTGGGGAAAGGCTCCACTTTGAGAATGCGCAGAGATGATTGTTGTGGACGTAGCTTCAGTGGTTGACATAGTTGTGTTATCACTTAAAAGCAAGCTGGTTCTGTTTTTGCTGAGGAGATAGAAAATAAGAAACACAGTGAGGAATGCCTGAAACTGCAAATCTATCTCATCATTAAAATGGAAAACAATAGACTTCACCTACTTGCTGAAAAAAGGCCTAACAAAAGCTAGGGGAAATTACATGAAATGGTGATGTATTGATTTATCAAATTTATCCCTCAAATTTTTGGTAGGAACCCCCCCCCCATCCATCATTCCAAGAATCAGCTGAAATAACCTGTGCTGTTTTGTTTAGAATTGAGACTATGCATCTCTAATCATCTAAAATACAGTGTGTGGGGGCCAGGTCAGGCATTGATGATTCACATCTGTCACCCCAGCTATGAGGAGGCTGAGATCTGAGGATCACAGTTCAAAGCCAACCCAGGCATATAAATCTTGGAGACTCTTATCTCCAATTAACTAGCAAAAAAAATTCTAGAAGTGGAGGTGTGGTTCATGTGGTAGAACACCAGGCTTACACAGAAAATGTCGAGCAAGAGCAAGAGGTCCTGGGCTCTAAGCTGAGGTACCAAAACCATAAGAAGAAAAGAATGTATGTTCAGATGTTTCTTAAATGTGATTCTTTGTCATTTTGCTATTAAAGTAAAGGTTGAAAAAGCTGGGACTGACGCTCACTGGTAGAGCATATGTTTT
Organism: Perognathus longimembris pacificus; assembly: GCF_023159225.1. Taxonomy (NCBI): domain Eukaryota; kingdom Metazoa; phylum Chordata; class Mammalia; order Rodentia; family Heteromyidae; genus Perognathus; species Perognathus longimembris. The sequence goes on from NC_063169.1 coordinate 61,532,767, forward strand.
TGCATCTGCACAGCGCTGGGTTCCATCCCCAGCAACCAAAAATAGATAAATAAAATAGACTGAATTGCTAGATAACAACTTAATGCGGTTGTTTCTGCTTCAGTAGTCTTTCTCCAAAAAAAAGTCTTTATGATATTCAGAAGCTTTGACAATATCTAAGTTGCCGCTAGAAGATTTTGAAAGAGAAACAGGAACTATTTGCAAGACAATGCATTTCATTTTTCCAGAAATCTGTTTGGGACAGCCAATAGTTTAACATTTTTGCTTTCATTTGATTTGAAAATAGCCCAATGGAGAAATTGTAATTTAAAAGAAAAGGCAGTGTGAAAGGCAGCCACTTCCCCCCCCCGCATCTCCATACATAATGTACCTTTGTGGCAGAACGCAGGAACAAACAGGCAATTGACTTCAATGACTGTGCTCCACTTATTCCAATGATAAAAATGAAACACTGGCCTCAACTTCAGATATTACTTCCATGAAACAATTTAAAGAAAAAGTTTGTTTCATGTCTTCCTACCTCTTAAGCAGTTAACCAACTTGGAAGCATTTATTTTTCTTTAGTGTAGTAAGCAATACATAATGAAATGATTTTTAAACTGAAGTACATCCGGCAATTTATTTGCAACCCCAAATTTCTCTAATCCTACTGTTTCTTTGGCCTGAAGTGAAAATAAATGTGACAATCATAAATGGAGTCGAGAAGAAATTTTATGCCTACATATACAGTTAATCAATCATTCAGAATGCTCATTATATATGTGCATTTGTATCTGCTTTTATCTTGCAATGTGCTTTAGGCTGCTGGCAGCAGAAAACTCAGCTTAAAGAGCTTTCAAAAGTAAGGAAAATGAATGATCACCCAACAAAAAGGTTCAAAATGGGGTGCTTTCAGGGCTGGATCACGCCATGGTTCAATGGTGCCAACACATAAACAGTTTCCTCTCATCTTTCTTCTGTGCCTTCTGGGGACTGTGCGTTGTGGCTCCACACTGACTTCCGTTCGGTTGACAGATGACTGTTACAAGACCGCCTGTCTCATCTAGGCCATCACCTGATTCCCAGATGAAGGAGAGTCTCTCTTCCCAGATGCCTCTGGCGGACTTGGTCTTATTAGCAAGGACTGGGTCATAGGCTCCTGCTTGCGACAGTCGCACTCCAGGACCATAGCACTGTTCTGCTTGGCATAGAAGGTTCTGAGTCCCACAGCAAGGGTGAAAACCCAACTTCATGGATGAGCAGGGAGGGTTGAGGTCTGCTGTGATTTCAGGCAGCCAGAGCCTGACTGGGAGGGAACAATACTGTGCTGAGTCCGTTTTCTGTCTCCGTAACAAATGCCTGAAGCAGTCAACTTCGTAAGCACGAAGGTTTGCTCCCGTTTGGGAGGGCTCCGTTTGTGGTGAGTTAACTGGACTGCAGCGGGGCCTGTGATGAGAGGAAGCATGTGACTCCTCAAACCAAGGCCAAGACCCAAGAAAGAAAGAAGGGCTGGGATCCCCATGCAAGGGCACCCCAATGACCTACAGACCTCCCTCTAGTACCTGCCCCTTAAACTTTTCCAATTGTTTGCAAAGTACCAAGTTGTTTGCCAAGCCTTTAACATGTGGGCCTTTGGGGAACATTCCAGATCTAAACTATAGTAAATTCTAAACAGACAAAAAACAATCTATGAAATATGAATGCCATTCGAAAATGCTTACTGTGGTTCTAGGCACTGTCATCCCCATGAGCAACCTAGAACTCAGACGTAGACCATTATCTTCCTAGTATCAGAGAAGGTTCTATAGAGAGAGGGTTTGGTTTGGTTTGTGCCTCTCCTCCGTTAGAATGTTGGGTAGACGATAAAGATGAACAAATAGGATATTGAGCTCCTTCTCCAGCCCCTGTGTGGAAATCATGAATGGGCCACTGCCAATTCATATGTTTTCATATTGAAAACCAAAACTATAAACCCCTGCCTCTGTTTTATACACAGAAACTTAAATCCCATCCCCTGAAATGGGAGAATACCAGAATACTTCTTTTCTGCCCCTTCCTTGAAGTGCTTCCATGATATGAAACAGAGATGAGAGATTTGATTGTTCTTTTCACCACTGCAGCCTAGACAACGAACACAGCTAGAAAACACACCTCTACGCAGCCTAAAACATAGAAAGGGCACAGGAGTTAGCCAAGCTTCTGGCTGAATCAAGACAGGAAATGGGCAAGTGCAAAGAATATGGTTCAAGCTAGTTTGGGCTGGTTTGAAAACTGTGAGATGATTTATTCACTAAACTCAAAGCATTCCATTTGTGATGCTCTTCCAAAATTACTTTGTGAATAATTGAAGAATATTAGGGAGAGGTACCAACTCTAGCAGCGTTTTCTATATAAACTATTTCAATTTATTTTAAATTTGGTACATATGTGATTTTTTTAACATTTCCATCCCTTGACGGTTTAATAGTATTTTAACCATACTGAATATTTTATTTGTCTGTGCTAATTCTAATACTTGTTAAACACCCACAAATCCAAAGAGGCAAAGTTATCAAAGAAAGCTCAAGTTCTTTTAAATACATTATGGTGTAGAATAAATGTTATTCACAAAGGAACAATTATTATAATAGTATGGCTTGAAGGGGGTGCAAAAAATAATATAATACACTAAGTGGAAGAAGATAAATATTCCGCCTGAGATAATCAGAGAATGATGATCGAGAATGATGGACCTCAAGTGGTGGCACTGGAGCAGAGTTTGTAAGGGATTCCAGGATAGGACCTCCAGAGCCATTCTGGTCACAGGAGCACAGTTAGCTGGAGCCACTAGCTAGGTGTCTCCAGGTGAGGGTTTAATGGTCCACTAACCTTCCACCTCAGCTCTGTCCTAGTCAACGTTTTCTCCTTGGAGAAAGGAGTAGAGAAGGAATGCAGTAGAGGAGAAATTTATGTCTACATACACATATTCATTCTAAGTCTTTTGACTTAGAAAAGGAGTTTACTCAGATTCACTTAGGAGATAAAGCAAGTAGAAACAGCTCACTAAAGAGAAAGGGCCCAAGAAATTCTTAACTGGCAAGAGTGATCAGTAGGCTCTCATGATGATGTTTTTAGAAAGCAAATGCATGTTCTTCAGTCCAATTCACAGTAATAAAAATTATTATTCAAGTTCAGGATACAATTGTCATGGCTTAAGAATTCACATCAAAGAGTCACGGAGAAGGTACTAGTTGACAACATGAAATGTCTACTCTAAAGCTAAGGCAAATTATACTTCTTTAGCCTAAAATGTATTTACCCAACTAACATTTTTAAGTTAAATGCTTTGCACAAAGTATGTATACAAGGAGGTAAAGATATAAACATAGTAAAAACAAGTCCTTTTTGAAGGGTAACAGCTTCTAGAAGAGGAAATAAATACATGTAAATGTATAAGCCAATTCTAGGCCTCAAACAAAGCTAGTGAGCAATTCAATTTTGTATGAAAACTGGCCATCACACTTAAAAATAAATTTTGAGATATAATTTAAGTCACATACAATCCATTTGTTTAAGATATACAATTCTATGGAAGGTAATATTCACAGAAAGCTATACAGCCATCATCGCAACTTAACTTTAGAATGCCACCCCTAAAAGAAACTCCATAACCATTAATAGTCATTCCTATACTCCAATCCAGCACCTGAATTACCACTAAAAGACTTTCCACTTTTATAGATTTGCCTATTCTGAGTTTTTCATGTAAATGGAATCATACAATATTGGTCTTTTGTCCCTTAGCACATGTTTTGAAGTTAACCCATTTTGTACCATGTGCCATTGCTGAAGAATATCCCACTATATGAATAATCTGTGGGTTATGAGTCCATTCACAATTGACAGACCCGTGGGTGGTTTTCACTTTTTGCTGTTCTGTGCATTATTATCCACATAAAAATTATTTATGCAAATGCATATTTTGTTTCTCCTACGAGTACCCCTTAGGTTGCTAGATCATTTGGTAACTCTATATTAGACATGGTGAAGTGCTACCAGGCAATCCTCCAAAGTTGTTGGGTCCTTTTCTACTCCCTGTGGGAATGTAGGCGGCACTGAGAGTCCACTTGTTCTCATGAGCCCTAGTGAGGGTCATCCCTTTGGTTACAGCCTTCCTAGAGTGTCTCAAGTGTTATCTCATGTGATTTTGCTGTTGGCTTCCTCACAGCTGCTAATGATCTGAATTGTTCTTTTAGACAGATTCTCACTCTGTAGCCCAGACTGGTCTGGAACTCATAATCCTCCTGCCTCAGCTTCCCAAGTGCTACAATTATACGTGGGCACTACCACTTCCTGCTGACCTGTGCCTTTTCACATATCTATATGATTTTTTTTATGTCTGTTTGACCTTTTGCCCATTGTGAGTTGGGCTACTTTTCTTGATTTTCAAGAGTTCTTTATATATTCTGAATACAAGTCTCGGATATATGGTTTGCAAGTATTTCTTCCCATTCTGTTTTCACTAAGAAATAGATTTTCTTATGGTTTTGGTATCATGCCTAAAAAAAAAAAATCTGCCTAACCTGAGATTATACTACTTTACTACCATGCTTCCTTCTAGGAGTTTCCTATTTTAGCTATTAGATTTGTATCAGTGATCCACATCGCGTTAGTTTGTGTATATGGTATGAGGAAGGGGTTCAACGTCACTCCATTATGTTCAGATGTCCTGCTTGTTGCAGTATTGTCTGATGCAGCATTATCTAGTCTTTCCTCATTTAACTGTAGTGTCACTACAGTGGGCAGTCAGTTGACCACACATGTCAGGGTTTGTTTCTGGACTCTTGGTTCTCCTCTGCTGATGTATGAGTCTCTTCTCAAGCTAGCACTGCATTGTCTTGATTACTGTAGCTCTGTACTAAAGTTTGGAATTAGGAAGTACTCTTTCTTTCCAGAATTGTGTCCCTGGTTCTGATTCCACTGGATATCCATAATTAGGTTAGGGCAGCGTATTTAAAGTAGGATAGTTATAGAGTGGGATGGATGCAGAGGACATTAGGAGCAAGTTATAAACTATATGCTGTTTAATCTGTGAGATGAAATTTTTTTCAAGTAGAGTATGAGAGATGACTTCATAGGCTTAAATGTCCTTATAATGTGGGAAATGACTTCAGTGAATTCCTTATTGCCCCAGATGGTTTCAATTGCTGAGCAGGGAACTTCAGTTCCATTTACTGAACTTATTCATGAAAAACAACTCTGCTTTTCTCACACTCAGATCTACTCGGTCCTGAGAAGTTTCGAGCTCAGGCTAGTTGACCTAACCATCAGGAATGCTATCAAAAAAATCCCAGCTCCGGGTGGAGAATGACTTGGTTTTATGGTGGGGTGGCTTGGACAGCAGAGAGAACTAAGCATCACCGTCTGATTATCTCACTTAATCCACCCAGCCCCTGAGATGAGACTGTGATTATCCCTTTTACTAAGTGGGAAAAGAAGCTTGAGGAGATTGATCCACTCGTCTAGCAGTGTACATAGTTAAACCTGTCTGAGATATGCACTTGCTGACACATGCCTGTAGTCTCAGCAGGGTAAGGCAGGTAAATCACAATTTCAAGGCCAGTCTGAACTCCATAGTAAAAATGTGTATGTATATATTTTTTTCATTCTCCATATATATTCTTTCTCTCTATATATATAGAAAATATACGTGTGTGTGTGATGAAACATGCCCTTGAACCCAGTTCTGTGTTTTTGTTTGTTTGTTTGTTTGTTTTTTGTTGTTTTTTTCTTTTCTCTAGTCCTGGGGCTTGAAGTCAGGGCCTGGGGTCTGTCCCTGACCCTCTCTGTGCTCAAGGCTAGAGCTCTACCACTTGAGCCACAGCCCACCTTCTGGCTTTTTCTGTTTATATGGTACTGAGGAATCAAACCCAGGGCTTCATGCATGCTAGGCAAGCGCTCTACCACTAAGCCACATTCCCACCCCCACCCCCAGCCCCGGTTCTGTTTGACACTAAGTTTCATGCCAGTATTGAGGTTTGTACTCAGGTTCTGGACACTATCCCTTGCATTTTTTTGCTCAAGGCTAGCACTCTACCACTAGAGCTACTGCTACATTTCCAGCATTTTTGGTGTTTAATTGCAGATAAGATTCTCATGGACTTTTCTGTCTGGGCAGGCTTCAAATCATAATCCTCAGATCTCAGCCTCCTGAGCAGCTAGGATTGCAGGTGTGAGCTATTGACACCTAGCTTGAGAGTGTATGCTGAATATCCCTATTTGGCTTCCCCCATGAGATTTCGGCCAGGGACCTAGGTTCCGCAGACTCTTTACCTCATTGGGGCCTCTCATGTGGCTGAGTTAATGAGTGTGAGGTCATGATATGACAACAAGAAGGCAGAGAACTTGGAAGGGACTGAAAGCCCCTGTCTTCTGGTATCTGGAGTATGTTCTTAGTTTCATCTTTCATGGGTCCACTTTTGACCCATGGTGAAGGAGAATAGAATTCACTTGGGGAGATTTCCTGAGCTAGTGTCTGAGAAGGCATGCATTCTCTGTCCTCCTCCTCAGCTGCCTAACAGAAACGATGGCAGTGGCGCGCACCTAATGCTACTTGTGTCCAAATGACATGTCGCTTGTAATCACGTAACTAAGCCCAATTCTGCAAACAACACAAATTCGAAAAGGCAGTCTCTGCATGTGCGGTAGAGGTGCGAACTGTGGGGTACAGAGAGGTCTTAGGTAAATGAACAGACTCTGATTGCTGGCCTTATATAATCATAAGCCTTAATCTGGTCAAATGTAATCAAGTCATCGAAAGAAAAAAATAAAATCAGAAGAATAAACATCTCTAATCAAAAAGATATTTTCTGCTCTGTAACCCTTTATTGTCCTTTTTGACCTACTCAGTTATGGCAGGAGAACTTTGTTGGATTTTTTTTTTTCGCCAGCATGATTATTTCCCACAGAACATGTTAACCTGATTAGAAAGTGTATAAAAGTGTTTGAATATGTATCTGTGCTTGGATTCCTATGTCTACAGCATACAAATGCAGGAATTTCCTGACTCAAACAGCATGTCTAGTGGTCCTATTACTCAGACATTCTGCTGAGTCAAACCTACATCTCCCTGTATTTATTTCCGCCCACATTATTTAAAGGGACCAGCATGCATCTAGCAAATTCTGTGCAGTAATAATAGCAGATGTAGAGATACAGCACTTGGAACTCCAGGCATTGTCTCTCAGAATCATCCCAAAAGGGCCTTCCATTTTCCTACTTTGCCAGTTTCGTCTCTGCAACTTCTATGGCAAGATCTCAGCGAGCCACGCCAGTGAGGCTTTGAAATGTCACTCGCCAAGGATGAAAAAGACAAAGGGGACATGCAAAGACATGGCTAATTTTCTTCTTTTTATATGTTAAGATTGCTTTCTTCTGTCCAAGGGCCCTGCAGGAAGGACCCTGTTCACTCCTTGGGAACAGGGAATTGAGGAAATCACGACCAGACATGGGAAGTCTGCGGGGGTCATAGCACCCTGGGCTGTGTACTTCCACAGCAAGAAGGAAATGACAGTAAGTGACTCTCCAGAGGCCGGGGCTCAGAAGGCACTCAGACCAAACCGAAATGCCAGAATCACAGCTTATTCAACTAACTTAAAACCCAGAGAAAAATAAGAGGGCAGGGAGGATCAGCTCCTAGGGATAGAATGCAAATAGGTTCAGTACCTTCTACCTGGATTTGGAATTAGACCAAGCCCTCTAGGTGCTGGAACAGAGTTGAATTCTGAGTGATGGAATTTACACACAGAAGGCTTCTGGGCCTGCTCTGGCCAGCTAGCTTGCTGAACAGTCAAGATATGTTAGCTGTGTTTCTTTTCTTTCTTCTTCTTTTTATGTCAGTTGTAGGGCTTGAACACAGTGCTTGGGAGCTATTCCTGAACTTTGATGCTCTACCACTTTAAGCCATAGCTCTACTTCTGGTTTTCTGGTGGTTAATGGGGGATACCAGTTTCACAGCCTGGCTTCAAACTGCAATCCTCAGATCTCAACCTCCTGAGCAGCTAGATTACAGGTGTGTGCCACAGATGCCCAGTTTACGTTACTCCATATCTACACCACACACATGCTATGTGGTATAGATAAGAGGTGTAGGTACGAGCTTGCTTACCTCCTTCACCCGTAGTTTCTTGCGGATATAATCGTTCTGTTTGTTTCCTTGTCCTCTAGCACAGACATCAACATTTTCCAGTAATGAAACAAATTCATGTCATAACCAGAGTTGGAAATTTTCATTCCCACTTTCATCAGGGAGCTGAAGAATTGAAAAACTGCTAGGCCAAGAACACATACTACTAGTACATTTCCCACAGAGAAATCACTAATTACCAAGTCCAAGTAGCACACGCAACAAGCAACCATTTTGAGGGTGTGATTTCCGTAGACAGAATAATGGAACTATTTGAAGTAGCCTTTCACCCCTATCTCTTCTCTCCTCTCTCTCTCTCTCTGTCTCTCTCTGTCTCTGTCTCTCTCTTTCTCTCTCTGTCTCTCTGTGTCACTGTCTCTCTCACTTTCCCTTACTCTCTGGTCCCCTTCCTGTTCCCAGAACACTATGACCTCATGAGAGCTTGGTTAATATTGTTTTCCGTCCCAGCAGGCTGCATTTACATAAGGTACTGTGGAAAAGGCTCACTCTAAAATTGGGCATCAAGTAGCTTAGCTTGGAGCCTTTACATTTGTTTGTGGGCCTGAAAAGTTCTTCTCTAGATGGCTGTAAGACCTGCTGCTTTTTTTTTCATATTCCTTATCAAATGTTATCTTGTTACTGAACCTTCTCGTATCACTTTATTTGAATTTTATCCATCCCTTTACAGCCCTAAAATCCTATCTTCTCTCCCTGGTTTCACTCATTAGAAATTTACTGCCTTCTAATACACCATATAAAAATTTCCACTTAGTTCCATCATTATACCTTCCCTATACTATTGTAATAGACACACATTGTAAATTCTGTGTGAGATGGAATTTGAGTTTTGCTCACACACACTAACTAGAACAAGACCTGGCATACAGTGGGATCTTGAACATTTGTTTCATACATCTGCTACTTCTCCTAATCCTAAACTATCTATGTTTCTTTTTTTTGGTGGGGATATGAAATGGCTCTGAAATCTCACGTGTTGAAAGCTTGGTGCTCCTCAATTGGTAGAGAGTTAGTGGTTTTGTTCCCAGCACTTATGTATTGATAGGTGATTAATCATAAGGGAACTGACTCTCCTTCCTGATCATCAATGGATTATCCATGAATGGACTTGTAACTGAATAGATTGTTAGGAGGGTTGGAGGAAGCAGTTGATGGGGACTGTCTCTCTCTGTCTTTCTCTCAGTGTCTCTCTCTGTCCCCACTCTGGTCTACCATGCACTTCTGCCACATCACAAGTTGATAGTGATGGACCCAGCCAACCATGGACTAAATTCTGAACCATGAACTATAATAAATCCTCTCCCTGAGTTTTTTTTTTAATGGTGGGCATTTTGTAACAGAGACAGAGCCATAGCTAGAAATTTTCTCCTACAGACTTTCCCTCCATTCCAAGTTAGTTGCAGAGCAATCAGTATGGATCTGCTCACAAGTAGCTCTAAAAGTCACTGTGAGAAACACTAACATTTCATAACCAAATTAGCAAGCAGATTGCAGGGGGCTGGGCTGACGCTTTCCAAGCCTTTGGTCGCCCGTGGCCACGGGCAGGGATTTGGAAGTGGATCGGCTGGCTGGGCCACTGTGGAAAGGAAACACACTGGGGTCTTTTCATCTTCCTTTCTAGAACCTGGAGTCCTCTCCCTTGTCAGAGCTCAGCAGCAGGGTATCTGACTTTTGAATTCTGCTCCAGGTTGTACTCAGACTTATCAATCAATCTCAAGCAAATCCTGGTCCCGGCATCTCTTGTCTTTTATCACTTTTAGGTCTTTCATCTGCAAAAGTGGTAGCTTGCTAATCAATCCCTCAGTTGTGACATATAGATCAGCTCCGAAATGGTTCATGAAAATGATTTTAGGAAATGTTGTCATTCTATATTAGTGTTTCTTTATTCATTTTTTTGGCCTACTTGCACAAGACCTACCTTCATTTATTCTTCTGTCTAGACAGGACACGTAGGGCCTGCCTAGACATCTAGCACACATCATCCCTGCCCCGGGCCACACAAGAGCGCTCATGTGCACAACAGTTGGAGGTGACAGGTGTCAGCACCTGAGCGGCGCCCCACTCCTCACACCGCGAATGCCTGACCTGTATTCGTTCTGCCTCTGTGGATGCTGACATGTCACAGGAGAACAGAAGGCATATGCCACATGCCATTCTCTCCCATCAAACCCCTGCACAGTTGAATCAGAGAACCAGCGGTCACTCAATGGTTCTAAACTCAGCCACTTCCTAGTCCTGAGTGGAAGCATATTTCTGTGGCTCTGTTTTCTTCTTTCAGCCTGCACGAGTGGTAGCTCACTGAGGAAAGGAAACAGAGGTACCTAGGCTGGAACTCACCATGTTCCTAAGCCAGTGTTGACCCATGCCTGGCCCAATATTGCATGGCAGTTTTTGTTGTTTGGGTTAAGTGTAGGGTGAACTCAAATCTGCACTGTTTTCATGGAATAATTGCTAATGAGTATAATCATGCACCAATGTCATTTGCTTCATTTGCAACTTGGCAGGAAGGAAGTAGGCAGTTTTCTTTAGAAATGATTAGAACATGGTTATTAGAGTGAGGTCACTGGTTTATAATTAAGTCATCCTCCCCCTTTACATTTCTAACAGCAGTGATGGAACCCAGAATCTTCTAGTTGTCTCTCTGGAAAAAAAAAAAGATTGAGTTTTCAGAGTCTGGACTGTTTTCCCTGAGTCCCCACAGCAAGGCTCCTGGAGGTAAAGAGCTCAAACCACATGTAGTACTCTCTGTCAGGCCGCTCCAGGCCCAAGCAGCTCACAGCATTTGCCAGCTCAGAGATGAAGGCTTTTACAACATGACAGAGGGGAAGATATTTTTAATTTAAATCCCTAGTTGGATTTATTGTCACTTGATCTGTGCTGAGCTAATAAGAGGAAGAGATAGTCTTCAAAGAAAGCGCAAAAAGCAGAGCCAATGATTTTGTGCTCCCTCCAAAAGAAAAATATCTTCCTGCTGGGGTCAGGAAAAGTTATCGGCTCTAGACCTCTAGGCGGGATTTAATTTCCCATATCATTACTTTTGCTTTCCTGGTCACCATTTTTTTAAGGTTATTTTTTTAAATCCCTTTTCCTCTCTCACAACCAAAACCTTTTAAAGTCTCCACAGACCTATTTTTTTTTTTTGGCATGCTGTAAAAACAAATCTGTAAAATCTGTAAAGCTCGTCATGAGGGGAAAACACATGCACAGGAATTAGAACCATGAGATTCGAAGGCCTTTGAAATTCTGCTACTCCATCAAAGATGGTTTCTATCCGCTCCTGAGCTGAAGATGGAGAAATCATTCGATGAGTCCAGAAGTGGGAAGACATCTGCCTTCCCTTCCCAGCCCTATAATCAACTCATTGTCGGGCGCTAAATAAGATGCGTAACCTCGACTGAAAGCTCCTGTCACAACCCCCATTCCTCGGAGAAAGTGGACATGGTGAGCGCGATGTCCCACATTTTGCCGTTACTTCTTTTGCATTTTCATAAAGTGCATACTTTGAAATGAAAACTACCAGGCAAATGGCATCTCCTTGTGCTTTTAAGACTTGAAATTTATAGAGCCTCTAAACTATGTCTAAGAAATTCATATGAATATGCCCATTGTAAAGTCTCAGGGTACACATTTATGTGCTGCATAAATATTTAAACTGATAAGTTAGTACACCACACACTCATCAAGGAAAGAATAAGCTGAAGTATCATACAAGCTTCATAAAACAGAAAAGCTCTGTGGTTAAAAGTGCAGGCCGGTGGCTCACGAGGCTGAGATCTGAAGATCTGGCTTGGATTCATTCCAGCCAAGGACTGGGAATGGGGCTGAGAGGTAGAGTGCTTACCTAGCACGCATAAAGCCCTGGGCTCAATTCCTTAGCACCACATACACAGAAAGGGCTGGAAGTGGCACTGTGGCTAAAGTGGTAGAGCACTAGCCTTGAGCACAGAGAAGAGCAGGGACAGTGCCCAGGCCCTGACTTTAAGTCCCAGGACCAGCAAAAAGTGAGCAAACAAAACAACAACAAAAAGTCCCAGGCAAACAATTCCAAAAGACCCTCATATCTCGAACTAACCAACAAAAAGCTGGAGTGGAGGTGTAATTCAAGTGTGCCAGCCTTGAGTGAAAAAGATGAGCAAAAGTGCAAGACCCTAGTCAATCCCTAGTACTCACACACACACACTATAATAATAATAGTAATAATAATAATAATAATAATAATAATAATAATAATAATGGAGGATTAGTTAGGATTAACTGCAACCAGTTATTTTGCTGTGTGTATGATCAGTTAGCAAACAAGCGTCAAGGACTTCACTGGTAGTTGAAAATGTAAGTCATTTTTTTTTATGAATGTATTTTAAGTAAGGTTGAATAAACTGTGTTTATATATCAGGAAATTATATTCATTATCGAAAATATGCTTACTTTATTAAGCAACATTTAAATTATTGTATTGAGCAACACTTTGGGAGTTATTTACTGCTACTTTTTCTTTCTACACATGTTTTATTCCAAAGCTGTACTTGTGTAATATCATATTGTCATTTCTTTTTGCCCTAATTTTCATGAACCTAAAGACTAGACGTTGGCCTGGTTTTAAGGCACCACTTTCCTTTGTAAATAACTAGCTAAAATAAAGCCATTGTGATTCAGAGGGCCCAGAAAGGGTGGGAAAGTGTGTGAATGACTTCTCCATTGCGGTGGGAACCTGGATAGAAACCCTCTTTTTGGAAGCCAAGAAGGCAAAGTTCCATTTTATTCTTGGCAAGACACTTTCTGAGACGTTGATTGTCTTTGAACTCTGTACTTTGGTAGCTTAGAATTAGCCTGGGAACACTTTCGTGCCCAAGGGATTTCAGACTCTCTCCCCTAACAACAAAGACTCCTCAAGGTCAGCTGAACTGTGCGTGCCCATCTGTCCCGACTCCCTCACACCTCCACTATTGTAGCTTTCACACGGAGCGCATAGCATTCCCCACATGATTTATAGGTGAAGCCATGGCCATAGTAGCCCATTAGCATCCCCCCCTCCAAAAGAGTAGCTTCCTCTGTCACAAATCCCTACTGCATTTTGTTCTAATCTCTCTCTCTGGTGGCACAGAGTGGGGGAGCCCCGTGGTCCCCCACATGCCGTTGGTTCATCTATAGCTAGTTGCCATTTTTCACCTATATTTCACCTATCACTAGCTCAAACCATAAAAGGAAAGATCGTTTCTTTCCTTCGTAGACGCTCCAGTGAGGGTTTCTATGCTGTCTAACCCTGAGCTCCCTGGTCTGTTGGCACTCGAAGTGGGGCTATTTTTACCCTGACTCATGGCAGGGGTCCCATACGTTGGCCTCCTCGTACAATCAGGATGTTTCTGTTGGCAGATCATATGGGAGACTTGGATCTGGAAGTGATCAGGAAAGTTGGAAATTGGGCTTGAAAGATGGGTTGTAATTTCTCAGCTCTCTAAATAGTCAAGACAGCCATGGTTGGGCTTTATCGCTGTGCTAGTTAGGGGAGGACGGTAGATAGGGGTGACGAGCTATCCTGTGGTCTGCAAGGCATTGGCCTTATATTCGATCAGACCTGATCTTCCAAAGGAAGGGATGCTTGGAGAGCTGCTGTGTGGACACCCAGAGGCTGAGTTGGATGAGATCTGGAGTCTCCTCTACTACCACACCAGCCCAAGGAGACTCCAGCTCTCTCTAACTCTGTTCTCAAATTGCAAACCTGAGACCCTTCTCTGGATTCCCTAAAGCTCCCTTGACTAATCTGAAACATTGAAAGAGGACCTGAGTAAACCGTGGGCGAGCCAGAGGAGCGGAATGCCCAGGACTGTGAGCTCTGTGCCCTGCAAAGGAGCTGTTCCTCCTCCCTTCCCAGCTCTGGGCCATGGTTGGTTGGTGTCTAAGCAAAGCCATTCTTCTCTCCCCGCCCCCCCCCACCAGGGCCAGAAGCTTGATGAGGCTCTTGAATACTTAGACCTCACCACCCACTTAGCTCTCATTTCTGCCTGGAACATTGTAACACTGGAAAATGTCTGCAAGGAAAAAAACACACACACACAACTTTATTCACAGGGCTTGGCTTGTCCCCTGGTCCCTCACGATGACCGTATCATAATAGTACAACCCTATCTTTATGGATGAACACACACATTGGCAAGTTGTTTTATTACAAGCGGTTATTCTAGCCGGGCACTGTAATCCCATGCCTATAAGCCTGGCTACTCAGGAGGCTGAGATCTGAAGATCCTACTTCAAAACCAAACTGGACAGACAACTCTGTGACCAATGAAACAGCAAACTACTCAATTGGTAGAGTGCCAGCCTTGAGTGAAAGAAAGCCAGGCAAGGCCTTGAGTTCACACACACACACACACACACACACACACACACACACACACACACTGACCCAAGTGTCCCAGATATATTTAGAGAGGGGCCATAGTTCTTGGAGCTGAGGGGCTATCTGCAGCTCTAATAGAAGGAAAAAGACGATGGTGTAGAATAAGCAGAATGGCATTGTGGATACACACGGTAGGCCTGCAGTATTTTTAATGGAGAGGACTCCGATGTGCTTTCAAGGCAGGCTGCAACAGGAGCTGGCGTGCTGCTCATCTCAGGCTCTGTGCCTGGAGGCCCCGGGCTGTCCCAAGACTTACAGCTGCACGAATGGCCCCGAGGCCCCAGAAAGGGCTGCGGGACAAAGGTCAGTCCATTGGACAAAGGTCAGTCCATGGGACAAAGGGGAATGTTGCTTTTCTGGCTTGAGAGGAAAAAGAACTTTGATTGAGCTGCTTGTAGGTTGTTCTAGGGCAGAGGTGTGTGTGTGTGTGTGTGTGTGTGTGTGTGTGTGTGTGTGTGTGTGTCTCAGCATTCCTTTTTCAAGCCCACATTCCAGTTCCCCATGTCAACTCAGTGGGCTTCCAGGAGCCTCCCAAGAGAAACAGCTGCTCAGAGCCTGCACTAAAAACTCGTGCGGGTTAGAACTTTAGAATCGGCAGGGCTGATAACTTCCTGTCTGCTTATGAAAACAAACAGCCCTAACTGTGCTTTCTCAGTACAAATACAATTTCCAACTGAGTTCTTGTCTCCCAAACTCAGGTCTATCAAGGAGCTGAAGGCAATCATGACTAACTTACAATTAGATTACAGATGCTGCGAATAAAGTCCGCTCTGGACGTGATAACATGCGCTATGTCTACCATTATGCTACAATGGACCACTGAAAAATGATACAAAGCTAGTGGATGGTTTCCACTTGAAGTTAAGCAGTTTCCTATGCTCCTTTGGAAGCACAAAGCATCAACCTAACGGAAGCCAGCACTGATTCAGATGTGTGAGTCATTAGTTTAGAGAAGTGAGTGACCCCATCGTAAAGATATTGTTGGCTTGCTGTGCTATGGTTCTTTGGGATGGCAAGCTACAGAACTAGCAATATCATTCTTAACTTTCAGAAGACATGAGAGTGGTAGCAAGGTCGAGTGTGTTAATTTGGTTTTATTCACAGTTTGAGGAAGCAAGAAGTAATCTGAGAGGCATCTTCATGTCCCTGACACAGACGTGTGTGCGTGGGTTTGTGTTTTCTTCACTCCCACGCTCCAGTAGATAACCCATATCCTTGGGGGCTGAGAGGACAGACTCATCAGGAACAAGTGCTACCTGGACGTATAGCAGTAGATAAGAAGAAATCTTTCTAATCTTTCTATTATTATTTCTTTCATCATCATTCAATTCATGCATTTCCCTTAGATGTGTTACTTTGAAACGACAGCAGCCTGTGCTAGGTGTTGAAAATGACCTGTAATCGCACTGTGGGATTCATTTGAGTTATTTCTCACATTTTTCAATAAATATTTCATCCAGGACTGGTTTATTCTCCATTCAACTAGTTTCTCATCACTAGGTTTTAGGGCCAAGCCAAGAAAGATTTCCAAACCCCTTACATTTTTACAGGCATGATAGGAGTAAACCAATAAAAACTCCAGAATGAGAAAGAAAGTATGATAAGGGAAGGATTACTTTATATTGGTGGTCAAGTTTGTAATCTAGCTAATGCTAATGCTTGTTAACAAAGGCTACTGTTGTTTGTTTGTTTGTTTGAATCCAAAAGCCAGAACCAAGATTTCCCCAAGGGAAAGTTGATATATCACTAAAAGAAGGCATAAAAGACTAAGTGAGCAACTCCCAGCACCCATATTCTCAAAATGTATAACCCTTGGGGGCATAGAGGATAGAATTCATTCCTTTATTGTGTAAGTCCTCAAAATCTTCCTCCACTTTTAAGCACCTTTAGAACAAAAAATTAATCCGGGTGTTCTGGTGATGATAGGTTTTTTTTTTCACAAGAAGCAATTACTATATTCAACTATAGAATATTGCTTTCTACAAATTCACCATTTGCTTAATGTAATGTTGCTTCTTGGAACATTTACAACATCTTCCATTTCAAGTCAAAAAAAGAATAGGGCAGAAAAACAATCACTTTGGAAAAAAAAAAAGCACCTCCATGTAATTCATGGCTGTGTGTTCTCAGAGGGAAAGACACGCAAGGGATGCTGGGAGAAGATTTGCTTCTATCTAAGCTGTGAAGAGTTGATAGAAGAATCTTTTGACAGTGACCGCCACTGAGGATGTTCAAGGCAAACAAGCAAGCTTTGTCTTTGGCTGCATTCTGTCCTTGTAAACAAATTTGTAGGAGATCTACAATGAGAACTCAGTGTTTCACAGGCTTGGAAAACATAGTGTGCGGTTCATAAAAATTTAGCAATTTATCCAGCGCAGAGCCTGCCTCTCAGGAAAAGGTTTGATGGATGACTGACAGCCAAATGAATGGTTGACTGAATGAATGATTAAATAAGCAGGCCATCAAAATGACTTTCTCCCTGAGAAAGCCTACAGATGGAAAATATTAATTTATACTTCTTACTGATTGTCTAGCAAAACATATACAAATCCCAGGGTAGTAGATGGTGACTTTGCTAACAAGATGACTGGCAAAATAGTTTCTATGCATCAAGTAGCAGCTAACTAGAATGAATGCTAAGTGCAAAGGTGTTGATATAAATGTGTGTGTGTGTGTACACACACACGTGTGAAGTTTGAGAGGCATTCGCAAACTACAAAAGTGTTCATGCATAGACTATCTGTGTGATCTCTAACCAAGCTCCAAAGGTTTCTACAGGATACCATGAGAAAAATAGACAGTGGTACATATCTGTACCTGACTGCTCATTTCACTGCCCTGAACCTCAGTTAATTCACCTGCTAAAGTAGCGATTTCAGCATTTGAGAAATAGAAGATGATAGCTCAAACTACCATATCACCTCCTGCGTGCCATGCTTAGTGCTATGTCCATGCACTTTCTCTACCTTGCCTCATCTCAACCTCATTGGAGCCATGGAGGCCAAGAATCTTCCCTTGCACAGGAGGAAAATGGAGATGACAGAGATTATGGAATTGCCAGAGGCATACAGCTAGTGCCTGTTCAACATAGATTCTCAATAGGTAATAGTAACTAATATTCATTTTCACAGCCTCAGGAGCTATACAGCCTTGTGTAGCTCAGTAGAACCTCATGTGTTTACAATTGTGCCTGGCATTTGGCCAGCATCTTATAAATATAAGTTAAATGAAAGAACATGCCTTCATTGTACAAAAGAATGTGCTGAGTCTACATTTCAGTAATTCAAGCCTATACTTCTAGCTAATCAAGAGGAGGAGATCTGAGGATCCTCATTTGAAGACAGCCTGGGTAGATAAATCTAAGATTCTTATCTCCAATTAACTAGCAAGTGGTAGAGTGCCACGACTGAAGTGAGTCATAAGTCCTTGAACTCAAGCCTTAGTACCCGCTCAAAGCAAGGAAGGAAAGAAGGAAGGAAGGAAGGAAGGAAGGAAGGAAGGAAGGAAGGAAGGAAGGAAGGAAGGAAAGAAAACAAGGGAAGGAAACTGTAAGAAAAGAATTAACTGAGATTTAGACATTAACTTGCTAGAGACACTAACTTGTGACTAAAATAGCCATACAAACAAGCTCCAAGGCCAACATTCCTAACAGTATCAATCATTTATGGTTTCTGCATCAATTTCCTGGGGTCACAAAGGAGAAAAGCCCAGACAGTGGACCAGGTATACAACATATGGGTATATAAATACAAACACATGGATGGATATATAAAAACACATCATCTTAAGTATTAAGAAGGCCATTTCTGGGGCTGGGGATATGGCCTAGTGGCAAGAGTGCCTGCCTCGGATACACGAGGCCCTAGGTTCGATTCCCCAGCACCACATATACAGAAAACGGCCAGAAGCGGCGCTGTGGCTCAGGTGGTAGAGTGCTAGCCTTGAGCGGGAAGAAGCCAGGGACAGTGCTCAGGCCCTGAGCCCAAGGCCCAGGACTGGCAAAAAAAAAAAAAAAAAAGGCCATTTCTCTGTTTTTTTCACCTCACCTCAGTCTTTTTTTTTTTTTTTTTTTTTTTTGGAACTAGATGGGGACTAGAATTTGATAAATGACCCTTGTGTTCATTGGCTGGCTCTCCACCATTGCCATACTTCCAACTCCACCCCATTCTTGATATCTGTCCCCATCCCTAAAAATCCTTTCTCTGCTACCTCCGGTTTCTAAGTTTGGCTAGCAGAGAGTAAACTATTAGAAACTGTGCTCTGAGCTATCCATGATTTATCCAAGACTTCTTAAGAGTTCTTAAGTATACAGCCATTTGAAGGTTAGGATTGTATTAGAGGAAAGAGGACAATAATGAGACAAGTACAGAAGTGTGCTACCCATTTTAATATAGAATTCCCACAGGCTGCAAATTACAGGGTCCAAAAAGCCTAAGTCTAAACAGAAAACTGCCTTTAAAGAAAACAGTGGGATAATTCTCAGCATATTGTACATTGGCATGTAGTTACTTTCATATGTATTGTTTCTATAACAGGGATTTCTTTGATGCAGAGTTGGAAAACACTACGGGTGTTTGCTTTTAGCTTGGTGAAATAATGATTCAATTCTATCATTCTTAATGTTTTAATACCTAGTATGACAATGCATAGATTAAAAACTAAAATTGTAAACGGGAGAAAGAGAGAAAGAGAGAAAAGAGAACAAAAGAAAACCCCCATTACCCAATACTAAACGGCTTCAAGAACTTCAAGCCAATCTCTGAAGGACATTTGTGCCTTGTTATGACAAGAAATTATTCATAATATGTGCCCAGCATATAGATGACATCCTTTATTTGAAACAATAAAAGAGTCATCCTTAGTAGCTGATGGGAATAAATAGGCAGGCAAAATTTAAAGGGAAGAAGAAGGGAAAAAAAGAAGCCTGAATAGGAAGCCTCTGTAATAATTGCTTGTCACTGTACAGTCAGGCAGTTCATTCTGTTAAGGACTCGTTATGTGGCTCGGCCATTATGTTCTGTGGCTGGAAAGAAAATGCAGTAATTCACAGATAAGTAATGACAGGATCCTACCGGTTGGCCAAATAGTATTGACTAGACAGGAGAATTATGGCTTACAAGCGAAGAGTGATTTGGTATTTGGAATTGTTTTGCTGTTGTTTTGCCCAATCAGAATCTGTCTCCTATTAAAAAAATATCAATACCCTTGAAAGAATATCCAAGTGACTACTGCTAGGTTTCTGATCTGACTGTGAGAGTGCACAGTTTCCAGACTCTGGCCCAATTACCTGTACTGAAGCCTTCTCTGCTTGCTGGGGAGATGGAGGCAAGACACGCTGTGCTTTACTGCCCCCTGCTGGACAGCCTGAAGAAAGTCGAATGGCCACAACCCAGCTTTCAACATGCCCAATACACCCAGCCGCACGTTCCACACCAGTGGGAGGGGACCAAGCTGATTTTACCTATATTTTTGCAGTGGGGATTGGAAAGCAATATACCAGTGAAATGATGCATTTGGAAGTGTGCCTGTTCTCCTAGAGGTGGGCGGGGGCGGGGGGGGGATGAGTCTTGCAAAGAAAAGCTGCATGTTAAGTCTGAGCTCAGTCTCCAGCCAAATCTAGGATCAGGCATTGTAATGAATGCATCTGGGGAAAAAACTCAGGCCTGTAATCCTAACTACACAGGAGTCTGAGACATGAGGACCACACTTTGAGTCTGAGCAGAAAAGACCCAAGAGACTCTTATCTCCAGTGAGCCACCAGTACAAAGCTAGAAGAAGTATGGCTCATGAAGAACAGCACCTAAGCCAAGTACTGGCAGAAAAGAAGAAGGAGAAGGAAAAGAGAAGAGAAACTCTTCATAGGCTCAAATAGTGAACTTGCTTGATTATACCTCCACAAATTTATCTAGCCTCATTAACCATAGAGGAATCAATCTCTAGTGAAATTACTAGTCCAGAAATAATACAAAACTTTTCTACAAAGAAAAAGATAAATGTGTCTCTAATATGCATTAGGTAATTGACAACTATGTATTTTATTGTGCACTGTTGTATTGATCATTGTAACAGGTGAGTTCTGACTGTGGTGACATTTTTTTCTCTATTGCCGTTTTGTTGTAGGCTGTGACAAATTAAAAACAGTAGCTACAACAGGGATAGACTGTCAAGCTGTCAATCAAAGCTGTTTAACTCTTAGGATTCATAAAACACCATGCTTCCAACACTGTAGTCATGAAGTATTTGAGTTCAGGGCTAGAAGTACAACTCAAATTGTAGAGCACTTGCCTAACAAGTTCAAACCTCAGTACTAAACCAACAAACAAAAACTAGGTCATAAGATCCAGCTCTTGTAACTGGAAAAATTATATTCAGTTATTGTCCCAGTGAGTAACAGTGAGGCATGTGGCAAACAGTCCACATGGTAATTCTGGCTCCTGGGCACACTAACTTCAGTGACCCAGTCTATAACCTGACCCTGCCAATGCATGCCCAGACATTCAGAAGCTGAGGGGAAAGCAAGGAAGCCACAATGGACAGAATAGTCCTGAAAAGCACTAAGCCAGAGGACTCAGACTTCCCAACTTCAAAACTTATTACACAGCTACAGTTTTTCAGACAGTTCCATGCTGGCATGAAGACAGGAGTATAGATCAGAAAAACAGAATTAAGAGTCCAAAATCCGTGATCAGTTGAGTGGTCAAGAAAGAGTTCTAGGGCAATTCAATTAGGAAATGAATAGTTTTCGAGCAATAATGCTAGGATCACTGGATATTCATGCACAAAAGATGAAAGTTGACCTCTGCTTCAGCAGACACACAAAATTGGCTCCAAACTGATGAAAGTTCTAAATGAAAGAGCACTGTGGAAAATCTATGAATCCCTCTTTATACCTTAGATTTGAAGTGATTGTAGAAATTCCATCTAAAATTAAACATAAAAATGTAACTGGACTGGGCTGGGAATATGGCCTAGTGGTAAAGTGCTCGCCTCATGTACATGAAGCCCTGGGTTCAATTCCTCAGCACCACATATATAGAAAAAGCCGGAAGTGGCTCTGTGGCTCAAGTGGTAGAGTGCTAGCCTTGAGTGCAAAGAAGCCAGGGGCAGTGCTCAGGCCCTGAGTTCAAGCCCCAGGACTGGCAAAAAAAAAAAAATTTAACTGGACCACATGGCAATTAAAATTTTTATGCTTCAAAGGACACCATCAGCAAAGTGACAATAGACTATATAATATTGAAATATTATATAATATATAAGATAAGATACTGGAAAGTTCTATTTCTCTTGAAAGATCTCTTCTTGCCTTTTATCTGGGCTCTCTTTCAGAAGCCTTGTGTTCTCTGGGTTCTCGTCCTACGGGGACACTAATCCTATCAGACCAGAGGCCCATCCATGGGACCGCATTAAACCTTCATGAAGATTCATCCAAATCCATCCACAGGAGTTTAGGTGGAGACAAAGTATTTGGTCCATAACAGGCAGCCACAGTACCAAACTGTATAGTAGTTGGCAAAAGAAAGTCATCTTTATACAGTTCTTGTAGTTTTCTTCTAGAGCCTGGTAGTCTAGGAGCAAGGTGTTGGCCAGTTTGGCTTTGCCTGGTGCCTTTGTCCTTGGCTGGAAGATGGCTGTTTTCTCCTGGGTATTTCTTCTGTTCTTGATGGGCTTAGGGTCCTAGCCTTAGACCCTCACTTAAATTTCATCACCTCTGTAAGGGCCCTAACTTTAGTCACACTGGAGTTTACAGTTTTATAACGTGAATTCAAGAGGGAAGGAAGGGGCAATTCTGTCTACAACATCTACTTACAGGAGACATTCAGAGTGGGTGAATCAACAGTGAGGAGCAGTAGATTCGTGGTTGGAGGCTGCGGGGGGCGGGGGGAGAACTGGGAGGAGAGCTAAGGGAGTGGAGGTTACTTTATGTGATGAATATGTTCTGACTTTCCTTGTGATAATGGGTGCATATCTCTGACTATGCTAAGAGCCAATGAATTATTCATTTTAAAAGAGTGAATTGTATGCTGTGTGAATTATGTTTTGGGGGTGTTTTTTTTGGGGGGGGGAAGCAATCAAAGCCTAAGTAGTAAGAAACATCACTGATGATGTCTTTTAAGAAGCAGCCAGATCCTACCCCTTAGCATGGAGTAGACAACCAGGGCCCTGCGCAGAGTCCACGCCCACTCTTCTTCGCACATTCATAACTTCTGGGCAGAAGGACAGATGTCAGATCTGGAACACATGGTTATAGCTTCCGGCTTCCATGCTTATAATCTTGGCTTAAACTCGACTCCCAAAGAATTCACCTAGAGCCCCTTAAACATCCAAGCCCAGCATTCATCTTAGAGAGCAAAGAATGACATCCTAGCCTGGGGACAAGAGAGTTCCTGAGGCCGGAAGTCAGCAGGGTCTGAATTTATTTCTCACATGTTAAGGCCTTCCCTCTTCCATTCCTTTAGAATTAGAATGTCAGACTTTACTGAGCATGTCATTTTTGCATAGTCGTCTCTCCTGGGCTCTGGGCTTTCAAGGCATAGATCTGCCAAACTGCCCTTACTAAGCCCAGAGGCGACATTATTATTGTCAGTTCACTGACAAATGTGTTCCACCGGGCATCTAGATTCTGGAAGATGGGGATCTTTTCTTTGATACCTCATCCCCAGTCCTTGTCCTTTGCTAGGCACATTGGAAACCATGCCCTCCCCCACCAAGTCTTCCTAAATAAACAAATAGATGAATACTTGCCTTCTCTTCTTTAACTCGTTAGGATGCATGTAGCTCCATGCTTCTGTGAACCAGTTTTATAACTGGCTAACTAAGGAATCCTAACTAAAGCATTGGTTCTCCCAGAGTCGACACGGTATCAATAATAATAACTTCATACCTATTGAGCAGTTCTCAACTGGTTCCACACTAAGCAATTATAGTCAATAATCTCATTTAACCCTTCACAACAAATCCCTTGGTATTTCATTATCTCCATTTTACAGATGTGGAAAGTGAGGTTCCCAGAGCTTAGGAGGCTTGTTAAAGTCACAGAGGAAGCAGTAGTGGAGCCATAGTTTAGTTGTCAGTGTAACCTGACGGGGAAAGCAGAGAACAGAGCAAGAGCTGTGGCTCGAGGTGGTTCCTGCCCCGTTCAGGCCCCGTGGGACGCTTCCTTGGCTTTGTAGGTTAGCATCCTCTGTGTGAATCGCATGCAGATCCTTCTGACTCAGGTTACAATGTTCTCAGCTGGGATAGGAAAACAGGGAAAGAAGAAGAAGCTGAGACGGAACCAGGAACTAAGGCTAAATCAAAGCAAGTATTTGAATCAACTCTTCAAGAATGCGCAGACCTGCCCTCCTTCCAACACCCTCCTCTGCCTTGGCATGTTAAGTGAGGTACAATGCTCCCCTCCGCTCCAGGAGTTACTGAGTTCAAGAATAGAAAGCATCTGGCTTTTGTCAATCTGTGACTGTGATGAATACCTGAAAAGACCACAAAGAACAGACACCTGTGCCACAAGTCCCTTAAATCCTAAGGCCCCTTATCACACCCACTACTATCTTAGGGGAGAATATCTAATCTGAACAACCTATAAATTGTGACAAGTATTGGGTACCAGTGGCTCACACCTCTACTCCTAGCTACTCGGGAGGCTGAGATCTGAGGATCGCGGATCAAAGCCATCCCAGGCAGGAAAGTCCATGAGATTCTTATTTCTAGTTGATCACCAGAAAACTGGAAGTGGTTCTGTAGCTCTAAGTAGCAGAACACTAGTGTTGAGTGAAAAAAGCTCAGGGACAGTGCCCAGGCCCTGAGTTCAAGCCCCATGATCAATCAAAGCATTCAGAACAACTGGATAGGCTCCTTCTGCCTGACCATAAACTTAGTCTGTAATCTTCTAGACCTAGAATTTGCGAATTGGGTTATCTTCCTCTGAACCTGCCAGGTTCTCCTGTGGGCTTCTGGTTCCCCTCCCCCATTGCAGCTGTGGGTCACAGAGAGCCACACCAAGGGAGAAGGGAAATGAAGGGAATGTTTGCCATGCGGGCATTTCAGAGCAGCAGGCTTGGCTGGAGGTGTTTGGAAAAGGCACGTATCACATCTCCTGAGAGTTGTTATAAGTGATTCCACAGCTTTCACATGGACCTCAGTCAACAAAATCAAGTGTTTGTTTATTCCATGGTTGTCATGTCCCAGAGCAGACAACCTGGCACTTTTCCTGCTTTCAGTTCACCCCCCCTTGCCTTGGCCATGTATAGACTGTGAGTGGATAGCACTCAAACATTTTAATCTCCAAGGGGGAGGAATTGAGGGGGGAGAGGGAGAAGTTGAGAAGGCCATACATAATTTGGGACAGCTCTTGTTCTGGGAGAACATGGAATCAGGCAACACCACCGCCAACCGCTAGAAAACTTCCTATCACACAGAGCCTATTCAGAGTGCCTAGGATGAAGTCAGAATTCTATGAAGGGACAGATGGCCAATGCCAGTGGTGTAAACTGTCCTCGCTCTCCCAATAATCGGCATGGGAAGGGAGCAAGGAGCACAGATACACTCTTGAATGATCTCAAAATGGGCTCAAGCTGGGCGCTGGTAACTCACACCTGTAATCCTAGCTACTCGGGAGGCTGAGATCTAAGAATGTGGTTCAAAGCCAGCCAGGACAGGAAAATCTGTTAGACTCTTACCTCTAATTAACCAGCAGAAAACCGGAAGTGGGGCTGTGGCTTAAATTGGTAGAGAACTAGCCTTGAGCGAAAGAACTCAGGGACAGAGCCCAGGCCCTGAGTCCAAGCCTCATAACTACAGGAAGGAAAGAGGGAAGGAAGGAAGGAAGGAAGGAAGGAAGGAAGGAAGGAAGGAAGGAAGGAAGGAAGGAAGGAAGGAAGGAAGGAAGGAAGGAAGGAAGGAAGGAAGGAAGGAAAGCAGCCTCAAAATCCGTATGCCTGCCATCCTCACTGGTGCGCTTGTGTAGGTGAACTGCACCTGTCAGTGGCTTCATAAATAACGCTCAGTTCTGCCCCCTGCCCTCCGGTTCTGTAGTGTTTGTTTGTTTGTTTGTTTGACAGCCTGTCACTCCACGTTTCACGAAGGTGGACCAAGTCTGACTTGTTCATCTTTGGGCCTTCAGATCGCTGTGTATACCTAGAAATACATTTTTA
Source organism: Perognathus longimembris pacificus (assembly GCF_023159225.1). Taxonomy (NCBI): domain Eukaryota; kingdom Metazoa; phylum Chordata; class Mammalia; order Rodentia; family Heteromyidae; genus Perognathus; species Perognathus longimembris. The sequence goes on from NC_063169.1 coordinate 61,558,469, forward strand.
CTCCTTATACAACTGAATTACAAAGCTGATGGAGAAGAAGAAATGGCTGGGAAAATATACCCAGGAAATTGACTTTTCTTTCATGGAAGAGACTTGGTTTCTACTTTTTTTATTTTTGCCATTCCTGGGCCTTGGACTCAGGGCCTGAGCACTATCCTTGGCTTCTTTTTGCTCAAGGCTAGCACTCTGCCACTTGAGCCACAGAGTCACTTCTGGCCGTTTTCTATATACGTGGTGCTGGGGAATCGAACCCAGGGCTTCATGTATACGAGGCAAGCACTCTTGCCACTAGGCCATATTCCCAGCCCCATAGAAGAGACTTGGAATCTCACAGAGACTTCCCCTTACACTGAGCGTAAGGCAAGTCTTAGCTCCAGGAAGAGACTTTTCTTGTTTTGATTTTTTTTAATATATCTTTCAAAAGACTCGGGTAACTTTACAAGACACCTTAAAACATTACTTTTCAAATTATTTTTCCTTATGTTTTATTGCTGGACAAACCAGAATCCTTATAAAAGAAAATATTTTCTTTATTGCAAATCTACTATGCACAAAATACAGGATATTTTGAAAATGCTAAAAGACAGAGAGAGATCACCGGATATGTTTTATAATATTCTTTTCACCTTTCACAAAATTTGAAGAGGCTTAATCGTTTTATTATGAAATATTTGGTCTTGGTATTTGGCAAAAGGAAAGTTCACTTTAAATCCCTAGATATAGAGAAGAAGTCAAACCCTTTGCCCCTCCAAAACCACACACACACACACACACACACGTGATGGATCAATGGTGGGTTTTTTTTATCTTTTTATAACTTTTTAAAATTTTTCCTTTAGTTACACAAGAGTTTTAATTCAAGATGCAGTCTGTAAACACAGTGTGAATACAGCGCATCTTTTTTTTTTTTTTTTTTTTTTTGGCCAGTCCTGGGCCTTGGACTCAGGGCCTGAGCACTGTCCCTGGCTTCTTCCCGCTCAAGGCTAGCACTCCGCCACTTGAGCCACAGCGCCGCTTCTGGCCGTTTTCTGTATATGTGGTGCTGGGGAATCGAACCTAGGGCCTCGTGTATCCGAAGCAGGCACTCTTGCCACTAGGCTATATCCCCAGCCCAATACAGCGCATCTTGATCAATGTCACCCTTTTGTCCTTCTCACCCATCATCCCAACAGCATCCTCTTTTGAATCGTAATGCAGATGTTCACATTGGAGGACTTCTCTCCCCGCCCCCCCCCCGCCCCCGCCCATGTGTCCATACCAGTCTTCTCGCGAGGAGGCATCATCTCAACACCTGCTTTCTGTTATCCACTTTGGGTCTTTCATGGGCTTGCCTTCTCCCTCTTAGAAGACTCCTAGGCCCATCTAGCAAGTTGAAAGAAGAGGTGAGGAGAATGTTTCCCGCACCAGATGCAAAAGCAAATGGGGCATGCGTAAGGGGAAGAGGTGCCTGTAGAAAGAACTAAACCTGGGAGGAGAGGGGGTTGGGTGCATTGCACAGCCTTAACGAGGGATTTCTAGATACTGGTGGTAGAAGCAAATTGCCTGTCAAGAGATCTACTTCATAATGAAGCCAGCCGTGCAGAACTGCCAAGGCGCCACTGGGCCACAGCTTCTGGGCTCTCAGGCAGGCGGTAGGAATGACAGTGCTGGGCTCCCGGCGACACTCATGTCCCTGTAGGGTGGGCTGGGGCGACAGACAGGCAGACAGAAGGGTTAATGCCACCAGCCGCCCTTTTGTGCTGACATTGCAAACCATTAGTCAGAGGAGGGGGTAGGAAAGGAATGGGAGTAAGAGAGGGATTGAAATCAAGCACCATGGGGCTGGGGGAGCATGGAGATGCGGAAGCAAGCATCCATGGACAGCCAGGATCTTTCTGCCATCTTTGCTGTCGAGGAGGGGGTCTACCACAAGCCAGAGAGTGCCAGGATGCATTGTGCTATGCTTTGATGGTACCTCTCTTCTGTTGATTCACCCCAGTTTTGTTTATTCAGATGCCCAGACAAATGCTTCTCACTTCTCTAAAGATCACACCCAAGTCACACATATACCCGCGTGTGCATACACTTCCCAGTGTCTGTGTCGGTGTTGAAAACCAGGAATGACTATAGGAAGGCTGCACAGTGGCCAGTGAGCTGACCACCTTTCTCACCACCCAGCTCCTGTGTAAGACTTTTTCCTAGGCAGCAAAGCAGTGACGTTACTGTCGAAGTCAAGAGCAGTTCTAAGGGCTGGAGGCATGGGGCAAGTGGCACAAGGTCCTGAGTTCAAACCTTAGTGCAGTAGTAAGTGAATCATCTGCAATGAGGCCGGAGATAGGGCAGAGCTGCCCGGGCCACGGCGCCTGCGTACATCTCCAGCACAATTCTCAGCACACACACACCCCAGGGGGCATGGCAGTGCCCAGGGGCCGTAGCGGAATCGCTGTAAGCAGACAGCTGCCAGCTTCAAGAACCTCGGTGCTCAAGTTAGGAACATCCCAGGGACCACGTTAAATAGCAGCAAAGGCTCAAGAAACAAAGGCTTTCAAGGTTAAGAAAAAGAAGTCAGAGTGCTAAATTCAAGAAAACATCTAGCAGTAGGAAAACGCCATGATGTTAGAACAAGGCCCCTTGGGAAGGGACAGTGGAGATGGAAGGGGATTTTAACCAACTGTGCAGAAGCCACTGAAAGAGAGAGTCCGGAAGAGCTGAAATCATGGGGGGTACCTGGAGGCAGATGTTAGCAGGACCGACCTTGACTCCTCCAGGGAGATACCTGGTACCAGGTAGATACCTGGGAAACCTTGGTGGGTCAGTGGAGGCATTTGCAGGTGACAGGTGTGCTTAAGGACGCCATGATACCTTTGGAGAGCCAGCCTGCTTGCCTTCTCAGGCGAGTCCAGGAGCAGCAGACGGCTGTGCTCAGGTTCACTGAGCTAGAACCGACTCGTGGTACCAGCAGGTCTGGGCCCATGGAAGGAGTTATGCACTTGGCAGGAACGCCACCCTGAGTTCAGACCAAGGCACATCTGGGGTTCCTGGCTAGTGTAATAACCTACATTACACGTTTGGCCAGGAGCACCTGTGCGTAGCCCAGAAAGCCCAGGGCAGCCATTGTGGTAGAGGGGATATTAACAGCTCTCATCAAAGCCGGCACGTGTAGTGGTACCCAGGAGCACAGTTGCAGCAAGGAGCCTGCCCACATTGCCGTGACAAGGCCCTAGTTTCTGGAGTTTATCACTTAATCATACAAATACCCTTTGTGTTGAACTGGAAGCTGATAAGGAAACTATCAGGAAGTAAAGAGAATTTAACTCTCAGAGCCATAAAGATGCTTCATTTCTGTTCCGTGCACATGTCCACCTCTGTTAGAGCCTTGCTATTCTCCTGACCCTGACTGTCTGCATAGCAGAAATACAGTATGTGAGGATAGAAGGTTTATTTCTGAGGTGGCCCAATGGAGATGTGAATCTCTTAACTTCTGTATGTGGGGGACCATAAGAGTTCTATCACAATAGGAAGTAATAACACTTGCCGTGTTATTATTAGTTATTATTTGCCATGGCAAAGCATAAGCGAGTATCCTACACAAACATTCTAGGTGTTTTGCTTGCTGTTACCTGTCCAAAATGAGGAAGCAAGGGTTCCAGTGTTCCACCTGAGACTTCATGACGTTACAGCAGCTGGATTTGGCCACTTTCAATGCAAAGCCTTTCTCTGATGAAAGGGAAACCTGGGGCCTGCCATTCACAGATTGTTGCTTAAAAGGATTCTGTAACCTTTTATCCTGTCCCTCTCTGTGTGTCTCTGTCTGTATCTCTGTCTGTATCTCTGTCTCTGTCTCTGTCTCTCTCTCATAGACACACGTACACACGCACGCACATGCATGTTGTGATCTCTACTGAGCAGGTTAATTGTTCCTGGTCTGTGTCTTCCAGATCCTCTGAGCCATTCTTCACCCAACACAGGAAGTACATTAAGGCAGGAAGCAGGTCAGGCCGCCCCTCACTTTAAATTCTTCCGTGGCTTCTTCCTGGGTATGATGGAGAACGCACATGCCTACCGTCTGAGTGAAGGCTGGGTGGGAGAAACTCGTCTCCCCACGGCCTATGCTGTGAATCACGTGACTTGAAATGCCCAGAAATGCCTTGGAAGAATTCTCTTGTTTGCGGGGGGCGGGGGGGGGGGCGGGGGGGAGGAAAGGCTTGAGTATTGTGAAATTAAAGAACATCCTGAACTTTCTTTTGGTGTGCCCAGTGGGGACTGACCCAAATGGAACCAAAGTAACTGTTTTCCTCTTTGCCCTCTGAGAAGGATATATTGTCTCTATAAAGCCTTCGTGATTACTTTTTTTTTTTGGCCAGTCCTGGGCCTTGGACTCAGGGCCTGAGCACTGTCCCTGGCTTCTTTTTGCTCAAGGCTAGCACTCTGCCACTTGAGCCACAGCGCCACTTCTGGCCGTTTTCTGTATATGTGGTGCTGGGGAATCGAACCTAGGGCCTCGTGTATCCGAGGCAGGCACTCTTGCCACTAGGCTATATCCCCAGCCCTCGTGATTACTTTTTGCACTCAAGGGGAACTTAGGCACGTCGGGTCTAATGTGAAAAACACACACACACGCTAGTGGTCACAGATATGTGGGAATAGGAAGGGAAAAGAAGCTAATCAGCTGCTTGTATCCAATGTGGAAAACTCGGCCCAATGCTGTTCCCCGCAGCTAGCATTTCTAGTCCTCACCAACTTGAAGGCATCCAACTCCGTGGGAACCATTGCTGAATGTTCTAAAGTGGCTTTTGAAATGTCTGGAGAAATCTCACCTTCTCTAAGGCACCCATCCACCTGGCTGGCCTCCGGAGTTAATCTTCAGTTTTCCCTCCTTTTATGTCCTGGACTATTTGAGTTTTGCTTTCCTCAAGTCCTGCTTGGAGGCAAAAACACGGTCAGAATTTGGAGATTATTTATAGAGATTGATTTTCAAGCATCTCAAAACGTTGGGATAGTTGTGTTTCCTGGGTGATGGTTTTCTACAAGTTACTCCCTTCTCAAGTTTGCCAGGCAAGGCATTTGGAATTCATGATATTGGACACAGTCTGAATTTTATCTTTGGAAACTATAGCAACGTGCTGCCTGTAACACATTCTTGTGTGAATATGCATTCACATTCTCGTTGCTCATCGTCACTTCTTTCATTTCTTAGTTTATTTCTTTTTGTAATTTATTTCTTTTGCAGTGCTAGGGATCAAACCCAGGCCCTCATGCATGTTAAGCAAGTGCTCAATTATATCCCCAGCTGTCCTTTAATTTTTTATTTTAAAAAATCCTTTAATAGAGACAATCAAGGTAGCCATGTTATGCATAGCCATGCTATGACATGCGTTATTGCTGCATTGGTTTATATTTGGGATAATGTCCTTGCAGTCCATGGGAGGTGTGTTATAGGAGCTCCTGGTGGTTACAGAGCTGAGACTTGTGCACTGGGTCAGTGCTCACCAGACGTGAACAAAACTAGAGTCGCGAGCCTTCCCAGGTGGGTGTCCTTCCCATCATCTGGTTTCTTTCAAGTTTTATTTTCTGATGTTGTTCACAGTGCTTGGTTGAGGCACCTCACCATTACATTGTGTGTTGGAGGATGGAGGACAGAGAGACATCAGGACTTGTTTTGTTAGTGTATATTAATTATACACAAAAATGGGTTTCGTGTGACATTTTCACACATGTATCTCTGTACACTGGTCATAGAAAACTTAGTAAGCAGTTGCCGCTGACTGCCCGCCATGGGCCCATTTCCAAGGCCCATTTCTTCCCGCTCTCCTGTTCTTCAGCTGGAGAACCTTGGTTTGTGTGTGGTGAGGGGTGCGTGGCACGTGGTAGGCGCGCTGGTTCAGAGCATGTGGGATTGTGGCTGCCCTCATTAGGCAGGGCTGCCATCATGCTACACCACAGAGTGGCTTCCACGAGAGGAATTGATGGTCTCACAGTTCTGGAGACATGAAGTGCAAGATCAGATTATGGGTAGGGTTTGCTCCTGCTGAGCACTGAGGAGAGTCTGCTCCAGGCCTCTCTCCTTGGCTTAAAGGTAGCTCGCTTTCTATTTACATGGCATTCTCCATGCTCTTGTTTCTCTGTGGCCAAAACAAATAAAAAGAAAATCCCTTTTTGTAAGGCTATTTCTTCTATTGGATTAGGACCCATTCTGATAACCCTCTGGTAATTTAATTTCTTCTGCCTATCAGTCTGAGGAACTGTAGTTAGGTATTCAACAGAGGAATCTGAGAATGGGCTATGGACAATTTGACCAATAACCCCGGTATGACACATGGTTCTTTTAAGGACAGATCCTATATTATCAAATCCTAGCAGAGAAACAAAGAAAGGTTTGTGAAGAAGACCCTGAGGATGATGTCATTCTTAGCAGCATATCACCTGCAGTGATTGAGTAGCACCCTGAACTATGACAAACTGCATCTCAGAGGAGCAGGTCTTTACCTGATCTATAGCTACGATCTGAGAAACACTGGATACAATAGACACTGACTTTGTGGATTTGACTTTGGTGCCTCAGAGACCCAAACTTGGGAAAAAAAAATTGCTGCATCCCCTGGGGGTAGAGTTTGTGTTTTGGTGTTGGGAACAATGAATAGACAAAGCAAGATAGACACTGGAGAAGTGTTTTCAACCAAGGTCGCAGCCAGCTAGAAGCATTCCTAGAACTAGAACGTGGACCTCCAGATTCAGGTTATTAAGGCTTTCATCAAAACACACTGTCCTCTACCCAGAGCCTCTCCTTCCCTACCTTCTCTCTCAAAGTCACCCATGCTCACTAGCAGAATCTCCTCAACCACTTGCATACAAAGAAGAATTTTCTTATTAAACTGGTCCTATGTGCTTAGTAAGAATGTCATTCACCCCCATGAGCAGGGTGGCAATTCAAAAGGCTCTCCTTTGGTAATTGTTCCTGTCAAACCCAATTCAGTGAAACATGTCTGGTGGTGGTAGGCAAGTCTCTTATCTTTCAGGTCTATCTTCTTAGCCAAAATTTCCCTTATCAATTTTAATCATCCATATATATTCCAAGTTGTAAAGGAAGAATTTCACATGACAGGTGAAGTTAGTAGCCATTAGTGATGACTTTTCTTTTCTTTTTCTCTTTCTTCCTTTCTTTTTATTTCTTTGCCCTTCCCTCCTTCCCTCCTTCCCTCCTTCCCCCTTCCCTCCCTCCCACCAACCCTCCCTTCCTTCCTTCCTTTGCTTCTCTCTTCTCTATCTCTCTCCTCTCTCTCTCTTTCTCTCTCTCTCTTCTGTGCCAGTCCTGGGGCTTGAACTCAGAGCCTGAGCACTATCCCTGAGCTTCTTTTGCTCAAGGCTAGCACTCTACCACTTGAGCCATAGCTCCACCTCGGCCTTTGTTGGTGGTTCAGTGCAAATATGAATCTCATAGACTTTTCTGCCCAGGTTGGCTTTAAACCATGATCCTCAGATCTTAGCCTTCTGTGTAGCTAGGATTATAGGTGTAAGCCACTGGCGCCTGACTGAATGATGATTTTCAAAAGGAAAAGAATGAAAACCTTTACCTTCTGTTATCAGGTCTTAGTTATCACATCATCACTAATATTGGAGCCTAAAGTTTTCGGAGTTATCTACAAATAAGCAACCTGTTACCAGGGCAGTGGCTGATCCAGGGCTACTCCTTTAAAGAAAGATCTAGAAAAAGGTCTCCTTCTGTCCCACTCAGAACCATTAATACCCGTTACAACATTGCTTGAGTTGTTCAGCACATTGCTAAGACAAAGAAAGTCTAGCTAGCGATTTGGTCTATCTGTCCCCATGAAAGTAGGAAAAGTAGTAGCCCAGACTTCTTGATGCCTTGATGATTTGTACGTAGCTCTGTCATCTTCTTTTCATAATGTTAATTCTAAAGAATAGATTGTACTTTGTATATATATATGTATACATACATATACACACAAGCACACATATGTATGTATATACACAGGTCCTATAGATTCAGTTCTATATATATTGAATTTAGGGCCCCCTATTTGCTTACTCCAGCCCATTTTTACTTTAATTTTTCAGATAGGGTCTTGTACTTTTTTTTTTTTTTTTTTGGCCAGTCCTGGGGCTTGGACTCAGGGCCTGAGCACTGTCCCTGGCTTCTTTATGCTCAAGGCTAGCACTCTGCCACTTGAGCCACAGCGCCACTTCTGGCCATTTTCTGTATATGTGGTGCTGGGGAATCGAACCCAGGGCCTCATGTATATGAGGCAGGCACTCTTGCCACTAGGCCATATCCCCAGCCCGGGTCTTGTACTTTTGCCTAGGTCAGTCTTAAAATATAATCCTCCATCCACTGCCTAACGTATGAAACTGTAACCTCTCTGTACATCAGTTTGATAATAAAAATTTAAAAAAAGAAAATGTGGTATATACCCACAATGAAATTCTGTACTTACATCAGAAAGAATGATTTTGTACCGTTTGTAAGGAAATGGAAAGACTTAAAAAAATTGTATTAAACAAAGCCAGAGTCAAAGAAACATAGGTTACATGGTTTCCCTCATTTGTTGTAACTAGAAAGAGTCTATAAATCTATAAGTAAACACACTGCATGATAAAAGACAAAAAATATACATGAACATGATAAAACACAGAACTCTAGACATTCACACAGTGAGACCAAAGGAAGATTTTTTAGAAGATTACAGAGGTTCAATAGCTTTGGGAATGATTATATAAAATGATTTGTAGTGGCTGGGATTGTGGCTTAGTGGTAGAGTGCTTACCTAGCATGAACGGAGCCCTGGGTTTGATTCCTCAGCCAGAAAAAGCCAGAAGTGGTGCTGTGGCTCAAGAGGTAAAGTGCTAGTCTGGAGAGAAAAAAAAAGCCAGGGACAGTGCTCAGGCCCTGAATCCAAGCTCCAGGACTGGCAAGAAAAGGAAAAGAAAACAGAAAAGAAAATGATGTTTATCAAAATGAACTCCAAGTAATGGACACAAGATTTTCTGTTATTTTGCTTCTTTTTTTTCCCCCTTATGTTGTTGCTGTTTTGCATTTCTGTAGCTTTTGTCTTGTATGTAAGTGTATATTTTGGGGGAAAGATGAGAGGGAACACATAAATGGTGCGACAAAAGGTGAACAAATGCAGCACTGATACTCACTAGACACTATGTTGAAAATCAACTTTACAACTTGTGAGAGGAGGTTCAGAGAGAAAACTGGGAGGAAGAATTGGCACTGTTCAAAAGAAGTGAACATATGTAACTGTAACCACTTTGTACATCACCTTTACTACAACAATAAAATTTTAAAGAAGAAAAACTATATTTATAATCCTCCAATCTCTACTTTCCAAAGGTTATGATGCCCAGATCAGTAGATATACATTTTTTTAGTTTAAAAAAAAATTTTGCCAGTCCTGGAGCTTGAACTCAGAACTTGGACACTGGACACTGTCCCTGAGCTTCTTTTGCTCAAAGTTAGCCCTCTACCACTTGAGCCACAGCACCATTTCCAGCTTTTCCTGCTTATGTGGTACTGAGGAATTTAACCCAGGGCTTCATGCACACGCTAGGCAAGCACTCTACCACTAGGCCACATTCCCAGCCCTGGCTATCCATTTTTTAATAACCTACAGTTTGATTATTTGCTGATGTGATTTACCTCTAAACTTCTCTGTGTGAAAGAAATGCCACGCAAAATTTTCTTTTAATATTTTCAATGACCATAAAGGACTTAGATTAAAAAGGAAGGTTCTGTTCAATGCTTGAAGTTTGTCTTTGGATGCTCTTAAACACGGGTGATTTGAGAACCTCTTTCCTTTCAGAGTTGTTATGTTGAGTTAATTTTTGTTCAGCTCTAGCTAGGAATTTTCAGACATTAAAAGCTGGTGGATGGGCGGTCACTCAGAACAGAGGGTGTGCTAAGACACACAGTTCATGCCGTGTCAACACTAAACTTAACTGTGTGAAATGGATTTCTGGATGTTTCTCAAAACATCCTCCCCTTCCTTTTCTCAAGCCAAGAAAACTCCGAAGCAGAACAATTCAATTTATGAAAGGGAAAAAAAAAAAACCAACAACTAAACTCAGCAGAACATAATGTAAAGATGGTGTTGATGTACAGAGAGGAAACATTTTTGATCCCAGATGGACATTACTAAAATATCTGTTCAAACATTGTGAGCTTATACGTCTGTGCATGTGCATGTGTGCGCACTCATACACACACACACACACACACACACACACACACACACACACACGGCTCCTGAGTGGTGCTTGCCAGCTTTAGTTTCACCGTCTGAGAATCGTGAAGAGCAAAACTTGCTTTGTGTCGCAGTCATTGTACGTTAAGGCTTGGAGGGAACCCCAGTGAGGCCTCAGGAAGCAGTTCCTGCTCTTGGACTGATCACCCTGAAGGCGATTTGCTGCAGAGCTGATCATCTCTAGGGCTCCACACGCGTCTCACATCTGCCCGGAATTGAAAACAGACTCCATTAAGATCCTTACATCAGTGCTGTGATGTGTGAGTCAGAGAGGAAGTTGGGGGGACCATTCGAATGTATGGCCCACCAGACCACAAACAGCGCTCTTCATGGAGGATCAAGATGACAGGGTACGTAGGCCGTTCATTCTTGAAGGTTAGGGCTTTTCTTTGGTGTCCTTCTGACACTTAAGCAGCAAGATTTGGGAGGGGACATTCGTGGGAAATTGTTGGCCTAGGGACATTTTCATAATCAATCCAAATTCCTAGACACTCAGAATCCTCTGCTGCAGAATTCCTCTGATACAGTTTGCTATTTTTTGTGATTTGCCTTTTATTGTAGAAAATATAGCAATACAGTTATGTAGATATTTCTTTTCATGTAAGACTCTAAGAGAGGTGTTTTTTTTTTTTAAGAAAAAGGAGAAATTTTTACTGTTAAGCACCAGAGCTTTTCCACCCTTGTTTATCTATGACATTTTTTAAGAAGATTTTTCACTCTTGCTAAGAATAAAAGCTGGAACTGTGTACTGCATATTACAAACCTCTGGGGGCCAGGTTTATCAGTTTAACTCTTCAGCATCTAATATTTTACTGAAGGAGTTTTCCTTCTCAGCCTGTTGAACAGCTTTGTTTCTGTCTTCTCTGTAGAAGCAGTATTTGACAGGGTAAAAAGCTTTGGCTTTTTAATTTAAAAAAAAGAAGAAATTAGATTTGCTCATGAAAGAAGAAAGGGAAAGAGTTATAGTCACAAGGGCCCATGGGCCAAGCAGTGGAATACCTGGAGTCTGAGACTTTCAGCCTGACTCTGGGCCCCTTCGAGCTCCTTCTCTGGGTCTGGATGGGACACTGGTACATGGAAGTCTGTCAGGTTGGCTTCTAGAATTCTGTTCTGCTCACATTTCTGATGAGGCGAGGACATTGTCTGCTACAGTTTGTGTCCAATAAATGCCTCTTGGATGGAAATAGAATAATGGAAGAGGATTCTGGAAGAAATGTTAAGTTTGGACACATGCTGCTACTAAGCCTGTGCTTGAGTAAATTTCTACTCTCCTTCTTGGGAAGGGAAAACCAGAAGTAAAGAACAGGGCATGATGGGTAACTGAGAGAAAGGAACCAGAGTACAAATCAGAGTAACTTTGTATGAAGTGCTAGGTGCTGTACTGCTGGGTTTGTCTGTTGTTTTGGAGTGTGTGTGTGTGTGTGTGTGAGTGTGTGTGTGTGTGTGTGTGTGTGTATTCCAATACTGAGGCTTAAACACAGTGCCAGGTGCTGTCCCTTAGCTTTTTCTTTTAAAGCTGGTATTCTACCACTTGAGCCACAGCTCCACGTCTGGCTTTTTGGTGGTTAATTAGAGTCTCATGGACTTTCCTGCCTAGGCTGGCTTCTTCCTTAGATCCTCAGATCTCAGTCTCCTAAGGAGCTAGGATGACAGGCGTGAGCCACTGGTGCCTTGCTTGTAGTTTGAACAAAGTAAAAATCCTGCAATGTGAGTCTTCAGGGGTAACAGTTGTACCCCAAGCAAGGGTTTGGGAGCCCAGAGAACCTGGGATGGGATAAGATGGACAGACACTGGGTCCTATTTTCCCTTCAGTTGGGCACAGCTGTGCTGAGCAAAGGTGTTCTGACAGCACAAAGCCCCTTTTGTTCCATGTGCTTCCCATGGTCTTCCAAACAACGGGCTGCGAGCAGCCCAGCTGGCAGGTAGCTTTGTCCGTCCAGATGCCAACACTGCTCCCTCTTGACAAGTTGCCCACCACTCTTGAAAGACCAAAGGTTTTTTGGATGCCAAATTTTGACTGGAAACTGTGTCATGGGACTGTGCCCTCTTAATCCCAGCAAGACAGAGGCTTGCTTTTAGAAAAGGAAGCAAGCACATTTGGGGTTTGGTGCTGGAGGATGCAAAAAGATGTATTGATCAACTCTGACAGAAAGAGGAATTATCAGACTCAGAAAAAAATCCTCCCTGTGCGAAGGCGAACAAAGAATGAGCATAGATTCAAGAGGCATGGCTCTGGGAATCAGCGTTATTTATGAGAGATCATTGTACATATATCTATCTTAATTTTTTTTGTCAGTCATGGGGCTTGAACTTAAGGCCTGGGCACTGTCTCTGAGCTTTTTCACTCAAGGCTAATACTCTACCACTTTGAGCCACAGCACCACTTCCGGGTTTCTGGTGGTTAGTTGGAAATATCTCACAGACTTTCCTGCCCTGGCTGGCTTTGAACCACATCCTCAGATCTTAGTATCCTGAGTAGCTAGGATTACAGGCACGAGCCACTGGCTCCCAGCTCATATATCTTACTTTAACAAACCTACTTAATCTATCTAGTTAATTTCTCAAGCCCAGAGGATTTGGGAAGAAAATAAAAGCAGTGTAGCAAAATCTTCCTAGGTAACTCCCGGACTGTGATTTTCACTCCTTTTCTCTCAAGTAAAAGCCACATCCAGAACCCCTCTGCCTCTTGATCATCAGCAAAGTAACCAGTTCTTCATCAGTCCACATCCTTTCATTGGCCTTTCTTTCACTTACCGCGCCATATTTGAACATCACATGTTAGATGATATACTGTCAATACGCTATTGCAACCATCCCAATTCCCAGACTCGTTGCTCTTCAGAAACTCTGTAAACCACTATTGGGAATTCAGGACACATTATCCCCCAGAAACAAGGTTAGGCTCCTAGCTCAACTCTTGAATGCAAATTATTCTAAAATAGAATTTTCTACAAGCTTCAGGAAAAGGACAAGAAAGGAATTCTGTCATTATGTCTAAGGACATTGGACAATAAGTTTTACAATGAACTACATTAAAGTTTTTGAGAGCATTTTTAATAGAATTCATTCTTGGCCATGCTTATATTGGCTTTTATTGACTAGGCCCTAACTACCTACCCCAGGTACTTTGTCTTCTCTCAGTCCCTCAGATGGTAGCCTGGGCAGGAGACCAGGCAAATTATTTGTATGTACTTTTCCACTTGTGGTTTCTTTTCCTCTTGTAATTGCTGGCCAACGCTTTATCAATTCAGACATCAACACAGTTAAAACTCCTCTGTGATACCCCAAATCCCTACCTCTCTACTGCCCTGATTAAAAAAAAAAACAAAAAACACTGAGAAATTTTGCACATAACTTCAGATGGTTCTCAAGTACTATGGACCTTGGCTTAAAAAAATTCTTGTTCTGGTTTGTGGCATATGCTTGTGATCCCAGTGCCAGAACTGAGGGAGGAGAGCCACAAGTTCAAGGTCAGCTTTTGCTATATAGGAGGAGAAAGAGAAGGGAGATGGGAAGGAGGATAGAGGACATAAGGAATCTTTGGAAACTCCTTTCCCCATTTCTCCTTCATTTCCAGGCCATCTGTATGTTTATACTTACCAACTAAAGTGAAATTTGTTTATGTGTTGCCTCTTCACTTTACTCGGAACTAGTTGAACACAGGGATTTTAGGCTTGAGGCATGGCTCAAACATGCTCAAGTGATAGAGCACCTACCAAGCAATGATGAGGCCCTGAGTTCAAATTCCAATATCACACTAAAAAGGAAAAAGACAGGGATTTCTTCAGAACTTATTGTAAAAAAAAAAAAAAAGAGGGAAAGTTTGGGCAGTCCGATAGATGAATATGTGACTAGATGAGAGATGAATGATGGGGAAATGATTGCAAGGATAGATGGATGGAAGGATGATGATTAGATGGAAGAATGGAGGATAACAGGATAGATGATTAAATAGATGGATGGAGAGATGGTTGGATGATGCTTGAATGGATGGATGGATGAATGGATGATTGGATAGATGGTGGGTGATTAGATAGATGGATGCAAAAATGGAGAGATGTGTGTCATATTATTGGATGGATGGAGGTGTGCAGATGATGATTACATAGAAGATATATAGATGATAATTGTATGGATGACGGGCTATTGGATAGGTGGATGGATGGTGGAGGATGGTTAGATGGGTGGATGGATGGATGGAAGAGGGATAGGTGAGAGTTGGATAGGTGATGGATGATTTGGTGGATGGATAGAGAGATGGAAAGATGGGTGGAGGACTGCTAGATGGATAGACAGATGAATGATGATTGGATGGATGATTGGAGTGCTAGAAAAGAAATGGTTTATTTAGAAAAGGATGAAGATCTGCATAGAAATTTGTACAGAATTATGAGTAAGAATTTTTAACGTTTCAGAAATATGAGTTGATGGAGTTGGTCAATCTTTATTTTGCTTCTATTTTTTTATGTGGGAAGAGACTAGATCTGAGAGTCAGAACATACGGGTTCCAGTCAGAACATGCAGATTCTGGCTCTCTGTTTGTCGGTGGGGTAGCCTTGAGTAAGCTATTTCCCTTTCTATTGCTAACTTCCTTCATCTGTAAGATGGGAGTAATATATTCCCTCAAGCAGAGTTGTAAGAATTAAGTGATAATCCCTGAGAAGGAGCTATGCAAGTTCAAGCCATTGGAGGTAGATGATAAATGTTAGTAAAATAACGAATCTAAAGCTAAAGAGACAGGGTGTTTTTCAACCAAAAGGGCCCTGGACCGCTTTGTCCAGCCTTAGACTCCTTCCTTTTATTGTTAGGTTGTTATCACTTTAAAAATTATTATTTTAATTATCTTCAAGTAGTTGTACAGAGGGGGTTTTAGTCAGCATGTCAGTGTTTGTGTATGATGGAGTTGTTCTCATTTGACGCAATATATTGATTAGCCTGACTCTGCCTTTTATCACCACTTCCCATGGCACTTGTGTGATCAAAATTTTAAAAACCAAACCGTAGAAGAGTGAGGACAAGGAAGGAGTTCAGAAAATTACTTTTAAGTATAAGAAAGGGAATTTACTAAGGAGTGATGGAGTACGCCAAGAAAATGGGAAGGAGGCTGAGGATAGCTGAGGATACTGTGTATCCTGCAAGTGACCACAAAGGAAAGACAAGAGAAACTCACAGTGGAGAAACTGCAATCTCAGAGCTATAAAAGGAGTGATTGTTCATTTAAATATACACACCTTCCAGTATATGCCTGAGCATTTATAACCCAAGCAGTGACATGTACCACAAACCTCACAGAAAAAAATACTAGGGCTGGAAATATGGATTAGTGGTAGAGTGCTTGCCTAGCATGCATGAAGCCCTGGGTTCGATTCCTCAGCACCACATACACAGAAAAAGCAGATGTGGCCCTGTGGCTCCAAGTGGTAGAGTGCTAGCCTTGAGCGGAAGACTCAGGGACAGCGCCCAGGCCAAGTTCAAGCCCCACAACTGACAAAAAAAGAAAAAAGCAAAGAAAGTTTTGCTTATTCTGCTTTTATCTCCTAGATTGAGTTTGACAGATTCAAGTTCTAAATTCATTTCATTATTCTTTTTAATTTATTTTGTTTTATTTTGATGCTGGTACTGGGGTTTGAACTCAGGACCTGAGCACTGTTCTTGACAATTTTTTGCTCAAGGCCGGATCTCTACTACTTGAACCACAGTTCCACCTCCAGGTTTTGGGTGCTGGAAATAAAGAATCTCACAGATTTTACTTCCTGGGCTAGCTTTGAACGATGATCATTAGATCTCAATCTCCTTAGAAGCTAGAATTGCAGGCATGAGCCATCGGCACAAGGCCTAAATCCATTATTTTTATCCTATTATTGCCCAAATTGTCTTGCACAAGTTGATCCCATTTTCTCATATCACTTTTTTAAATAGTTGAGACATTCTACAAATTTAGCAAATCAGATCCAAGGATTTGTTAAGCAGAGAGAATGAATGGAGGCCTACCTTCTTCCTATCTGTTTCAATTGTTGTAAGCATTTCTATAATAAGTGAAGTCACTGTGCATATGTTTTGAGGTAATCTGATTCTTTGGCTATCTCAATAGAATGTTAAGTCATTCACATGACTCACTGATGTTTTAGTGTCAGAGGGTTGTCAGGAAGTTTAGGTTGCCTCTGAACATCTACTCAGTGGCTCACTCTTACTCTTGATTTTGCAGAACAGGAAACATCATACATCCTATTTAGAATCAGAAAAAATCAGAAGCCAGAAGGAGCTGGATGAGAGAGAGATGAAAAAGACACAGAGAGAGAGAGAGAGAGAGAGAGAGAGAGAGAGAGGCATAATGAGTGAATTACAAAGGTCTTTGACCCCATCTTTTTCCCCTCACTCTTGCCTGGTTGAAGAACATCTTAGCTAAAAGCCCATTTGTGTGAATTCAATCCCCTTTGGAGCATGTGTACATCTGTTCAGGTGTCCTAGAAATAAATATTAAATTAAGTGTTAATTTAATTTAGATTCTGAATAAAAGGCTGACTAAAAAGAGCTGCACTGTCCACAAAGTAGGTCAACCAGAAAAAGACCTTTGAGTATACAAAATAATCCCATCCTTTAAAAACGAAATCTGGAAAGTTCAATAAATACCTAATATAAATACAAAATTAATTTGGTTGTACCTTCATCAGGAAATGGCTCCAAAGTTCTAAGAGAATTTAAAACACTGAAATAAACTCTGGAGACTTAAATAGAGGCTGCATTTTAAGCGAACTCTTCATTGGCCAAATAGATCTTGAAGAAACTAGTCTTAACCAGTTGTCTACCTGGAGAGCTTTCATGAGAATAGGAAGACAAATAATAAATATAAAATCTCAACGCCTAAGGACTAAAATAAATACTCAACAAGAGTTGTTGAATAAATGCTGAGCACTTTTGGAATAACTTAGATGGGCCAATTCAGCTATCTTCTTAGACCCTATTTCCACGGATAGTTATTATTATGGGTCATTCTCAGATTGCTTATAAATAACACCTCCTAGAAAATATAAGTCTCATGGTGGGGGGGGGGGGGTCCAAGGTTCTGAGACTTGTTTCCTAACCTCTTACCAAAGGGTAGTGTTAGAATTATGACTAGGTTTCTCTGATGACTAAAGGAGATCATGTCCATCCATCTATCCATTCATCCATCCATCCATTTGTCCTTAAAAAAAATGGATTAATGCATTTCCAATGTGACCAGTATTGTTTTCAAGCTTGGGAAATAGTGGAAATCAGGAATGGATGAATCACTAAATGAGAAGAGAAATGCAGTGTGTGGGGGGGTGCTAAGGTAGAAGATGAAATGCCATCTTTTGCTTTAGTAAGTCAGTAGATGGAAACATTTATTCTGTTTAATAGAATAAAACTATCACCCAATTCCAGAACCAAAATAAAGTCTAATGGTTTTTAAGAAGTCAATAACTAGCCAGGCACTGGTGCTCACTCCCGTAACCGTAGCTACTCAGGAGGCTGAGATCTGAGGATTGCGGTCTGAAGCCAGCCCTGGCGGGACAGTCCATGACACTCTTACCTTTAGTAAATTACCCCAAAAATCTGAAAGTGGCACAGTAGCTCAAGTGGTAGAGTGCTAGCCTTGAGCAAAAGAACCCCAAGTGCCCAGGCCCAGAGTTCAAGCCCCAGGACAGAGGAGGAGGAGGAGGAGGAAGAGGAGGAGGAAGAAGAAGAGGGAGGAGGATGAGGAGGAAGAAGAGGGAGGAAGAGGAGGAGGAGGAGGAAGAAGAGGGAGGAGGAGGAGGAGGAGGAAGAAGAGGGAGGAAGAGGAGGAGGAGGAGGAAGGGAGGAGGAGGAAGAAGAGGGAGGAGGAGGAGGAAGAGGAAGAGGGAGGAGGAGGAAGAAGAGGGAGGAGGAAGAGGGAGGAGGAGGAAGAGGAGGAGGAGGAAGAGGGAGGAGGAGGAGGAGGAAGAGCGAGGAAGAGGAGGAAGAGGAGGAGGAGGTCAGTAATTCCTTTATGTCTATAACAGACCCAAATAAGCAATAGTAAGATAAAACACAGGCTTTCCAAGTGAAGAAGAAAACGGGAAAAAAAAAATTCAAACAAACACACAGAAAAACAACTGAAAGAGTTTGGAGTGGTTGGGATGAGCAGCGAGACCTGATGTCTCCTGTCCAGTCTACAGCCCAAACCTGCCTCGGGCCCTCAAGTTCGTTTCCGTCATGCTTAGGACTTATCTCTAGCCCTCCAGTCTACACATTCATCATTTCTATGCCACCGAGCACACACCTGAAGGTGCACCTGGGCCAGGAAAAACATTCATGAACCTCAAGAAGGTTGTGCCTCCCCGTCTTCAGAGTGGCCTCTCCTCTGCTCGCAGGGTAGCAAGGCCTTGCCGCTTCCAGGGGCTGGAGAGACGAGTTCACCTGCTTCTCTCCAAGGTGGCTGACTGCACTGAACCAAGAGGAGAGGGGTAGAAAGAAACAAAGAGATAGTTGCAAGCTAGCTCCTTCCTCCTCCTCTCCCCCACCGTCCCCAAGCAGTGACAACTGCTATCCTGAAGCCGCTTGGACCTCTGGGCATCAGGTGCCCTAGATCCCTGCCGCCTGCCTTGGGTCCGTGGAGCTCGGGCTGGCTGGAATGCAGGAGCCGGAGCAGAGCAAGGGACGCGGTGCGCGTGCGCACTCTCCTCATCACGCCACGTGGCAAGAGAAGAGCAAGCGCTCTTCTGTCAAGCGTGGTCAGAAGCACGGGTGTCTCTCGAGGTCCCGTACTGCCCTTATCTATCTCTCCTCTTGCAACAGCTTGGGCAATACAGGAAGCCCTTAATTGTGTCAGGCCAGTTTCAGTAGCCACATCATTTTTTTTTTAAGTACAAGAAACAATATGTACCAGGAGGGACCAGAAACCCCAGCATGCCCACTTCGCTACAGTGCCTGTTTGTGAATCAGCACACCAGCTACTCCTGGCCATGAGGAGCAAGGCTACCCCAAGTATTCATAGAGAAAATATACCACAAGACTCCATGATCAGAACCAGTAGACAGGGCTGGGAATGTGGCTTAGTGGTAGAGTGTCTGCCCAGCATGCCCACGAAGTCCTGGGTTCGATTCCTCAGCACCGTGTACTGAAAAAGCCAGAAGTGGCACTGTGGCTCAAGTGGTGGAGTGCTAGCCTTGAGCAAAAAGAAGCCAGTGCTCAGGCCCTGAGTTCAAACCCCAGGACTGGCAAAAAAAAAAAGTAGACTTTTTTTAGTCATTTTATTTTTCATGTTATAAGAGTAGTACATGCTCAGTTGTATTAAAACTTAGCAGGGCTAGGGGTAGCTCAGTACTTGCCTAGCATGCACAAGAACCTGGATTTGATTCCTAGCACCTCAAAATAGAAGGCAAACAAACAAACAAGCCTGGGAACAAGTACAAAAGGGCCACCATTGCTAAACCCAGAGATACTAGTTGCCACCTTTTCTCTTTGTCTTTTTTTTTTCAAAGTATGTTTCAGAGCTTGAAATGTTATTTTTTATGTGTCATTTCATGTCCTAATTGTTGTCCTCCTACAACTAAACTCTGCAATATTAAAGGTCTAGAAGTAACATAATTTCCCCAACCATCTTGTGTGTTATACTTTTTATGCTATTTCCAAATTACTAAATTAGAAATCATGCCAGGATGAACTTTCAGCATCTGTAGCTTTGTCCTCACTTCAAGTATTGCCTCCCAATAGAAACAGATCTACTCAGTCAAGTGGGAGGAACATTTTTATTGCTAAGTACAATTTTAGACAGATTTTTGAACAGTTTAATATTTCATACCAAACTTCTTAGACAAAATAAATAAACCAATAACTCTGGGTCTGTCATCCAGCTTAGAAAGCATAGTGCCTGCACTAGAGAGCAAACGCCACTCTGCACTTCTCCCTACTCCAACCCTCCGCCCACAGCAACAAAGGAAACTATTGCTTTGAATTTATATCCAAGGAGATTTTTTTTTTAAGAAACAGAACTTTGAAGAATGAGGGTATATGTGTCAGACATTAAAGAGAGGGGTTGGGAGTGTAGCTCAGTAGTAGAGCACTTCCCTAGCAAGGCCCTGAGTATGATCTCCAGCACCTCAAAAGAAAAAAAACGATGAGGAGAAAGACAGAGAGGAAGAGGAGAAAGAGGAGAGGAGAAGAGAGAGGGACCAGACACAACTGTTGAGCCAGGTTAACAAGGCAGAAGAAAGCGGAAAGACTTGAGACTTAGAAAAGATGACCTCCACTTAACTCTAACCTTTCACTTAGCATCTGTGGCCTGTGCCAAGTCGCCCAGCCCTTTCCAAAGTCCTGTTTGTTTGTGTGGAAGGTGAGGCTGACACTATGGCTATCTGCCCGCGATGTGGTAGCATTCATTAGCCAAGATAGGTACCAGCATCGCCTGGGGTACATGCATCCCTTCTGCAGAGCGGCTTCTGGGCATTAAGATCCGAAAGGAAACTTCCATTTTTTCAGCTGGTGGCTGGATAGCTCTTTATATGATTTTCCCAAGGGCAAATTGATGTCACATGTACTGTAGGGAGAGGTTGTGTGTTTTTTTCTCTTTTCTATGGTTTTTTCCTTGTGTTTCAAAACAGCCATCTATCAGACGCCTGAGTAAAGTTCTACTGGTATTTTCAGTAGACTCTTTTTCCCTCCTTTCTTCACTTTTCAAGTAAGCTCGTGTCAAACCAAAACATGGGGTTTGCTTTTGCTGTGTGATCATCTAACCACATGATCAAAGAAGCTTTGCCAGTTCTCAGCACAAACATGCTTATAATGAAGGTGGCCAGACAGCTGGATTATAGGTCTGGTAGTGATAATCAACAGGTACTTCAGATTTCTTTTGAATCACCAGAATCTTTTGGGTTCTTCTATGGGTTAGAGATTGGATGGATCAGATTTGTTAGAAGTGAACTTTGGTTCTAGAGGGAACCTCAAGCAATCATTTTCTTGCATCATGAACATGTCTAAACACATGAGTCTTAGCCAGGCACCCGTAGCTCACGCCTGTAATCCTAGCACCTCAGGAGGCTGAGATCTGAGGGTCCCAGGTCAAAGCCAGCTAAGGGAGAAAAGGTGCTGAGACTCTCATCTCCAGTAAGTACCAAAAAGCCGAAAGTAGATTTGTGGCTCAAGTGGTACAGCGTTAGCCTTGGGGGGGGCGGGGCAGATCAGGTACAGTGCCTGGGCCCTGAGCTCAAGCCCCGTCAGAGCGCACGCATACCCTGTGCGTGTACACACACACACACACACACACACACACGAGAGAGAGAGAGATGAACAAACATGAGTCTAAAGATAATTTCTCTCTAAAGAAGTAGACCCCCCCCACACGGGACGTTTCCACACACCAAGAGACTGCACAGAGCTCCACAGGGCATGGACACCGAGCGGCGGAGGTGGGCTACTGTCCAGGCGTCCGGTCACGCGGCCTGCCCTGCCCCACGTGCTCCCCAGATGCTTCGCTAGGCCACAGTGAGTTGTCCTCAACGCTGACAGGTGAAGTCCCCAGGGTCGGGCCTGGGGGCAGTGACCTGAGAGGACGTGCGGCCCTGGCCTTGGGTTGCCGTTGCCTCAGAATGAGATGGAGAATCCAGATTACATTCACTTTCCTCTGAATTCCAGTGCAACATCGGAAGTAGTGCCCGGAGGCTCGTGAACGTGACGTGGAAGGCTCGTGAAGGTGACACGCAGGGTTGTGGAAGGGGTCGGGTGAGACCTTCCCTCTAGTGTGGCGATCCATGGTGTAGACTGGGTCCATTGGCTCCAGAAGCCTGTGCAAATTAAGGACGCCGGAAATCAATATTGGGATGGGTGGTGTGTTAGTGAAGGAGATGCAAGAGGAGAAGGAGCAGGCAGATTTGAGGGGACACCCCTCCTCTTCCCAAAGACAGGCGACCCTACCCTGGGGTGAGGGGGAGTGTGACCCCACCACATGCCAGACTGACACGCAGAAAAGGGGCTGGAGAAGAGAAACCAGGAGCCCACAGCAGGCTGCAGATTCCCAGGCCTCCTTTTTGCTCTTTTGCACCAAGAAGCCTGTACTCTCCTCCTCCTCTTTCTTCTTCTTCTGCTCCCAGCCCCCCCCCCCAAGTGCTGGTCCTCCTCTGTGGGTGTCCTTGCCCCACGCTGATTTCATCACAGACCCCTGGGGACACGCTTGTCCGGGCACAGGTTCCCACGCGGTGTCCCAACAGTCTCCCTGGGAGACAGAGACTTGCTGCTGGTGAGCTGCTGCCTTCATTCTGTACTAAATCTACATCACTGCGCCCTTGGGAGGTCGGTACTTCAGATGGTTTCATCTTGGGCAGGTTTTCCAAGCAGAATGTGACTACATTTTTCTGCTTTGTGTGCAGGCATGCATGTAATGTGTGTGTGTGTGTGTGTGTGTGTGTGTGTGTGTGTGTGTCCTCTGTTGTTTGCAACACCTCTCGGTTGGGGATCATTTGTAAATTTAGTTAATGAGCATTTAACACATTCCCTTTGATGAAGAGAAGCTGTGAAGTTTGAGTTCCCACATTGACTCCCCCCAGACGACTCCCTGTCTCCCAAGCCATTCTTAACTGCATGGCGGATGGTTAGCAAGAAGGAACTAACCTTGAGTGTTCTCTAGCAGGAATAGGACTTGAATTTTATAAGAAAATACTTCCAGCTGTATTCCAAGCAAGTCCAGTTCACTGGCAGGCACATTTTCACCAAACAAAATCAACTGCAGACAGAACAAATACTTCATCACCTCCCTCTCTGGCACGGCCTGAGGCAGGGCACGCAAACTGTGGCTGCCCACTTTTGCAAGAACAAATATCCAACTCCGAAACCATGGGCTCCAAGGGTCCGTGAGAGTTCCTGGATTGAATTACGACTTGATTGCAGGAAAAGGAGTGTGTGTGTGTGTGTGTGTGTGTGTGTGTGTGTGTGTGTGTGTGCATGTTAAGTATGCATTTCCATCACTTAAAGAAAGCAGAGCAAGCAGCAGAGTGGCCCCGGGATTCTCATAGGAGAGAACCCCTGGCCACTGAGCCCGCACTGGGACATCATGGGAATCTCCTTCCCACCCTGCCCCATCCCTGTGACTGCCATGGTCTGTCTGCACAATCCAAGATTTGAAAAGAAACAGCACATGGGGGCTTTAAGCCTCAAGTAATTAAAATTGGATATAATTGAAAAATCTAGAAATACACTGAAGGAAGAAACGGACTAGATAGTCATCCTGACATGAAACGAGAAATGATCTTCCAGCTTGAAAACTCCCACTACGTTATTTCTTCTCTATCATGTGTGGGCTCCCTGGTCACCTTTCTCAAGGATATGTTAGTTCTACCACTGCATATGTCTCATGAAGTCAAAAGCCAGCTCTAGAGAGTACACACACACACACACACACACACACACACACACACACACACACACACACCACTTTGGAGTTATTCTAAGATCAGGAAAATGGGTCCTAGTAGCATTTAGATTGCTTCCAGTCTGGTTCTCAGCAGGTAGCACCAGAATCTGCTTCTAAGTATGAGCACAGTAGATAGAATAAATCCACAGGATTGGTTATCATACACGAGGGATCAGAGAAATGTTACCCATTGTCTTTAGATTACTAGGGCACCAGTAAACTGGAGACTCACAGTGAACAATCTAAGGGCATGCCTGGGACCTTTTCTTAGAACTGGGAGGGGAGGGGAAAACACAATACACAGTACAATGACCAATTGGGGGAGGGAGGGGCTGTTGGGGTTATACCTGGCTTTCTGTAACTAGGGACCCATTGTATACTTTGAGTAGATGGAAGACAAGGAAAGAGAAGGCAGGGGATCTGCTGCTGTTGACTCAGAAGGAGGCAAGAATGACTCATGCTGTACACACATACGGTGGGTCAGGAGTGAAGACGTGCTCCTGCCCAACTCTGCCTGATTTCAGATGCCTTACTCGGACCTCTGGAGTCTCTCATCTCATTGTGTTGTTGTTGTTTTCCTTTCCTGTTGGCTTTGGGGTAAAAGCCAGAGAAGTGGTCAGAGGAAATGGCTCATACTTCAGTCCGTATCTGGGTCACTGGTGGCTCTGTCTGGAGAGGATACTATGTTATGGCAATAAATGGTAGCCTTTGCCATGGAGAAATTAACTTTAAAGCATAACCTAATTAACTGGGCGTTGGTGGCTCACACCTATAATCCTAGCTACTCCAGAGGCTGAGATCTGAGGAATGTGGTCCAGCAAAGTCTGGGAGACTCTTATCTCCACTAAACTACTAGAAAAGTTGGACGTGGGCCTGAGGCACAAGTGTTAGAGCACTAGCCTTGAGCAAAAGAAGGGCAGGAACCTCTCTTCTCCCCTCCCCCCCAAAGATAACCCAATTAGCCTCCAAGACTCAGCCAACCTTATCTTCCTGATAAGACTGGTGAGTAATTTGAAAAATAGGAATCTAAAATGAGTGCCAGGTGTTTTGTATGCTCGGGGCAGGGGATGCTGTTCATTGAATATACAACCAGACTGATTTCATTTCTGGTCTGCCAGCGTTCACATGTTAAATAGCAGCTGGGAACATAATCCCTGAATCCAGTGAGGAATGTCTACGTGTTTGTGATACAGCTGGTTTCACATTTATCTGAGAATACAGATATATATATATATTTGCATATATATATATATATTTATATTTTGCTTTCATCTTTGATTCCCAGCTCTATGGTAAACGTCCTCTTCTTTCTCCCACTTAAGAACTGGAAGTTGGTGGATTTCAGTGTGATTCATGAAAGAGAAGACAAGGCAGCTCTTCTTTGTGTCCATTCACCTATGTCTTCTGTGTTCTATTGAAGTGGGGAGATCGGGTCTAGCCAGCGCTACGGCCACAGGGTGGATGGCAAGGTCTGGTGTCATGTATTTATAGTGGGGGAAGGTGAAGCCCCACCTCCCAGGTGACAGGTGTGCCTGAATCTCTAGAGGCAGGGGCAGGAACTTGGATGATTGGTTACCAAACCTGTCAGTCCAGTACCTGGGACTCCAGTTTCCTGTGACCCTGACCCCTGACCCTCACACTGTTTAGGGCGAGGCCAGCTCAGGTGCAATTGCACCATTTCACCTGTCTCCACGTTCGTGTCCTGTCTCTGACTCCTGAGTAGTTAGGATTACAGGCAGAAGCCATCAAGTATCCAGCTTCATTGATGTTTTTAGAGTATTGTTTAATCCACACCCATGCTTGTCCAACTAATAACTATTTTGAAGAGGGAGTATCATTGAAAACAATGGAAGGCGTGGGTGTCGATCACAGCAATTGCCTAGGATGTACAAGACTCTGGGTTTGATCCCAAGCAATGCAAAAAGCAATTTTTTGATAAAAATAAAAGCATTTGAATGAACCTGTAAGGTCACTTTTTCATCATCCTAATACTGATCACCAGTGAGAAATCTTAAGAATATAGTAAGTGGGCAGGCCTATGCAGCATAACTGATTCAACTCTGATTCATCTGAGCCAGGTAGTCAAGAAGACAAGCTCCTCCCCCCAATTTCCTTTTGTTCACTGGAAGGGAAATTGAGGTAATGCCACTCTGAGAAAGGACCATTTTGTTTTTTTTAGCACACACACCATTTTTTCCTGTGTTATCTTTTCCATCAGAAAAACCTGAATTTCTGCCACTTGTCAACCGGGAAATAAAACAGTTGTTTGAACTGTTTCCTTCTGTCTTTGGGAACAAAGTTCAAGATACTCTAAGTTCTAGGCAGCAAAACACAGATTACATCACAAAACGAAATAAAGTATAATTTCATTAAGAAATGCCAAGGTTCTTCTTATGGCTGAGAGCCACTGAATTTTTCCTGTGGCATGAAAAAAAAATTCTTCTCACTGGTTAGAATTATGACCCAATTAAAGCAGGATTGTTTAGACTACTAAGAATCGTAAAATAAGAGTAAGTACTAAGGGTATAGCTTTGGTTTCAATAAGCAAAGAAAGCTCCAAAATCACAGAGATCAACAGTGACCATGTACAGTGTGGTAGGATTTCCACTAAGGTGAGACATGTGACCATTCTCTGGGTTCAATTAACTGGGATGATGTTGGCAAATTTGGGAAGTGATGAAGTATGTCTCTGTCTCCAGTGTTGTCAATTTATTTTACTACATATTAAATACTGAATCGAAGTCAACCATAATCATCTTGCCATGCTATAGACCATTACATGTCCTTCCTCTTATTGGATGCTTCTTTGTGATCATCTTCCCCTAGCAAAATCAAAACCGATGTAACTGGGTGCTGGGGACTCACTCATGTAATCCTAGCTACTCAGGAGGCTGAGATCTGAGGATCACAGTTCAAAGGCAGCCCAGCCAGAACAAGCTGAGAGACTCTGATCTTCTGATTAACCAGCAAAATGCTGGAAATGAAAATGTGGCTTGAGATGTAGACGGCCAGCCTTGTGCAAAAAAGCTAACTGAGAGCATGAGGCTCTGGCACAACACACACACACACACACACACACACACACACACACACACACACACACTTAAAAGAAGGAAAGTTGAGGTAAAGAGGAGCAAGTGTTGTGGAGGAAGAAGTCCAAGGGAGCAAACAGAGAGGGCCTTCCTGCCATCCTTCTGCCTCTCCGAGCCTGGGAGCTCAGATCTATGATGTGGAAGTCCTCATTCCTCATGGAATTGGTGTGAGAACCAGATGTGATGATGAGAATGTTGTTCAATAAGGGATAGCCATTATTTTCTGTGAAAAACAGCAAAGATGGTCTCTGAGAGACAAAATCGATTCTTCCTCTCTGAGTGCCATTTCCAGGGGGATTGTGGGTTACTGTAGGATTAGGAGCCTCAAACTCCCAGTTCTTTGTTTAAACCATATGAAGTTACTTCTGTAGGTAAAAAATTACCAATAGGTAAGAAAAATGACCAATACTGGTAATTTCATGTGATTTGACCTAATAAGAGTTATGGAAGTGAGTTTTTGGAGTCCCCTCATTTTAGTGCTTCCAAATTGTGAGAACTGTTACCCACCCCCTACTGTACCCCCATCTGGTGAGATGAGATAAGCTTTCTCCAAGAATGCTAAGACAAAGAAGGATGAGAGATGAAGAGATACGATGCAAGGTGGGGCTTGAACTCTGGGCCTGGGTGCTGCTCTCCCTGAGCTCTTCAGCCTGAGGCTAGCACTCTACCACTTAGACCACAGCACCACTTCCGGTTTTCTGATGGTTAATTGGAGGTAAGAGTCCCACTGACTTTCCTGCCTGGGCTGGCTCTGAACCTCAGTCCTCAGATCTCAGTCTCCTGAGTAGCTAGGATGACAGGCATGAGCCACCAATGCCCAGCGAAAGATGAGCTCTTTGGTTCTTTTTAAAAATATTTTCTAATGTTGAGTGCAAACAAAAATAAGGAATAAGAAAAGGAAACCAATCCTTGGGGTACCAAGTGTTTCTTGTAATTATTATTCATGCTGTTGTTAGTTCCCAGGGGGCTTTTGAGGACATGGTAAAAGGAAAGGAACTGAAAAATCCATACCTATAGAGGAAGAAAAGTTTAGGGCCAAGAGAAATAGACAGTAGCACTTAAAAGAAATTCTTCCTTGGGAAGAAAGACAGACAGAGCCTAGCATTTTTAATATAGATTACAAATAAGGCAAAGAAATAAAAATGTAAAGCACTGGGTATGGACAGGAAGGAAGGAGCTGTATGACGTCTACTTCATGATGTACTTCCCAGTATTGCTTGAGATTAAAGAGTGGACAGTGGTCTCTGGAGGCGGAAAGTGACCTTGTTTTGCCTGTGGTCATTTCTAATCCCCTGTCCCTGATTCAATTAAATATATAAGATCATAGCAGCATCTTAGATGTGAAAGATCTGAGACGGTGTCTAATCATTTTACAGATGCAGCCTTGACAAACAAAGGCCCAGAATAATGAAGTACAGGAATGCCTAGCCATTTTAAAGGTGATTTGTGGAAACAAAATAACCATGGCTTCAATACCTCAGTCAGGTGGGCAGGCCGACTATAGAGATATTAACACCTAGAGGAAGGCACTCCTTTAGAGACATACATATGTGTCTCTGTCTCTGTTTCTGTCTGTGTCTCTCTCTCCCTCCCCCATCCCAATCTATTTTATGCTTTGTCCCCCAAATTCTGATAAATCTCCTTCAGTGAAGAAGTAAGCAATCTAACAACCGACGCATTTTAGAAGACAGAGCAGATGCATTCTTCTTCGAGTGAGCACAATCCATATTCTGATTTCTGTGCTCAGCTTCTTCTTCCTGAGAGAGGATGAAACTGAGAAAAAACCAGAAGCTCACACTCTTTGCATCCTTCTTCAGTACTAATTGGCTGGGTAAGCATCCCACAGGCCAAGGGCCATTTCCTAATGGCGGCCTGTGACGCATTCAGATGAGATGGATGGATAGCAGCACCGTGCTGGAGGCCAACAGAAAAGCCCTGTCCCCCATGTGAGGACGTGCCGTGTCCAGGAGAAGAGTCCAACATGCTCCCAGCATGCCTCTCTCCCGCAGAGGCCACGGCTACATGGTGACAGCAGCCAGGCTGTACCTGGTGAATTAGGACAACTGCTCCATGGTAAAATCATCAATGGCCCATAGCCCAGTGCACTGTGATATTTCCTTTCCTCAGTCCAGTGGAGACTAAAACTCTGCCCAGGCCTTGTGATCTCCTTGCAAGTGTTGAGAATCCAGTTGCTGAGCCTCACCTGTTATCCAGGAGATCCTGGACGTTCATGAGTAGTGCCTACGAGCCTGCCGTGGAGGACGATCCGCGCATGCTCAGGAGGCCGAGTTCAGTGCCGCACCCCATAACACCATTCAACCTCCGCTACCGCCCTCCAACAGATCTTGGATTTTCACACTATCATCACAACTAAGCACATTCACTTTCACCTTCCTTTAGAGATCAATCCCCACACTGGCTTTGGGGAAGGCAGATTTTCATCAAAGTAAAGGCAAGGAAACACACAACAATCTAAACCCAAGTGAAGACCATGCAAAACGGATTGAGTGCTTATCTCCATCAGTTGAGCTGCATAATGGGGATGGGGAATTAGAATTTGTGTTCAAAAAAATATAGAGATAACAAAGCTTGGTCAAACCACATGTAATAAGTTCATGAATAAGGAGAATGTACTGTATGTACTGATCTTTCTTAACCTTTTTGCTATTACAAATGAAACCTGCTAGAAATTATTTTAAGAGATACTACACCATGCACCAGTGGCTCATGCTTGTAATTCTAGCTACTACCCACGACATGAAGATATGGGGAGCACAGTTTAAAGCCAACCTGGGCAGAAAAGTCCATGAGATTCTTGTCTCCAATTAACCAGCAAAAAGCTCGAGGTAGAGCTATGGCTAAAATGGTAGAGTGCTATCCTTGAGTGAAAAAGTTAAGGGACAGTACCCATGCCCAGAGTTCAAGCCCCAGTATTTACTCTTTTTCTCTTTCTCTCTTCCTCCCTTCTCTCTCTCTCTTTCACACACACACACACACACACACACACACACACACACACTATGTCAATTTCTTTGGAATAGTTGTGAATTCTCAAGTATATACTTTTATATTGAAATGCATTTGCTTAGCACCTCTGATACTCCTAGGAGCTTTGCATCTGTATCTCATGAAACTCTATGGGCCCCAGACTACCCACAGGCCTGTTTGCCAGATGAGCACACTGAGGCTGTGTAGAATGGAATAACCGGACCCAGACGTGGCTCTGGGTGCTCCTCTGTCCTGAGCCTGCTTGTCCAGGGTCGCACACCCTGGCACGTGGGTGGTGCATTTCCAGTGTCTGCATTCCAGTGCACAGAGAGGAGACATGGGGAGGGGAGGGAAAAGGGGCATCCGTTTTCCCAGCACAGAGTATTTAACAGAGGAGGAGCTGGAATGGAAATGCCAAAGTACAAAGCCATCTGCTATTTTGTTTTTTCGGAGTGTTACTATTTGCATAGTGGATTTGAAGGATTCGTCCACACACACACAGCTCCATGCTGGGGAAGTCATAGGCCAGGAGCCAGAGGTCTGAAGCTGTGGATGCCTTTACCTCTGGGTGGGACTGAGGCAAGCAAAGAAAGGTCTTCTGGGAAGAGAATCTCTTTGTTGCTGCATTCTTTACATGTCTAGTATTTCTCCAGACAGGCTGCCACTCCTGATGTGGGAAGACATTTCTAGGAGAGTTCCTAATGAGGCTCTGTCATGGGAGATGGGGTCATTCTGCAAGGAGAGAAAACTCTAGGCCATGGTGTGTACAGCCCTGCTGCTGACCTTTGAGACTACAAAGGAGGGGCCTGTGGAGAGTCACACCAGGGCCTCTGCCGGGAAGCCATTTTCCTCCCTAGTTTATTTACTTTCCTGAAGAAGAAAAAAAAAAAAAAGATGGTGGTCAAATAGTGGAGCCTGAATCAGTCATGATGTTTGAAGAGAGTTACAGAATTATGTACTCAGGGATCGTTATTTGACTGGTGCTGCACTTTAAGATGAGAACGAGATACTTGCTCTGGAGTTACAGATGTCAAATTGAGAAAAGGAGAAAGAACATAGGGGAAAAAAAAACAGAATAGAAATAGAAAAAGTATACTCAGAGCTGATTTTCAGAGGAACAATGAATAATTTTTCAGTGTAGGTACATTCTATGCAATATTTGGAATGTAAGTGTGCCAAAAAATATATTCATCTGGCACTCCTATTAAAATGGTGATGTTAAAAAAATGCTACTCTCTTTCGTAAAGATTAGTATGTGGCTCTAATTTACCAGTTTTAGTTAATGATGAATTTTTAGCTGACAACCAACTCTGTCATAATTTCTAATGTGGCAATTTTCCACTTCAAATAAGTCTGTGAGTTTGTTGTCAGAGAAGCAATTAGGTGACATTTTCTCCAGAGTGGAAGTATCATTAAGTAATTCATAAATAAAAGCATACAAAAGAGGCTGGGAATCTGGCGTAGTGGGAGAATGCTTGCCTAGCATGCATGAAGCCCTGGGTTCGATTCTCAGCACCACATGTACAGAAAAAGCTGGAAGTGGTGCTGTGGCTTAAGTGGTAGAATGCTAGCCTTGAGCTAAAAAGAGCTCAGGCCCTGTGTTCGAGCCCCAGGACTGGGGGAAAAAAAAAAAACCATACAAAAAGTCTTGCAAGCAAGCATTTAAAACTACTTTTAGTACTAGATCATTGTTCTTGTGCTAAAAGTGGAAATTAATCCAATAAATATCTACTAAGCCCTCACTGAGGCACAGAAGAGAACAGATGAACTTTGCTATCTTTGGGGTATTTGAGATTCTACAGAATGACTTTGTGAAGATGTGTAAAAATAGCCAAGTGCAGGATACTTACTAATATTGTGCAGAAGAATCTAACATTATCAGGATTTCAATTTCACAATGATTTTAGTGACTGGTAGTCACGTTTTAAACATTTATTGATAAGAATTATGCATCATTTACATCTTTTGGGGAGGTGTCTGACATTGTGTGCCTGAAAATTATATAAATTTAAGATGTCCTTGAGGTGCAAGGTCAAACTGAATTAGGAGGGTACAAGAAGCAAAACAGTAATTTAGGATGCTTCCTCTAGTCACAAAACCAGAATCCCTCCGTTGCAATACATTTAGAGTACCTGGGCACTTCTCTCCCCACATTTTGGTGGATATATTTAGGAGAAGAGAATTTTGTCAAGCTGCAGAGGAGGCCGAACCTCAAGTTCCCAAGGCCTGTTTCCATTGATGCATGGATATCAATTCAGCCACACATTGTAGTTCTTATTCTACACTTGAGCTAGTAAATTGCTTTTGGGTAGAAATGAATTAACTCTTTCCTGTGACCACATTACCATAACATGCTGTCAGAAGTAATTTAGGGAGCTGAATATGAAAGACTAAAAACCTAAATATGGTTCCAAGAAATAAATTGATGAATGCATCCTTTTTCTTTTCATTAGTATGATCAGATCCTGGGATGATTTTATGCTAATGCTCGTTTTCTTAGCTTCTATTGTCTACCTCTGTAGATTCAAGGTTAGAAAGATATTAGAAGTCATCTACTCAGACTTTCTTAAACCTATCAGATGCTTAATATCCCCACCAAGCGGGGACCTGATTAAAACAAAACAAAATAAAGCTCTGTACCTCTGCAAAATATGATACCCTATTTATTTTCTTTCCAGGCCAAAGATTCAGAATCTTTAAAGCAGCTTTGGACATATTGGCGTATGTCTATGGTCCCAGGTACTGAGAAGGTTGAAGCCATAGGATCAAATCTAGGAGATGTAGGCCTGCCTGAGCAACGTAGTGAAATTCTGTCTCTAAAAAAGAAAAAAGAAAGGAAAAATGAATAGCGATAGCAATAACAAAACCCTAAAGCATTATTAAAAAGAAATCCTAGTATCATTTACTTTACAAAAGAAAAAGGGCCTGGCAATCTCCTTCATTACTAGTTTTATATCTTACAACAACTAGCATTCATTGAATGATAATTATGTGCCAAATGTTAAGAAAGTAATTTTCATGTCATTTCTCATTGACAAAAAGAAAAGAAAAGAATCATCATTTACTTTCCACAAGATCCAAGAACCTAGTACTGTTAGCGACTTGGTTAATGGAGATGACTGAAGAGAGGGGTACAGACATGAAGTCATTTGCCTGCCATTTCAGAAGGGACTTTCAGAATCATAGGACCCACCCTTCTGATTTCATAGGAGTTGCTTCAGTACTGGTGTCAGAGTTACAACTGGAAAACTTAGACCCATGCTATTTCCATTACTTCATGCTGCCTTATTTCCAAACTCCTATAACATGCCTGCGTGCTGCAGAAATTAGATGGTAGAGAGATGAGACAGATAAATATATAGTCAGACACAACTAACTATAACTACTCTTCTGTCCCATTTCTACTACAGGGGAGAGTGTGTTTGATTCTGGATACTTCTATGCTGTAAACTTGGTTAATTTGCACCTACCGTTCATTTACACTATGCCCATGCTTTCAAATTCTTGGACTGGGGATGCGCCTGTGTTGATCTCTATAAAATGGCGTATTGTATACCCAGACCAAAATGGGCTCCCTACTTTTGCCCCCTGAAGAATGTCATATCTTTTCCATAGTCTTACCAAATTTCAGATCTTGTAACTTACTTCTTCATATACTCCAAATTATTTAAGTTACCAAAAATCTGATCTCTATAAATGGGAAATACTACTGGACACTGCTGGCTCGCCTCTGTAATGCTAAGTCTTCAGGAGGCTAGATCTGAGGATCACAGTTTGACACCAGCCCAGTAGGAAAGTTCATGAGACTCTTACCTTCAATTAACTAGCAAAAAGGTGGAAGTGGAGCTATGGCTCAAGTGGAGAAGTACCAACTGTAAGCTACAACACTAAGGAATAGCACCACGGCTCTGAGTTCAAGCCCCAGTACTGGCACAGGCACACACACAAAAGGGAACTACCATTGCTTTTGCTCACACTGTTTTCAGACACAAAAGAAGCATGCCGGGATTACTGAATTCTGAAGTTCCATGATGTATCAAATTAAGAAGACTAGAAGTGGGAAGTGTTATCCAAGTGAAAGTTGCTGCAGAGTTTCTTAAGTGGTGCTTCTTAAACCTATAGCAGCGGCATCTCCTAGGGACTTGCTAGAAATGCAGTGTCTCAGATTGGGGGGGCAGGGGGCAGGTAGCCCACTGGTCTGTAAACAGCCCCAGAAGGCCACTGGTGTGCACATTCTCCAGACCAAATGAACTGGATCAGACATTCTGGGAGCCCTGCAGGAGATTGTGACATGGGTCAAAGTCTGAGGAGCACCGGTGTGAATCAAGAAGGTAGGACAAAGGATATACTCCAGTCTGGGTTTTCTACACAGACTAAAGAATGGCTGTCACCATTGAAAGCAGCCTTGGTAGCTAGGCACTAGAGATCCGAGGATCACAGTCCAAAGCCAGCCCAGGCAGGAAAGTCCATGAGACTCTTATCCTCAATTAAACACCCAAAAGCTAGAAGTGGAGCTATGGCTCAAGTGATAGCACACTAGTCTTGAGAGAGAGAAAAAAGGCTCAGAGACAGCACCCAGGCCATAAGTTCAAGCCCCAGGAATGGCACCATAAAGGGAGGAAGGGAAGAAAGGAAGGAGGGAGGGAGGGAAGGAGGAAGGGAGGGAGGGAGGGAGGGAGGGAGGGAGGGAGGGAGGGAAGGAGGGAGGGAGGGAGGGAGGGAGGGAAGGAGGGAGGGAGGGAAAGAAGGAGGAGAAAAGATGAGAAGAAGTAGCGTTTGCATTATGATTACCATAGCTGTGTCCTGTTGCTCTGATTTAACTGTCCAAAAAAGAAGCTAAAGTTGGCCTGGATTGTGTTTATTCAGTGGTGTCTCAGGTAGTCACCCATCACGAGCTGCACCCTAATTCAGAGTTCATGGTGGTCACAGTACTTGGTTAGTCTTTGTAGGAATTTACTTGGTATAATGAGCTCAAGTGGATGTGGGTCAGATGATCAGGCCTTGGTATTTTTAAACTTCGGTGGTGACAGTTCCTCTTAGTCATCCTTGAGTGCCCCAGAGACTTGGCCACTTGCCAATCCTCAGCATAACTATCATAATCAACTGACAAGGAAGCCAGGAGCCCTGCCCTGAGAGGGCTTACATATAATGAGCTGCCAAACCCATAAAGAATGGCCTCCTTCTGGAAGGAGATATTTATGGACCAGGTACCATAGCTGTCCAGAGCTTCATGCCACCTGGTGTAGTTCCTGGTCTTCCAGCCTTTGTTGGTCTCAGGCTGAGAATCTAGTCTTTCCAGGAGGACCTGCTGTCTCCCTCATGCTGCTAATGGGAACCTGCTGTTTAGTTAGGTGATTAGAATTTGTGCTCAGCCTCTTAGTCAACTTAAGAGTGGAAAGCAAATCACTGGGTTAGTCAAATTTTGTTCAATTGGTCACTCAGCTCAGAGCATGGTGACTTTTCCTTTAATTTATACAACAAACATTTTATTTAATTTTCCCATGAAATAACTCAGCTGACTCTGAGTGTTCAGCTATGCAAAGCATTGGAAAGAAGTCCTGATCCCAGAATGAGTTTTATGATAATAATTTTTTTTAAAAGGATAGGACACATTGACGAGAGATAGCCTAAGCATTCAGGGATTTACCATGGGGTGAGCAACATGTATAACCAACCACAACATGCCACCGCCCTTGGTGTCTTTATTTGATGTATCTGGCTCCATCTGTATGTGTATGTGTCCTAAACCCTATTGTTTCACTGTTCCCTCTTCTCTTTCCCTCAATGTGTATATGTGCATGTATGCATGAATGCACGTGTGCAAGTGTATTACACCTAACACGGTATTTAATAATGCCATTTTACCTCAATTAAATAATAGTTAAAAATATGCAATAATGTCTAACAACATTTCTAACAACATGTTCCATAATGAGCCCAGAAGGAATCAGTTGTTAGTAAAAACTGAGTAATTAAAGGGAAAAAACAACTTAGAATCCTGCCTTCTAAGTAGAAATTTTATTCTTCCTCCTATCTGGAAAATGAAGTTGTTCCTCTTTAGTCTATTAGATTCTCCTTCTTACTAGGTTTCTCTTTCTCTTAGAGACTCAAACCTGTAATCCTAGCTACTTTGTAGGTGGGGGTGGGGGACTGGGCCAGCAGGAGGTGGAGGAATTGAATCTCCAACCCAAACAATGGTAGAGCAGTGTGATGCAAACCCATCCAACAAAGTTACTGGGGGAAGCGCAATGACTGGGTATGGTAGGACCTGCCTGCCATCCCAGCGACATGAGCAAACACAAGTATGATTGTAGTGCAGGCTGGCCTAGCTAGAAAGTGAGACCCTACCTCAAAAAAAAATCACTAGCACACCAAAGGGCTGGGAGTATGGTTCACGTGGAAGAACACCTATCTAGCAAGAGGGAGTTCCTGAGTTCAGACCCCACTACTGCTATATGGTTTGAAATGGTTTGAAGTTTACAGTCCTGATGCCTTAGGGAAAAGCGTGTAGTACACTGGATGTGTAGTGGAGGTTACTGTCTACAGAGTGCGATGGGGCATGCGTGAGTCAGCCTTCCGTCACGTTAAGACATACCAGGAATAATCACCTTATAAAGTCTAAAGGTTTATTTTGGTAGACCAACTGGCCCCATTGCTTTTGGTCCTGCAGTGAAGTAGCAGAATCCCAAAGGCAGTGCAAACTCACTTCCTTCCTGGCCAACAGCAAAAGAGGGACAAAAAGTAGGGTGCCACAATCCCCATCAAATAACCTGAAGCCCTCCCATTAGGTTCTTTTATCACTTAAATGGGCCCCTCCCCATAGTGCCATTGGCTGGGACCAAGCCCTTACCCAGGGGCCTTTGGGGAACCTTTATCCACACCATACATAGCAGGATGTAAATGCATCCCCCTTCCAAATCTACTGTGCAAGGCCTTATTGCCTTTTCAGTGGCTAAGGCTGAGCAATGGCCTGCTGGCTTTACCCTCTGTAGATTACAGCAAGGCTTTTTGCCTATGAATCCACAGAGCTGGAGGTCATGCACAGGGCTTGCCCACACTAGTTTTCTTACACCAGAATCAGAATCAAAGGCTCAGTTAATCTGTTATATTAGTGTTACATATTTCCGGCCTCCACCCACATCCACCCACTAGTTCTGGCCCCAAATTGCTCCTGAGCTGACCCTGCCCATTGGTCAGAACATCTTGGCAGATGATCATTCCTTCAAGCAGCCAAGGCTCGAACATTAGGGAGGAAGATGGTCATAAGAAATGCAGCTCTCATTCTTGGACTGGAGCTCGTATAACCTCCTTATGTTGCTTTAAGAGAAAGACCAGTTCCTCTATCCTCATAGGCAAAGGCTTCAGGTATGGAGGTCAATGGTTAAAAAGTAGGTCAGGAGACCTCTGCCTGCCTGGTAGGAGAGTCAGAGCTCTAAGCACACAGGCTCCATGTGCTAGGATGCCGTTCCTTTTTGGAGCATTGAGTAATTATTATTCCATCCTCCATTCACACAACCAAGTCTGGGGTTTTTCACAAGGCATACTATGTTTGAGGTACTGAGACCTAAAGAAGTCTGTCAGAGAGTTTAGAATCTAGAAGATAATTAAAATCATAAGCACACGTAGTGGCCATAGGTAAGCTATGGCACGTCCTTACAGTGAACTACTGGGCAGCCATCTACCCTGCAATCCAAGTAGAGCTCACATACTTGGTGCCACACAAAAGGATCCACTGTGGATATAGATGCATCTCCTCATAATCTGACCAGTTGAATTGAAAATTTTTCACATCTCCTTAAAATAATAAATAATAAGAAGAAAGAAAGGATCCAGACTCAAAAGGCTCTGGGCCATCTGATTCCAGGAAATATGGCCTTTGGAAAAGTGAAGATGGTAAAAAATAGAAATCAGATGAGTGTTTTCTAGAGTGTGAGGGTAGGAGGAGAGGCAGACCCCCAAACAACCTGAAAGCATTCTGCCGAACAAGGAACTATTCTATATTATTCTGTATCTTCACTGCGGTGCTAGTTACATGGTTGTAAAACTCACAGCACTGTCTCCTAAAAACATGAGTTCTGCAGTATTTAAATGATATCTTCATAAGGCAGGTGTGGGCTGAAGGGTAGAGTGTGCCTTGCATGTACGAGGCTTTGGGTTTGATCCCAGCACCAGAAGAAAAAGAAAAGACATTAAAGAGATTTGGAAGGAAAAAAGAAATAATACCTAATATACATAGAGACAGTACTTAGTTATCAAAAACACAGGAAAGTAATGTTAAAATAAAACAAAACTGCTCCTTTCTGGCACTTGGAACTGAGTAAATAACGAGGGAGAAGGTGTTTTTCTGTTCTTTCCTCTTTTTCTAATCTTCCTAAATTCTCATTACTTCATCTTTACACTCAGGAAATTAGCAATAGCACTGCATAAGAATGTGTTCTGCGGATTCATTGATATACTACACAAAGTAAAATTAGCTAAACAATTACAGCCAATGTAGTCTGTGCCAGGTTTTGGACATGCCTTTGTGTATGTCCTGTAAGTGGGTTCTTTGGGGAATGGGTTCCTTTATGAGTATAATGAGATTCTGCCCGTCATTGAGTAAGGACTCTGGAAGGATTAGCTCACATGACGCCTCCACACGCAGACAGCTCACAGTCTAAGAGAAGGCATCATGTAATGGGTCCTTGCGGGGATGCTGCTACAGGAAAGCCAAGGGGAGTAGAGGGCAGAACAGGGCAGCTTTTCCTGGATGGAGATTGGGAAGAAAATCTTGCTAGCCGAGGTGGCATTGGATTGCTTGAGGGTTTTTGTTTGGTTATTTTTGTTGTCCTTGAGTGTGTGTGTGTGTGTGTGTGTGTGTGTGCGCGCGCGCGCGCCCTAGTGCTGGGGCTTGAATTCACGGTCTCACTCGTTTGGTTTTTTGGTTTCTTTTTTTCTTTTGGCTCAAGGTTGGCACGCTACCACTTGAGCCACCAGTCCACTTCTGCCTTTTTGATGGCTAATTGGAGGTAAGACTCTCATGGACTTTTCTGCCCAGGCTAGCTTCAAATCACAATGCTCAGGTCTCAGCTCCTGGGTAATTAGGATTTGATGCATAAGCCGCCAACACGCAGTCTGATTGTGTTTTGAAGGGTGGGTAGAATTGTAATCAGAAACACGGTGTGGGGTGGAGAAAAAGACCCACCACGCCACACCATTGCATCTCTCCCACCAATACATGCAATACAACCCACCCAACCCAGCACAGCAACACAAAACAATAGAGCATAAATAAAAAAAAAAAAAACAGGCCCTGCTTTGTTGTTGTTGTTGTTATTGTTTTCCAGGAAGAAGTTACCATTTAGGCCAAACCTCAAAGTTAGGCTCAGATGTTGTGAAAAGGGGGGGAATGGCATTAGCAGAGGCCAGCATGGAAGCTTCTGGAAGCTGGTGTGATAGTCTAACCCTGAGGTGGTATTCTAATGTCCAGATCTTGAGGAAAGAGCTTTCATAATCTCCTCAATACTCATTCCAACAGGATGGGATTTATTCCAGAAAATTCCTTGGAGCACACACTGGAACGTTCTCAGCTGCAGTTTGTTTTCATGTTTACTTGTGAATGTAATTGGTTCACAACTGAAAGCTATTTGTTTTTTCTACACTTCAGCAGTGTATTGCATAGCTTTCAAGGTTTCATAATTCCTGGGGCATGGTATCTAAATACAACGAATGCTCTTCTGGGTACAAAATACCACTGCAAAACTATTCCAAGGATTTCTGGCAAAGAAAGGGAATGGCGGGGCTGTGGTTGGGGAGCATGGAATCAAGTAGTTCTTTGTTTGTATAAATATACAAACCTGTGACAAGACTTTACCCTCCTCCTGCCCCTAAAGCCCCTCAACAGGTGGCAAGAGCCCACTGACATTTGCAGAGCAGATGGCATGTCACTTTAACATCGTTTCTAATTGACGAGGCCGTGTGTATGTGTGTGTGTGTGTGTGTGTGTGTGTGTGTGTGTGTGTGTGTGGTGCAGGGGTGGCGGGCAGGACTGGAACCTGCTACCTGCTCCCCCCTGGTAGTGATGGGAGAGCCTGTCCTTATGTCAACTGGCTTGAGAGTGTTAGGATGACTTGGGATCAAAGGATTTCTTTTGCTGGCTTTATTTCCCTTGACTTGCTAATCCTCGCCCCCTCCCTTGTGTGGCTCTGCATGGTTGGAGAACTTCAACAAGGAAACCTTGTTCCCTCCTCAAATGTTACCTTTAGCATATGTTCAATGTTTTCCTGTCCAGATTTTCATGGGCAACTCAGGTTGCATGAAATTTGCAGCAGAAACAAACTTGTACTTCACAGAAAGGGTCCAAAGAGGAAGTGGGAAGGGTTGGGAAATGGCCCAAGCCATCCTTGGAGCCAACTGGTTATTCTAATCAGAGGACCGATGACATGAAAGCAGAGAGCCTGTCCCCAAACAGCCATCATTTCTGTCGCTCTCGTCTCATAAACCATATGGTGAGGAGACCCAGCCCAGTGTCCTGTCATGAATGAGCACATGGAATGCCAAGGCCATGGCTTCTCCCTCAGTGTGTGAGAAGACCTGGCACACTGCTTCCAGTACTTTTGTTTATACGAAACCGTGTAAAAGAAACCCTTGATCGACTTAGCAATGGTCTTTTAAACTATATTGGGTTCCCTCTGATCTTTCAGCTCCTTGGAAGAAAACAAATCCCAATTATTACTCATAACCTATTAGATCAGACTTGAAAACAATTTATATGATAATGAGGACTTTACTGAGCCTGCTAAGTGTATTATCTGGTGCTTGAGTTCTAGGGGCAATTTCTACGACAGTCACAGTCATTTTCCTATAATCAACGGCACATGTTTTCATTTTGGGTCCTCAGACTTCAAGTTTGGGAATAAAGAGGTATGGACTGGTGCACGGATGTAATCGTAGCGTTCAAGAGGCAGGAGGAGGGGAACAGAGCTCAAGGCTATCCTAGGCTCTCTATCAATACTCAAACTAATGAAAATATAGCTAGTGTGTGTGTGTGTGTGTGTGTGTGTGTGTGTGTGTGCCACTACGGAGGCTTGAACTCAGCGCCTCGATTTCTCTCTTGGCTTTACTCACTCGAGGCTAGTGTTCTACCACTTGAGACAAACCTCTAGTCCAACCTTTTGCTTTTTGCTGGTTAATTGGTCATAGACTGTCATCGATTTTCCTGCCCGGCTTGGAAACTCACTCCTCAGATCTCAACCACCTGAGTAGCTAGGATTTTATGTGGGACAGCCACCAATTTCCAGCTACATTTTTTGTTGTTGTTAATTCATGCCATGCGTCTTTCATGATCCTTCTTTGGAAATCAACTTATAGCCTCCTTACATCCACCTTCTGTCACAGACACCGACCATGACCCTCTTCTATTACTGAAGAAAGGGAACCTTAGACAGTAACTTACGGCCAGCAGCTTGGTCTGTATGAAATCATAAGCCCAGGTGTCCAGCCACTACCTTAGTTTTTTTTTTTTTTCATTAATCTTTAGAATGGTAGTGGGTTTTATTTTTTCTGATCCACAAAACCGTACTAATTAGTAGCTTTTAGATACATTCAAATACCTATATATTGAAGAGATTTTTCTTGCCTTCGTTATGGAAGTGTTCTTGCCGAGTCACAATCTCACCGCTCAACGGGCTTCCTCCCACCCCACCCCTACCCTCTGAGCCTTCCCAAAGCCTTGTACAGTGCCAGTTAGTTCTTCCTCATCCCAGCCCAGTAGCCACAGTAATCCTTTTGTTCATTCACTTCCTGAAGGCTCAGTGTTTTCTAAATAGAATAAGGACATCATCCAAACATTACTTTTACTTAGCTTACTTTAAAACTTTCCTTCCTCCCCCCCCCCTCCAATGATTTCCTTAAAATATAATATCCCTTAGTCAGATCACCACTAGGTAAGGTCAAGTGTGACTCTTCTCTGAGCTCTTCTCGTGGAAGAATGCTCATTCTTCCAGGTTGGATAAAAGAGCTGAGGTGCCCACCACAGCTCCCACGTGGGCTGCCCAGGGCGGACCCGCCTCGTGACTTTTTAATTCACTCTACTTGAAGGGAGTGCTGTGAAGCGGCTTCCAGTCTAGACAGGATGTGATGATAAAAGCAGAAAGAAAAGTTCCTGCTCTCCCGCCAGGGACAAATTAAGTGGGTAGAGGGCAAGAGATATGTGCCACCCTATTCTTGATGCCCAGAAGCACTTGGCCTACTTCAGAGCATGGTGCCCAGATGAACGCGCATGCCCATCTGCGATTAGAAGGAAGTTCTTAGGAAATACCGGACTGTGTGTGTGTGGAGAGACTCAAGTGTTCTTCTCTTGCACCCTGAAAGTTAGATATCTTATTTGTAGACTGAAGAGATTCGTGCCTGACAATGCTGCTTTATAGAATTTTTTTTTTTACTGGTTTGCATAGAATAGAGATGTTTTTGAGCAAAAGCAGGTGCCATCTGGTTAAGAGTATTTGTGTATTCTAAGTAGCATTTAGGATAGCTTTACCTGGTATCTGTGCCATCGTGGGACCAGGTCCATATCTGGACTCAGGGTATGGGTGCCAGGTCAGACTGAGACTTTGTGTCTGAAGAGCTAAGGTCATGGAAGAACTCGGAGATGGCTTTCCTTTATAAGCTGGCCATTTGTGTGGGGAAAGGAGTAGAGCAGGGACCAAATGTGGCAGCTGGCTGACTCGGGCCTCCATTCTGAGTCAGCTAGAAGGGGAAGGAATCAAAGCAGCCAAAGGCACCAGGGAATTCAACACTAGTGTCTCTCTCACTGGAAAGTCTAGAGATGAATACTAAAGAAGGTAGACTGAGACGCCAAGAAAAATCAAGGGTGAAATTACTGGTCTTACTGACCAAAGGCTAAATATTTCTCTCAGATGCAGAAAGCGATGCCAATGGCTCCCACAGACCAGTGTATGCATAAGTCAATGGTAAAATTGATCCATTAAAAAAAAAAAAAAAGAGTTCTTGGTGAGGTGATACCATGTTTATCATCAAACCTGAAAAGCAAGGGATGTGAAACTCTATGGGTAGATCAAAAGTGGTGGTTTCTGGATATTTGTTGTTATTTAAGGCGGTTTAAAGTCACTTTGAGAATGGGCCTCAGGGCTGCCTCTGCTTGCTTTTGTTGGATCTGTTCCGTCTCCGTGTGTGTGAACTGTTTGCCGTGGCAGATTCCTGCCTTTTTGGAAATGCTACAGTAGGTAAACCTGCACACCACATTCCACCACTGAACAGAGAGGCATTCAGGAACCCTGGTGAGGAGGTAACAGGCTATGCTATCCGAGGCTGCATGGAAAAAAGAGCTCTTCCTGTGTCTCTCAGTTTCAGGAACTTCGCTATGCTAATTGGAGCGAGTTATTTACATAGACAACCAAGATGTGCAGGACTTAAATTGAGCACAATCTGAGATTTCCTGATCATACATTCTACCAGAGGCCTCAGTCTCTGGCACCCTCATTTAGAGACATAATTTTCCTTCCTTCCTTCCTTCCTTCCTTCCTTCCTTCCTTCCTTCCTTCCTTCCTTCCTTCCTTCCTTCCTTCCTTCCTTCCTTTCTTCTTTTCTTCCTTCCACCCTCCTTTCTTTTCTTCCCTTCCTCTCTTCCTTTCCTCCCTGTTTCCCTCCCTCCCTCCCTCCCTCCCTCCCTCCCTCCCTCCTTCCTTTTCTTCCCTCAGCCCATCCCTTCCTGCTTCTCCCTTTCCCCTTGCCTTCTCTTCCCTTTCCTCCCCTCCCTTCCTTTCCCTTCTCCTCCTTTCCCTTTCCCCCCTCCCTCCCTCTTTGCTTCAAGTGATCATCCTGCCATAGCAGTTTTGGGAAGTATATATTTGGGCCAGGCACTGTCCCTGGTGCACGGAGCCCATCAGAAGCTCAAGGAGGTGCCAACATAGGAGGATGGGCTTCTCCCAAGCATGGAGACCTTAGTTTGGGGAGTACAAGGTTCAGAGTGACTCACCACTCTTCAGCCATTCCCTCACTTGATTATTGTTTTTTAAAGCAGAGAGATGCAAGTTCCTTTAACCTATAATGTTATTTCATGGGGCTGTGCCTCCTCATCTCACTTAAGAAGAAAAGTCCAGCTTCCTTAGCTATCCTGTGCATGCCCCATGCCAGCTGATCCTTCACTATCTTGTCAGTGCTGAAACCCTTCTTTCAATACTTTTCAATTCTAGTGGACTCTCCTCCATGATGCCCAAGGGCCACACTGACTACTTGACTACCCTGTTCTGAAAAGCACCCTGTGAGTTTTCTCATCACCCTAGGGTGATTGCCCTTGTTTTTGCGGCTCTGCCACGAGACACGGTTCATCAAGACCAGGATCTGTGACCCCTATTTGCATTCCCAGCTTGGCATACAATAAACAGTAAATATTCTGATGTCTACAGAAGACAGCCTACATATAGAGTCAGAGAAATGGGATGAGCATGCAATCCTGCAATCGCTACTTGGTTTTCTGTTTTTTTGCCAGTCCTGGGCCTTGAACTCAGGGCCTGAGCACTGTCCCTGGCTTCTTTTTGATCAAGGCTAGCACTCTGCCACTTGGGCCACAGCACCACTTCTGGCTGTTTTCTATATATGTGGTGCTAGGGAATCGAACCCAGGGCTTCATGTATACAAGGCGAGCACTCTTGCCACTAGACCATATTCCCAGCCCTGCAATCATACTTGGAATACTTACATTTGAAAATCCTTCCAACATTTAAAGTTTGTCATTACTGTGTAAGAAATGTGGGCTACTAGGAAAGGAGTAATTTCTTTGACCTGTATAATGCGAAGGCCTGTCATAATTTCTCCTAAGTGCAAATTGTTACTGCAATAGTCATTTCATCTCAGATGTCATTTTAGCACAAACCTCTCTTAAATCTTCAAATTCTCCTGCATACTGCTTAATTTATAAATCTGCTCAAATCGTGCACATTCTTAAACATCTGTATCCACACTTTTGGATCTGTCCTGATTACCATTTTTCCCTTTCCTTTCCCTTCATGTTTCTTTCTCTCTCCTTCTTTCTTCTCCTCCCCTCTAATCTCCTCCTCTGCCTTTCCCTTTCCTTTTTCTCCCCCTCCTTCCTTCCATTTTTCCCTCATCTGTTCACTTCCCTTCTCTTCCCCTTCCCTTTCTTTCCTTTCCCTTCCTTTTCTCTTCTTTACATACCTCCCACCCTCTCACTCTCCCTTCCTT
The DNA here is from genome assembly GCF_023159225.1 of Perognathus longimembris pacificus. Classification (NCBI taxonomy): domain Eukaryota; kingdom Metazoa; phylum Chordata; class Mammalia; order Rodentia; family Heteromyidae; genus Perognathus; species Perognathus longimembris. Next base: position 61,603,378 of record NC_063169.1, read on the forward strand.
TCTTCCTTCTCCCCCTTTCCCTACACCTTGAGCATACAAGACCCACTCTCCTAGACATTCTACCTCTGAGCTATATCCCTGCCCTGATTATCACCTTCCCTAATTAATTTTTCTCCCAGGCATTCCTCAGTCTTTGGCCAATGCCATTTCTACTCTTGTCCTCTGACCCTGAAGTCACAGTAGCCAAGTAAGTTTCCCAGGGACTCCAAAGTGTGTCTTCCCTGCCTCTGGCCAGTCTTCCACTTCTTCTGTAGCATCGGCTGCTGCTAGGGCCCCTCTTCTTCCTGGACCCCCTCCTTCCCACATCGTCTCCTTCCTGTATATCATGCCGTCTTCATTCTCTTCCTACTCTGACACATCCCTTGGTTGTGTCATGGTTCTCTCCTATTCCCTTGATTACTTACAGTCTCCAGTTTTTGCCCTCTGCACTTTTCCATTACCTTATAGATAGACTTCATTCCCCCAACTACCCAAATGAGTCATGTATGGCTCTTTTCAATAAGTAAATAAAGAGACCTTGGCCCCATTGCCAGTGATTCTGATCCTGGACTCATACGCATGCGTGTGTGTGTGTGTGTGTGTGTGTGTGTGTGTGTGTGTGTGTGTTAGGACTTGAACCCAGGGCCTAGGCATTGTTTCTGAGCTTCTTTTGCTCAAGGCTAGCTCTCTTTCACTTGAGCTAGAGCTCTACTTCTGGCTTTTTTTTCCTTTGGTGGTCAATTGGAAACAAGGATCTCACTGGATTTTCTACCTGATTTGAGTTTGAACCTTGGTCCTCAGATCTCAGACTCTTGAGTAGCTAGGATTATGGGTTTGAGCCATCAACATCTGCCTTTACTTACCGCTTACCTTCTAAGCATCTCAGTGACTCTGATGAGAACCCACATTTGAAGTTCACTGTTATGTTTCTCTGTATTAGTAATTTCCTTTGTCAAATAATGTGTGATTGTGCCAGGTATAATGTGAACCATTGGCATATTAACTGTGAATTCAACATGTATCATTGCTCTAGTCATATAACTTATAGTTAAGCAAGATTAACTTGTGACAGGAAAACATCTGAGTGTTACAAAGATGCAATTCTCCCAGCTTTGGGAAAGACCAGAGGAAGGCTTTGTGGGTAACCTGTATTTGCATGTTAGAAGGAAGGGCTAAGCCAGTACCAGTGGCTCATGTCTGTAATCCTAGCTAATCAGGAGGCTAAAATCTGACATTTGGGGCTCAAAGCCAGCCCTGACAGGAAACTTCATGAGACTCTTAATGTCCAATTAATCACCAAAAAGCTGGAAGTACAGCTGTGGCTCAAGTGATAAAGCTCCAGCCTTGAGTAAAAAAGCTGAAGGACAGTACCCAGCTCTTGAGTTCAAGCCCTAGCAACAACATAAAGAAAGAAAGAAAAAATAGGAAGGAAGGAAGGAAGGAAGGAAGGAAGGAAGGAAGGAAGGAAGGAAGGAAGGAGTGCTATTCACATATGATCCTTATGGTCAAGGGCCACAAGCTCAGAATGAGGTTTGGCACCAGGGACATGAGTAAATTCATTATGGAAAGGATCAGACAGGAGGAAAGGGTGAGGTAGATCCAAGGAGAAAGGAACCAAAGGGTCTCCTGGGATCATGGCCCAAGCTGCCATCCTGAATTGTAGATCATCAAGGACCTCGAGCAAAGTTCCACACAGGTTGAACTGGACTCAATATTCTCCCTCTCGAGCCCACTCCCCCTTCCAGCTCCCTTCTGTCAGTGACACTGTTGCCTGCCTGCTTACACAAGCCACAGACCTGGTATTCACTTCATATTATCCTTTCTCAACTCCCCTCGCCAATTAATCACCACCGAATCCTGATGTTCTCAAAACTTCTCTGCTCCAATCTCTGCTCCAACCTCAGCCATTTGCTCATGGCTGTCTTCCTCTGAGTTCTTAACTATGCACAAAAATGCAAGAACCTACTTTGGTTTTTTAATTTTTTTTAAATATTTTTATTGTTATTGTAAATGTGATGTAGAGGAGGGTTACAGTTACATAAGTCAGGTAAAGAGTACATACTTTTTTTGGATAATGTCACCCCTTCCCTTGCTCTTGTACAGTTTTTCCTTCCCATCTCACCCACAAGTTTTATAGTTCATTTTCAACATAGTGTGTTTAATTTTTTTAAGGGATGTATTGGGACATATAGGAAAGAGGAAGAATTTTTATCTCTTGGTTTCAGAGGTTTTAGTCCATAATCTATGGTTATATTGATTCTGGTATTATGGTAAGTCAGAACACCATGGTGGCAAATGTATGGGGAGAGCTTATTTTCCTCATGGTGGACAGGAAGCAAACATAAAAGGAGGGCAGGCACTAAAACGAACCTTCAAAGTCACATCCCCCGTGATCTAAATCCTCTACAGAAGCCCCACTTCCTAAAGTTTCTAAGCACACCCTTAAAAAAAAATCCCACCAAATAGGAAACACACCTTCAAAACCCAAGTGTTTGAGAGACAGACCACATTCAAACCACAGCATACACCCTCTCAGTACTCCCCTTCAAGCTTTATTCTGTGATGTAGTTAGTAAACTCTTTTCCCAAACTACTTCTGCATAGTACACAAGTTAATCTTGGAGCTGGGCAAGTAGCTTAGGAGTAAAACACATGCTTAGCATGCCTGAGGTACTGGGTTCAATCCCCAATGCCAAAACCAAAAATGACAACCACAATGAAAAGTAAAATTTGTCCACCCTGGAATGAATCAGCATGGACGATGATCAGCTGGTCTAGATTAAAGTATGTTTGGTTATGGTTTTCCCCGTGAATGACTGATTGTCCCATTGCTATGATTTGTCTTTGAGATGTTATAGGAAGGAATTAAAACTTTATGCAAGTATTCTATTGATGAAGGAAGTATAGCTCTCCCCCAAACGCCCAAGATCCTTATCTATGCTGCAATGGGGGCAAACTTCAGCAGATAAAGATTTGTATTCTTTGCTCCCTAGTTTCCATGTGTGTTCCATTCAGATCAGGAAATTGACATTTCAGCCTGGAAGACATAGGCCAGATGTTGGTCCGTTAGCTGAAAGATGGATTTCCTGCTTGGATAGGTGACCTCTGAAAGCAAAATAGGCTTTTTCTTAATGGATGGACTGTCCAGATGACCTCATTTCTAGAACAAGGGTCCTTTGTGAAGTGTCTCTTTGCGGTTGGAATCAACATCATCTGATTTTTTGAGAACACTCATTAGATAAACAGCTAGCTAGCACCTAGTTGTTTCCTTTATAAGGCATAAAGGGAAAATTCTTGCATTCATTGAGAGGGAAGTGGTGCAGAAAATGCTGTGCCTATTCACCCGTGTGAATATTCCCTTTAAACTCCAAGCCTCATTCAGGCCACCAGCACCCGAAGGAGCAGCTCATGTCATGACCTTCCCTAAACAGGGAATTGTTCCCTGAAGCTTGAGCAAGGCGCTAATTAAAGAAGGAGCTCTGACCCCAGGCCCCTCCCATACTGACCGTCTATCTCAACATGTGAGAAGCTCATTGACACAGGCCAGTGGAGCCACCTCTTCTGATGAGTTCTTCATAGAGTGCACTTATTTATATCTTCAATTGTGTAAGGCAGCTCAGAGAAACTGAGATAACTGAGCCTTTGTGTGTGTGTGTGTGTGTGTGTGTGTGTGTGTGTGTGTGTGTGTGTCCATGCATCTGTATGTGTCACCGGAAATGCAGTTTGGATGACAGTACCAAGGAAAGGAAAATGGCCTTGAAGAACAGGGGGAAAAGTCTATCGGACTTACTACATGTGGGACGTAACAGAATCAGATCATGTGAGAAGGAAGATCTAGGTTTCTGATATTCTAAAATAATAAAACTTTATGGCAGGAGGAAGGTTGAAGTTTTATTTATTTATATATTTGTTAGTTTATTTGTTTGTTTGTTTTTGGCCAGTCCTGGGCCTTGGACTCAGGGCCTGAGCACTGTCCCTGGCTTCCTTTTTGCTCAAGGCTAGCACTCTGCCACTTGAGCCACAGCGCCACTTCTGGCCGTTTTCTGTATATGTGGTGCTGGGGAATCGAACCCAGGGCCTCATGTATATGAGGCAAGTTCTCTTGCCACTAGGCCATATCCCCAGCCCTTGTTAGTTTATTTGTGTCAGTCTTGGAGCTTGAATTCTGGGCCTGGGTGCTGTCCCTGAGCTCTTCAGCTCAAAGCTAGCACTCTACCATGTGGAGCCACCGCTCCACTTCCAGTTTTCTGGTGGTTCATTGAAAATAAGAGTCTCGTGGACTTTCCTTCCCTGGGATGGCTTTGAACTTTGATCCTTAGATCTCAGCCCCCTGGGTAGCTAGGATTACAGGCATGAGCCACCAGCACCCGGCTACCTTTTTTATGTTATTGTGGTCATTAGCATACATAAAACTATGTTTTGGAAGGGGGTTCATCATGACATATTTGACCATATGGACCCTTATTACCTTTTGATTCTTAGCCCCTCTCCCACTCTTTTTTTTGCCTGCACTTTTCCTTTAGGATTAGGAATGGCATTGTCTTTCTTCAATACTTCATGAGTGAATGTAACTCGTGTTAAACCCTTGTCTTGTGATCCCCAATCTGGATTCCTCCATGAAAAACATTAGCTAGAACCACACAGAGCCAAAAAATTAACAGCAGGGCTGGGTACCCAGGACTCACAGTTCTGCTTCAGGAAACTTCTATAATAAATTCCTAAGCCTTCTTAAAACTGAAGAACAAAGGGATATTATACTTTTCTTTGTTTTAGTGAATCAACACATATTTTTCCCAGAATGTTATAATCAACACAATGCCTCTAAAAATATTCATACATAAATGTCATTAGTTGTAAATTTCTTCTTGTTGTTGTTTAGCCAAAGTATTCTTTAGGCGACTTTGGGCAAGACTACAACAATCTGTGCTTACCAGGATTCATTCTAGGCGTGAGAATCTTTTCTGCTATCTGCTTCAACATCATGGCAACTCAAAGGACCCAAGTAATTTTTTTTTTTTTGCCAGCCCTGGGCCTTGAACTCAGGGCCTGAGCACTGTCCCTGGCTTCTTTTTGCTCAAGGGCACTCTGCCACTTGAGCCACAATGTCACTTCTGGCCATTTTCTATATATGTGGTGCTATATATGTGGTGCTGAGGAATCAAACCCAGGGCTTCATGTATACAAGGCAAGCACTCTTGCCACTAGGCCATATTCCCAGCCCCCAAATATTTATTAATTTACTTAGTGCGGGTACTGGGGCTTGAACTCAAGGCCTGGGCACTGTCCCTTAGCTCTGTTGTTCAGGGCCAAAGAGGCTCCACCACTTGGGCCAGAGCTCCACTTATGGCTTTCTGCTGTTTAACTGTAGATAAAAGTCTTAAGGAGTTTTCTGCTCTGGCTGGCTTCAAACTGTGATCCTCAGATCTCAGCTTCCTGGTGGGAGCCCTTAATTCCTGGCTGAACAGAGCTTTAAAATTTAATGGAATTTTTTTTCTACACCCATGTTTAATGGCATCTTCATAGGATAAAGTTCATAAAAGACAAGATTGAAACATCAATTTTAGGTGCTGGATATTTCTCAGCTGTACTTTTAAGTCAGTCCTTGTATAACTTGGAAATACTTAGCATACTCTTTGCCCTATTACAACCCCATTATTTTTTACACTCTTTTAAGCAAAAAAAAAAAAGATAAATAGCAAATAATATGATTCCCAAATTCCTTCTCCTTTCGCTCCACATAGTGTTATAGTCTGCACAGGACAGACTGTACTGGTCTTTATTCTTTGGTGAGCAGAGATCATTTGGTTCTTTGCCTTGAGTAGTATGGAATTCAATTCACATAGCAGACGCTGATTGAGTCCTACCTGGATAGAGTCCAGGCATTTTATTGAACTTGATGTATAACTTCAGAATCTTCTCAGCTAAACTACAAATGCCTTTTAGGAATTATTAGTTGAGCTAGATGTGGTGGCACATGACTGTAATTCTAGCACGTGGGAGTCCAAGGCACATCTAGGAAGATTGCAAGTTGAAGGCCAGCCTGAGCTACCTAGTGATACCCTGTCACAAAACAAAAGAACAACAACAAAGGTTTGACCCTGTCCTGTAAATCGAAACAGCTATGATTTTTGTGACAGGACCATTGTGTCCGATAGAGGCCTTGCCAGGTAGAAACTTGGTATTGACAGGCACCATTGCTTATCAGAAGAGGAGAGATTGCAGGGGAAAGTATTTATAGTCCTGCCTCCTCCCTGTGTTTTCCTTCTCTTCCTGGCCGTTTCTGGCTGTCAGTTCTCTTGTTTTATTTACTCTTTAGTTGCTCTTAGCTCTTTCCTTGTCTCCTGTGCAGTACTCCCTGAGGAAGGCAATGTGTCTGCTTGGGCTTCCTTCACCTTTCAGGCATCTGTGAAAAGAATTTGTTGTGATGGGGAAAAGCCTTTCATCCTGTCAGCCCTTCCTTGAATTCAGTTCCCCAAGGCACAGTGGAATGCCCCCCTATCTCCCCATAAGAGTGGCCAGAAAGGGTTGCTGACTATTGGCAAACATTTAATAAGCTTATCCATTTTCTTTCTTTTTTTTTTTTGCCAGTCCTGGGACTTGAACCCAGGACCCAAGCACTGTCTCTGGCTTCTTTTTGCTCCAGGCTAGCACTCTACCACTTGAGCCACAATGCCACTTCTGGCCTTTTCTGTATATGTGGTGCTGAGGAATCGAACCCAGGGCTTCATGCATGCTAGGCAAGCACTCTACCTCTAGGCCATATTCCCAGCCCAGCTTATTTTCGCTGCTCAATTTCAGTATCAGACAGTTATGGTAAGAAAAAAAAATGGGATTGTTTACAACCTTTCAGATTTAATCTATTTTTGAAGCAGAAGTGATTGAAATAACCAACTATTTAGCCAGGCACTGGTATAATCACACCTGTCATCATTACTACTAAGGAGGCCATGATACGAGGACCATGGTTCAAAGCCAGTCAAGGTAAGAAAGTTTGTGAGACTCATTTCTGATTCACCACTAAAAAGCTGGAAATGGAGCTGTGGCCCAAGTGGTAGAGTACCAGCCTTGAGCAAAGGAGCTTGGGGACAGCACCCCAGACCCTGAGTTCAAGCCCCAGGACTGCACACACACACACACACACACACACACACATACACACACACACACACACTATTTCAATGAAGCTCTGTACTTAAGAGCTATTCTTGTGGAGAATATATTTTTATTTAAGTTTGTCCTTTAACATCAAATTATTTCTGACTTAGAAATTCAACTACGCTCTTGTCAGTTTCTTTTTATTTTACTTTGTTTTGTATCAGTTACTACTGGGACTTGAACTCATGGCCTAGACATTCTCCCTTAGCTTTTTAGCTCAAGGCAGCTTTTTAGTTCAAGGCTGGTGCTCTACCACTTGAGTCACAGCTCTACTTAGGGCTTCTTGCTGGTCAGGGGGAGGTAGGAGTCTCTCATGGGCTTTTCTGCCAGGGCTGGTTGTGAACCATTATCCTCAGGTCTCAGCCTCCTAATTAGCTAGGATGACAGGTACAGGACACCAAGGCTTGCTTGAGGAGGATAATAGGTTAATTTCTATAGGTACCCAGCTGAGGATAATGCTTCTGACCTTTAGATGGCCCAGAAAGGCTCACCTCCTCCCAGAGGGGGAGTGTGGCAATTAGCTTGGCCTTGCCTCCTCCCGGATGCGGGAAGCTGGAGAACTCAAGGTCAAATGCTTTGCTGCAGGTTATCTAAGCCAAAAAGCAAAGGACTCCTGATTAGTCCTAGGGAGACATCCCACTTCCTAACCCCAGCCACCCGGTGCTGCTTGCCTGAGGCCCTGCTCAGTCACCTGCAGGGAGGTTTGCATTCCGGGAATAAGCCGCCCTGCAGTGGAAGGGCCTTCCTTCTGCCTCCCCACAACGCCAATCAGTTGATTATTTTACATATACTAGTACTGGCTTCCATGATCCTCAGATCTCAGCCTCCCGAGTTGCTAGGATTACAGTTGTGAGCCACCAGTGCCCAGCTTTTTTTTTTTTTTTCCTTTAAGCCTACCATCCTTATCAGAGGGTACCAGGTTCACAGCATCACAGAACCCGAAGTAGCCGTGGAAATCCTTCTGGCCTAACTCTCCATCAGCCTCGAAAAACACCAGGCTTGGTTGCATTAACTTATGGTTCAACACTTTCTTCTATAAGGAACCACATGAGGTCGAGTTTCCTTCCTTCCTTCCTTCCTTTCTTCCTTCCTTCCTTCCTTCCTTCCTCCCTCCTTCCGTTTTTCCCTCCCTCCCTCCTTTCTGGACAGTGTTTCACTATGTAGCCCGTGTTGCTTTTGAACTCTAGAACTTCCTGCATCCGCTTCTCCTTCAGCCGCACCTGGCTCTCCTTTCTTAAAAAAAAATAAATAAATAAATAAAAATATATATAGTATCAGAGATTGTGTTCATGAATGAATGAACTTGTGAGTGTTAGTGACTGAACTACAGGCTATTTGTTATCATAGACCTATGACAGCTCCATAAGCTTTTATAAATTTGTTTACTTTTTGTATTTTTCACAAAGTACTTGGGCTTCCAGCTCTACCACTTGAGCCATACCTTCAGACAGATGCGTACTTGAGCCATACCTTTAGCCAGATGTGTGCCTCTGTGTGTGTGTGTGTGTGTGTGTGTGTGTGTGTGTGTGTAGATGGAGTCTTGCTGACTTTTCTGCTCAGGCTGGCTTCCAACCATGATCCTCTAGATATCAACTCCTGAGTAGCTAGGATTACAGACCTCAAGCCTCTTGAATAGCTAGGATCACAGGCAAGAGCCACCACTGGCCCGCTCATAAATTCATTTTGAAAAAGGTTTACGTTATGAAGATTCTTATGAGGACTGTTGATCCATTGCATGGTTGTTGCTTCATCAAGAGGATTTCTAAGATGCTCTCTGTCTCACCCTCGTTTTTATTTTAAAATTTGTGCTCAGGAGGAAAAAATAAATAAACCAAAGCAAACAGGAGAAACTTATGAAGCAATCAAGAACTCCCTCTCCCCGTGGGCATCTCAATTTTTAAAAAATCTTTTTGTTTTGTTTTGTGTTACTTTTTCCAACACAAAACTCTTGCGGTTCCTTAACTGCTTCCCAGAGTGATCTATCAGCAAATCGAAGGTGACAAGTATTGTCATCTCCTAGGGAAAACCAAGTGGTTTTAAGAGAAGAAAAATCACCGAAAGAAAAAATAAACCTCTCCAGGGCAATATCCCTTATAAAATAAATCTATCGCGGAACTTCCCCCTTGGAAAGAAAGAAAACCCCCCAAAACAACCAACAAACTCCACAGGGGCCCTAGGTGTGTGTGTGTGCGGGACACATTGCCTTTTGAACAGGGCTGCAGTCTCTCTCCTTAGTCGAAGGCACCCCTCACCCGAGGAGCTTCCCCCCCACTTCATTAGCCCCGAAGGGGGGCGGGCAGAGGGTCCCCCGCTTAGAAAGCCATGCAGACAATGGCACGCGCCCAAGCCTCCACACTTGTTTTTCGGTGTCGTCTAGGCTGGGAGAGAGAAAAAAGAAAAGGGCAGGTTGTTGCCATTCTTTAGGTCGCTGCCTCCCGTGGGTGGGGAGGCCGCGACACCCCGCGATGGTTTAATGGTTAACGTCGGGCCCAGGTGCGGAGCGGAGGCGTGGCGGTGCCCGGCGAGGTGGGGCCGGCGCGCGGCGACCCGGCCCCGCGGCTCCTCCCGGGCTCCGCCTGACTTCAGAGCACCTTTTGTAGCTGGAGGGCGGGGAGGGAGTCCCGAGAGCCGGGCGAGCTCATTCCGAAGCCGGGGGCGGGGTCCCCGGGTTGCATCCCCGGCCCCCCCGGACGCCGCCACCCCCGCAGCCCGGCCCCGATCGGCCCCGCGAGCCCCAGGGCGTCGCGTGCCCAGCCCCCGCGGGTCGCGTGTCCCGCAGCTCCGCGTTGGCGGCTCGGTTCCCCGCGGCCGGGCCGGGCGCGCTCCCCCGCCGCCGCCGCGCGCAGTGGTGCGGGCTCGGCCGCGCTCGGGTGGCGGCGTCGCGGCCGGCTGGGAAAGTTTTCAGGACTTGTCAGAGTCGCGCCGCCCGCGCGCGCGGCCACCCCGAGCCGGAGTTGCGGGGGGGATCCTGCGGGAAAACACACCCCTCGTCCACGCACGGGCCGGGCCTGTCGTGCTCCGGGATGCGACCCGGGGGCCCGGCTCGGTGACGCCGCCGGTGAGGACCCTGCGCCCCTGGCAGCCGTGCGCCGGTGCCGGGCGAGGGTGCTGCGGGGAGGACCGGGACGCACGGCCCGCGCGCGGGACGCGGCCATGGAGGAAGACGCGGGAGCTGCTGGCCCGGCGCCGGAGCCCGAGTCCGAGCCGGAAGCCGGCACGTCGGACGCCTTCTCCCGACTCTGGACCGACGTGATGGGCATCTTGGTGAGCCACCTGGGGACGGCGGGCCGGGGGCTGCGGGCTCCCAGGCGCCGGGCACCCTTCCCTAGCCGAGCCGTCTTCCTCTTTCTCCAGAACGTAGGGGGTTAATGCAAGCCCATTAAAGTGTAACCAGCGCGCGAGCGCGTCGCAGACACTTTTTTTTTTTTTAAACAATCGGGTGTAATGTGCAACAGTTTAACCTGGGACACCTGCCGGGAGGTTGGTCTGGAAAAAGCAACACAGAGCCCTTCCAAGAGAAGATGGGGCTGAGCGCCCCTAGCTGTAATCGTAGCGACTCGGGAGGCTGAGACCTGAGAAGCACGGTTCGAAGCCAGCCCAGGAAGAAAAGTCCTTGGGGACTCTCCCATCTCCGATTATCCACCAAAAAGCCAGAAGTGGAGCTGAGGTTTCAGTGGTAGAGCTCCAGCCTTGAGCCAAAAAGCTAAGGGACAGCATCCAGGCCCCGAGTTAACCCCCCCTCCCCCGCCCCCAGGACACACACACACACACACACACTCTCTCTCTCTCACACACACACACATACACACACACACACACACACACACACACAGACAAGATGAAAATGGGCCTTGTATGTTCTTGGCTGATGGACTGACTTAGCACTGGATCTGGGCGAGGCTGCTGGCCCTGATGTTTATCTCGTCCCCATTTGTTGTGTGCCCAGGAGAAGAAAAGAACCATTTCCTTACTCAGCACCGCCAGAATGTTTACTTGCCCATTTGCACTTTTCCCATTTGGTAGAATGACAGGATATTTGTTTTATGTTCAGGGTTAAAAACAATACAACTCTTATTTGTGCTGTCAAGTGTTTTTGAAATGCCCACTGATGAAAACCGCCCGGGACAGGAGTGGAATTCTGGGAAGCAGTTGGTACACGTGGAGAGGGAAGTTTTAACCTGCTCAGTCAATACCTTGAGGGTATTAGGCAGGTTGGCAGGAATTAGGGTTACTCATGTTTAAAATCCACATTTGGAAAAAGACAACTTAATGTAGACATTTGGAGTTGCCAGATTTATGTGTAGATCACCAGGATATTTACTTGGAGAGCTTTTCTTTTGAGTTGGAGGAGTTGTTTGGAGGAAGCATCTCTTCCTTGGGAATAATAGCATACAGGTTTGAGCTTGGTGGTGAAGCCCTGGGGCTTTGAAGTTGTCTGTCTGCCTTCCACCTCTCCAAGTGGTTGTCTGGCCAAGTCGTTCCCCCCTCCGGATTCCTAATATCACCCTATGAAAAAGAAGGAGTGGGAGACTTTCTTGGGTTTTCTGTGGGAGCTTTAGGTATGTTGGTGAGTATCCTGAGCCCCGGGTATTGTCTGGCTTGGGAGGTGCTTCTTTAAGGTGGGTCTGCTCCTGGGATTTTCCTGCACATAGAATCTTCACTCTCATCTTCCCAGGCATCTTAAAATCCCGGTGATTCCATCGTCATGTGCCCATTTTTATAATTATTACTGTACTGAGAACCAGGAAAGATTTCTGTCTTTCCATTCTCAGTATATGCAAATATATGCAACAAAATATACATTTACCTGTAGTACATATAGTATAGATATATGTGTATGCACAGTGTACATACAGTATGTATTTTGGATTTAAAGCTTCTTCTTTTTGTTCTCTATACTTTTCAGGTGAATAAGATTCTTAAATCCCAGAAAGCTTTAGTAGACATTTTAAAGTGATAGACTTGTCTTTGAAGTGTATCAAGCTGAAGCTTATCTTGTTTCCTGCTGAGATCCTGTTGTGTATGTTTTCCATCACCAGGGCTTGCTTTTGGTAACAGAGCCTCCCATCTCTTAGGAGGGCTGCCTGGAGTCTGGCTGAAGTGAAAGTTGGGCAGAAGGTTGTTTGGGGGAGGCAGTTGGCTGGTAGCGCTTTCTGGATATTTGCTTTCCTTCCCCTGGCCGATTGTGGCTGCGTGTTCCTTGGCTGAGTGAAAAGCTTCCAACTTGCTATTCAAAGGGCAGATGCAGGAGAGTGGAAGCTGTGTACATCTACCTAGCTAATACTAATCCACAGCACCGCAGGAAAGAAGGTCAAACAGGTCTGGAGCAGATTCTGCCCAGGAGCAGAATAGTTCATGTTTCTCCAGTCTGTATATAGACTTTCACAGTGGTCCCATGTAGAGGAAGACTGGCTTCTCCCCTGTGTGTGCTGGTCTGAACGTATGTGCTGAGAAGGGAAGAATGTTCTAGGAAGCTGTCATCTAGGTGTTTATAAAAGCTGCATCTTTAGAAGACTGTATGAAGACCCTAAAGCCAGTGATTAGGTCTCCGTGCTTGATGAAATACCACACATCATCTTCATTTTGTGTTTTAAAGTATGGGATTCTGCAGAAGAGATCTGAGAGTGGAACACACCTGGGTAGTGACGGGGCCCATGCCACTTTGATGCCTCCTCCCGGACAAGGCTCGGAGTCCAGATCTGATAATCCACCCTTAACATTCACACTAGTCGGAGAAATTTAACTACGTCCATTTTTTTTGAAGGCAAAACATGATAGAAAGATGTTTTCCCCCATATTGAACATGAGGAAGGAATAACACTTCCAAACATCGTATTTCACAAAGATTCTAGGCAAAGTTTTTACTCTGCTTTTGTGTGTTGTTGTTTTTACTATTATTATATGCACTGGTACTGGAACATGAACTCAGAACCTTGGCTTCCACTTGGCTTTTTCTTTTCTAGGTCAGAGGTCTACCAATTGTGCCACATTCATATTTACAGTGTCTTGGGGCTTGAACTCAGGGCCCCGGGCACTGCCCCTGGGTTCTCTTGCTCAAAGCTAGTGCTCTACTACTTTGAGCTCTACTTCTAGTTTTCTAGTGGTTAATTGGAGTTAAGAGTCGCACAGACTTTCCTGCTATGGCTGGCTTTGAACTGTGATCCGCAGATGTCAGCCTTCTGAGTAGCTAGGATTACAGGCTTGAGGCCACCAACACCTGGCTACTTACAGCTTTATGGCAGTTTATTGAAGATAAGACTGTCACAGACTTTCCTAATGGAGCTGGCTTCAAACTTCTATCCAGATTACAGGCATGGGCTGCCTGCACCTGGTTGTCCTTCCTTCCTTTCTTCCTTCCTTCCTTCCTTCCTTCCTTCCTTCCTTCCTTCCTTCCTTCCTTCCTTCCTTCCTTCCTCCCTCCCTTCCTCCCCCACTCCCCGCTCCCTCCCTCCCTTCATGTAAAAATAAAATTTCCAGGGCTGGGAATGTGGCTTAGTGGTAGAGTGCTTTTTTAGCATGCATGAAGCCCTGGATTTGATTCCTCAGCACCTCATAAGGAGAAAAAGCAGGAAGTGGTGCAGTGGCTCAAAGGAAGCCAGACTGTGCTCAGGCCCTGAGTTCAAGCCCCAGGACTGGCAAAAACAAAAACCAAACCCAAATCATACTTCCTTTCAGACCTTCATAGGCCAGAGGGTTTTTACGTGCAGGAACCACAGTCTTCTCTGAAGGAAGCATGGGAAGTGTTTGTCCTTCTGGGACTTGTGGGTTATCTGTGCCCCAGGGAAGGGTGCTTCCCCTCTCTCCCTCCCTCAGTAAATAAGGGATGGCTGTTTGAGTTCCTTAGGACACATTTTGCATTTAAATTAATTCAATCCATGCAGTTAAGCAACCAATAGTTGCTTTCAGATAATTGTTAACAAAATACTTATTTAGGGAAGAAATAAGAACATAATTTAAAGCTTAAATGTTTAAGCAGTGCTGGGATAGATAAATGCTAATGAGCCACTATGTAACTAGAGTGAAGGAAGGGAAACCAGCTTAGAAAAATACAGGTTTGGGAGTACTTGGAGATATTAATTGCTGACAATGTGATTTTTGTTGACTGAGAAAGAAAAAAAGAAAAAACATACTTGTTAGATGTAGGAGTCATATCAAAACAGTGTTCTAGGCTGGGCACTTACGATTCATGCCTGTAACCCTAGCTACTCCGATGGTTGAGATCTGAGAGATCACAATTGGAAGCCAGTTCAGGCAAACAAATCCGAGACTCTTCACCAAAAAAATGTAAGAGGAGCAGAGAAAACTAAGGGGCAGTGCCCAGGCTCGTGTTCAAACTCTAAGGATGGACAGAAAAACAAAACAATAAAGATGTCAATAAAGTCTGCCCAGGTGTATAGTAGCATCTGGGCAATTTCACCCTGCAAATGAAAATCCTGGTGTTTCCAAGCAATAATGGTAAATTGTGAAATGATGACAAGGCCTAAGCAATGATGGTTCTTGTGAATTGGGCCCTGGACTTTCAGAGTATGCCCCTTCCCAGTAACTGCTGAGAAGTCCAAAATGACTCAAAGCTATGTGGGATTTTGCTCTCTGATTGCACACCCTGCTTCTGTCATTACATGCCTGGGGGCTGGGGGGTGGAATGTATGTTGTTATTGTTTATTTTTTGGTGCTGACCTGGAGCAGCCCCTGGGCTTTGCTCCAGGCAAGATACTCTACTATTTGAGCCACATCTCCTGTTCTCAGCTGAGGTTCCCTGGAGTCTCTGGAACTTCCCTGC